>NC_056732.1:153074141-153141641 GCF_019279795.1 Protopterus annectens
AAGAGTTCACTGGCCTAGTGGGTCCATCCCAACCAACAGAAGATGGATGGATGGATAGATAGATAGATAGATAGATAGATAGATAGATAGATAGATAGATAGATAGATAGATAGACAGACAGATAGATAGATAGATAGATAGATAGATAGATAGATAGATAGATAGATAGATAGATAGATAGATAGATAGATAAACTGTTCATAATTCAGGCAGAGCATTATAGAGCATACAGTGCATTTGACATTGTCTTTATAATCTGGCAGCTCCATAAACTCTGCTTGTATGCCTTGTATGCTGTATGCATCTAAGTCTTAGCTAGGAAAACCACATTACTAGAAGGAAATGCTTATCTTTTTGATACCACACATTCATGTTTCACTTTTAGACCCCACACATTAAGATTTCACTTTTAGACACCACACATTAATGCTTCACTTTTTGACACCACACATTAATCTTTCACTTTTTAACGCCACACATTAAGGTTTCAGTTTTAGACACCACACATTAATGTTTCACTTTTTGACACCACACATTAATCTTTCACTTTTTAACACCACACATTAATGTTTCACTTTTAGACCCCACACATTAAGGTTTCACTTTTTGACACCACACATTAATGTGTCACTCTTTGACACCACACATTAATGCTTAACGTTTAGACACCACGCATTAATGCTTCACTTTTTTGACACCGCACATTAATGTTTCATTTTTTGACACCACTCATTAAGGTTTCACTTTTAGACACCGCACATTAATGCTTCACTTTTTGGCACCACACATTAATCTTTCACTTTTTAACACCACACATTAAGGTTTCACTTTTAGACACCACACATTAATGTGTCACTTTCTGACACCACACATTAAAGTTTCAGTTTATGACACCACACATTAAGGTTTCACTTTTTGACACCATACATTAATGTGTCACTTTCTGACACCACACATTAATGCTTCACTTTTTGACACCACACATTAATGTTTCACTTTTTGAAACCACACATTAATGTTTCAATTTGTATACCTCCATACGTAGCATGCATTCTCAGAACCTTATCAGTCTCTTACCTCTCACCTAGGTGTTCATCAGTTACTGTTAAATGTATAGTCTCCTAGCATTACACACCTTCTCAACATCTTTCCTGCTTTTTGTCATTAACTCATTTGTGGTGTTCATTGAAAAGGGACTCAAACACCATTTAGTCAGGATTTAATTTGATTAAAAAGTGGTATGCTGTTTTTTGCTGATGTAGACCTACTATCTTGATATTCATTAACTCATACTTTGCATTTTGCTGCATGAAAAGTTTAGACTGTTTCAGGCAAAACACTATATTAAATCATATGTTCATTTGTTGCATGAATTTCCTCAAATGGTAATTCATGTGTTGCTGGAGTGCGGCTGTGACATAAACTATACACACAGACCTACATTTAATACTATATTGTTGAATTTAAAAAAGAAAAGAAAAGAAGGGACATATTAGCAATGTATGACTATTGTGTACTGAGAAGTGGAATTCTAAAATACCTGTTGGGGTCAGTGGTCCAACTCTAGCTGATGCATTTTGCAGTACATTTTATAATAGCAGAGAAGTAATGTACAGTATTTCAAAATAATTCTGGAAAGTAACATTAGGCATCACAGCAGTTTTCTGATTGGAGCAGTGATATTCTACTTTGTATTTTATCACCTGGAACAGATGCTGTCTGGGATTCAAAACCATTTGCCTGGATGGAGCTGGTAGCTTTGAATGATTAGTGGACATGCATAGGATGTGTATGATTCCAAGATACAGTGAGTGTGAGTGGATGACGCTGATCTACAAGGCTGCTCACAGTATATGCTAAATGTGGTATAATGACATGTTTATGAGGAACATTGCTAAAACAAGGGTGTCCATGTATGCAAATGAGGAAAAACAATATGGTAGAGCAATTCAGAAACATATAAAGTCGTAGACATGAAGTGCCACTGCCAATGAGTGAGGGCACCATAAAATCCTTATGTTACAACAGGGGAGTAGTGGAACAATATTATAGGTAGTTACATCTTTAGCAAATATGTATATGCAACAAGCTGTCATTGTCATTATTAGCCACAGCTTTGCACATCTTTGCCCTCAGAGATGCCCTATTATCTGAACTTGCTTAACATTTATTTCATGGCTTTCATAACACCGACATTATAGACAAACCCTGTGTGGATATAGTCAGTGTCTTCCACAAGAAACTGTCTACATGCTGCTGTAACCAGAAATAACTTTGCGTAGTGGTGGTCTAATGGGGATATGAGGAGACTATTGTAAAATGCTCTGCCACTGTGTATGCATGTGTGTGTGTGTGTGTGTGTGTGTGTGTGTGTGTGTGTGTGTGTGTGTGTGTGTGTGTGTGTGTGTGTGTGTGTGTGTGTGTGTGTGTGTGTGTGTGTGTGTATGTGTGTGTGCGTGTGTGCGCGCGTGTGTGTGTGTGTGTGTGTGTGTGTGTGTGTGTGTGTGTGTGTCTGTGTGTGTGTGTCTGTGTGTTGCTGCACTGCACAGGCAGGTCCAGGTCACCCATAAAAGATGTGCAGTCATCCCATGCACACCCCCATCCATGGAAACAACTTTTCATCAGACTTTCACAGGTATAAAAAAAGGCCTAGTTAAAGGTAGGTGTGCCATTTGAACATGAGTGATATCCTCTACAAGATGTGACACTTGCATGAGCACCGCAACCTCATGAATGTTCCCTCCTGGCTGCATACTGTTGTGGAAGGGGTAGCGGTGTGTGACTTTGACCTAGACATCTCATATCTACTATGGCCAGTAGCACTAGTGCTTGAGGTGGACTAGCAATAAAACTCACGCCTTGCATGTATTATATGAGCAAGACAGGGCATCAGTTGCTCCAGTAGATGATAGAACATTTCCAAAACATCACACATACAAGATGTGCACTCACGTAGCTCATCATGCATACCCTGTACTATATGTACCATACCTGCAAAGACTGAGGTGTTGCTAGCTTGAGCCTCTACAACTGTCCTGCCCATTCACTGGGTCATAGACATTGAAACAACTATTGTTTGGTGGGGTGGTACCCATGGCATCTACAGCCATAAGTATGCCAACTTGCTTGGTCATCACCATGCTCTGTGGAGCTTATGGCAGAGAATAAGGGCTGTACCCCTAGGTAGACATATTTTCCTGGCTGGTATGTCAATGATAGCCTGCTTATCAGTGGGACTGTTTATATCTTGTGTGGGTTACACAGGCACAGAAGTCGTGCATTGCCTCGCTAGGGGATCTGGGTAGCATATTCCCAGTATTCAACACTGTCACTGTGCTGCCTGACTGTGCCAGCTGTTAACTGCAATCATAGGCAGAGACTCATCTCCAACAGGGAGTAGGGGAATATCAACAATGGTGGGGCAGATTGAACATCACCCGTGAAAACAACAAAACACACTCTCCACTATAAGTATTATCTATCATATAAACTTTGTTCCCAGGGCAGAAATATAAGACACATCAAATAGTGATACTACTAATAAACTGACCTTATATTGTGTTGGTGGCCAAGAAGCTTGCAGCAGTGATGTTCCTACAGAACAGGAAGAAGCACAATTTGACATACATACTCTACACTACATAGATCACAAGTAAGTTCTTCCCAGTACAGCAGTGATACACACCTGGAGCACCACCAGTAAAGACTCTTGGGACACTCTGCAGCTCAGCACCAGGTTCCAACACACCACCATGAGAAAGTCATGAGTCTGATCCACATTTTGGAGTAGCAAGAAACTCCTCCATCTCAGTCAATGCTGGTTCAGGTGATGGACTGCTTCCTGTTGCCCTAACTGCCAGTACAAGACAGACAGCACAATTTGGTGCATCTGTAATCATGTCTGAATTAATCATAGGTTCATTGTTGCCCACTGACAACATTAACATCAGGGGCTGGTCAGAATTTTCTTGACTGAATATTGTCAGACATAAGTGATGGAGAGATTGAAATAAGATCTTATTGTCCACATGGAAGAACTTGCATTTGAGGCCCTTTCCTTTGCCAGGTGTTAGACTGTCTGGAGAAAAATTTCATCATTTGAGTCTACCAGTAATCATTGTCATCCATATGACACAGTGGAGAGTTCATTACTCAGCCTGCACTGCAGTTGTGCCAATATTTATACTTAATGGTTGACAGACTACTGAATATATGGCATAGTCACAGTCAGTCTCTCCCTGTGCACTGCCCTCCATCCAACCACATATGGCAAGAGACTTCAAACAGACAGGTAAGTCCATTCAGAATACCCACTATGCTTCACTAAGTCAAGATCAGCTATTAAGGAAACAAAGGGGGCTTAACTGAAAGCAATAACAGTACACTGCCATCAGTATGTCCCATACACTAACTTACAGAGTTATATTTATTATTTATTTAACATTTGTTAACCGGGAAAGTTCGGCTTGAAATGAAGCCAGTTTTCAGGGAGGCCCGGGGACAAATGCTCCAGATGCACGCCTTTGAATGTGGGAGGAAACTGGAACATGAATGCAGGGAGGACATGCAGACTCCACACAGAAGGCAATCCAGCCGAGAATCGAACCGGAGAACCTCTTTCTGTGAGGCAACAATGCTACATCTGCACACTGCGCCATCCTGATGTTCACTTATGGCACTGCAGCTGTGTGATTATTCTTGTCCCATCACCCTCAAATAAAAATATGTTCAGCATGCAAGGGTAGAAAACACAGCCAAGTGCCACCTGTACGCTCAGCAGGTAAACTGAACAAGAGTCCTACAGGTACAGCAGATCCCATGCCTTAGTCATACAGAAGCTGTTCTTTTAAACAGTACAATATCACTTTACAAACATTTGGTTATTAATGTGTCCCCTGTAAATAACAACCTACACATTCCAAACAGGGGTCTGTTTGTAGCTACCATTTCTATTATATTTGTAACACCTGGCTTCTTTGTCTTTGGTAATACTGTTGCTAATATGTACCAAATGATATGCTGCTGTGTCCCCAAGCACTAGCAGTACACCCCTCATTGTCTGCCACAACATCTGCACTTTCATAACATACATTTCCTCACAGCATTTGTTCAAGGAACACATTTGGGAGACAGTGCAGCAAAAGCTAACACTAGTAGACGGTAGAGCCTGCCTCACACAGGCAGTAATAACTACTTTCCTACTTCAGAAGCTGTTTTTACAAAGGTGCAGCACGTTTTAGTAGTTGTGCGCCATGTTTTCTTGTGTAACACAATAAGGCTTTATGTGGCCACTGAGTTTTATATCCTATAGATTTGGGCCTGTGAGTATGATGGTTATGCATATGAGGGCCCTCCTTGTGAATCTTTCTGAATCGCTCAATTTATGTGCTGTGGCTAGAACCATAGTTGTGTTAAGAGGTTTTTCACAGTGTCGTGCAGTCAATGAGCACCTGTAGTGTGCACTGAGCATGCATGGGTGGGTCAATGACCAAAGCAGGAATGGTCCCTTTCACATTACTACTCATAAATACTTTTCCCCTCTCATATATAACTAACCTTCTTCTTCTAACTTATATATGCCCATCTTTTCCCTCCATCCCTATCTTAGTTAACATTTCCATCTCTGCACTTCTGCCTCATGTTCCACTGCATACTAATATTCTTTATATCACAAACATAATAACATCCAAAAATACAATTTCCTCTACAAACTCTAACCTACTTTTTTTCTCTTGAAAACTACATTTTTGTAATTGTTTAATGCCATAAAACATCTGAACTTATTTCTAACATATCTCTAAACGGTTCCCCTTCAGAAGGTCGAACAGCTGAAATCTCGAAATGCATATGGCCGAAGCCATATGCTGGAATTTTAGAAGCTCGACCTTCTGAAAGGGAAATAAAACAAAACCAAAAAAGCACAAAACACTATTTCTGCAGGGTGGCAACCCCCCTTGCACCCCCACACCCCTTGCTACTTATTTATTCTAACTCCGAGATCGCACTACAGCACAGAAAGGGAAATCTCCCATTCTGTGCTGTATGCCAATCCCCATTCAGAAGGTCGAGCTTCTGAAATTTCGAGCATATGGTCTCGACCATATGCATTTCAAGATTTCAGCTGTTCGGCCTTCTGAAGGGGAACCCTCTAAACATATATCTCTGTTTTTATTAACTGTATATATTCAGTTTCAGTACATACTATGTTTAACATTTCAACTGTATAGCATAAACTATACATAAAATTTCAATATACATACAGATCTTCTTTATTTTGCAGTTGTAAAAACTGTACAGCTTTTTTCTCCTTCTACAATGAAAAACTACTACTGTGTCACTTTACATATTTAGTAATGTTCTCAGTATTTATATCTGTAATAACTGTGGAGCTTTTCTCCCCAGGCCTCCACTGAAAATGTGATCAATCCCAGTCAGACTTTCCCTATAAACAAAGATAAGTCAATCAATAAATCAATAAATCAGGAAATATTATAAAACTGTAGACAATGGAGTTGCTAAAGAGCAATGCAGCTCCCAGCTACAAGCTGCTTTCATATTCTGCCATTATTTGTCACACCTTTCTGCCACATTTTATGCCATAGTAAAATTGTCTTAGACCGTCTTGCACGTTGCCTTAGGCCACACTACTGAGTTGTCTTATGTTGCGCAATAATTGGCAAAGTTTGCAATGGGCGTGGCCATGAAATGTCAGCCATTATTGTCTGGTATGAGGCCTGCAGTATAGCCATGGCATCTGATAGCACTGTTTCTCACAGTACACCCCAGTAGAACTGAAATCTTCCTGTACTGTGATGAGCACAATAACTCTATTAATTTTTTGAGCATTGATGCTGCAAGGAGATGAGCAATCATAGTGCCGTTGCCAGTAGAAGTGCTTTAGCAACACCAGTTACTGCTGATTCTTAAGAAACAAAGTCAGTAATCAACAGCAATTGACAAATCCTTAATAGAACTGCAGAACTGTTCATGAAACTAAGTGAAAGACCTTTTCTTGGCAAAAGGAGAGGCAAGGACCTCAACTATTTTTTAATACCTTTCATGAGGAACATATAATGCAGTTTTTGCAGGCTAATTGGTACTGCACCCTATTACTTCTGTATACTGAAGAGAAACACTTCCTACAAAGACATGTGGTTTATGTGGCCAGCTTCCTAGGCTGTGAAGCATTCGAGGTTGGAAACATGGAAAGAAAACTTGGAACACAAATTGATGAACACTGCTATCCAGCAAAAGCAATAATTCTTACATTAAAATTATTGTTACTTGTAACAAAGTCAAAAGATTTTTTTATGATTTAGACTGTGTTGCAGATGAAGTTTGTGGAGAGTTATTGAAAGTAAATTAAATATAAAATAATTTGGGTGATTATTTTTACTTGAATATCTGTCATTCCCCAGGCTTTAATGGTGCTCTAAATTTTAAGAATGTTCTAAAATCAAGACATTCTCTACAGTTCATGCATTCTGTATTCTTTCTGAACTTAGCTTGACATTCTTAGACATTTTTTCATTGTGTACATTTTTCTGTTTGGTTAGTTTTACCATGTGACATCAGTTAATTTTGGTACTTTAGAGTTTGTGATTTTTTTATGCCATTTTCTGATGATCTCTTGATAGTTGTTAATGAGAAGAATGCTTACTGTGGGTAAATAAAAATTGTCTGTTTTATTAATTTTGTTATGTGTTTGTTTAGTTGTTTTGTTTTCTTATTCTCTAAGCATGACATTATTAGGTTTGTAATTTTACTTAGTTTATAATCATGTAGCTCTCAAACTCATAGTCTCTAGTTCTGTAAATCAATAGACTCTACCGGCACTTGATTACCAATGAAAAATAAATTATGAATATATCACACATTCTTTTTACGATCACAATATAGCTTAAATTTGACTTTAAGAATAGCCATATAAGTCTGTTACTCTTCGGTGAGGTTAAATGCATTAAATGGTACAATGCCATTATCACCAGCAAAGTGAACAAAACTAGTGAGTTGCAAAACCTTCCTTTTTCTGCTATATTAGTTATACTACTGAACTGATCACATTGTTGCAACCCTGCCACTGCTACTGGTGGGGAGAGTGGAAGGAAGGAGTCACAAATGAATAAAACAATGGCAATGGCTTATTCACTCGGAAGGAAGGAGTCACAAATGAATAAAACAATGGCAATGGCTTATTCACTCCAAAGACACCAAAGCTTATTAATTGTACTTAAAAAATGAGTAGCAGTTTAATCTGATTTTTTGGTTGCTTTGGCTTTATGACGTGTAACGTTGTTTTGTTAGCTCGTGCTTACTTTATGAAAATAGTTGCTCATTTATTCATATATGCTGTTTCACTCATTTGCACCATTTCTTTCTTTCATTTCCTCATTTGAGTAGTTTTGACAGTCTTTCAACTCATTTTCATTTCCCCCTTATTTTATAAACAGGATCTGTTCAAGTCCAAGGTTTTAAGTTTCAAATTTACTCTGGTGGGGTAGTGGTAAATGCATTTTAGTTGCCTCATTTCTTTACATTACCTCCCGTTAATGGTAAGCGGGTTGACTGATGTGTTTTACAACTCTTTACGGGTATGACTTATTTTACATTGGCCAGCACACTTGAATCTACTCTGTTTTGTCACCATGAGTTACCACTGTTACCCAATACCTCAGACTTGATGGCAAGGTATACACTCAAAGGATGTTGATTGTATCCACATGGCAGCAACCACCTCAGCAGAAGGAACCTTGTGACACCCAGCATGCTGGTGAACCTTATGAGTCACACACTAAACTGGTACACTATACATTAAAGAGGCCTAGAAGCTCAAATCTAATGTTGGAGGGTTTGCACACATTGTGATGCCCAGAGAGAAAATACTTGATTCATAGTGCTACCAAAAGTAAAGATAACACCATTTACAAGAAAAGCAACTCAGTGCTGGAATGAATACTTTAGCAACAACTACTCCATCTGGCTAGGATTTAGAGGGTCTACTACAAGAGCTTGCAACTCATGACACATTTGCCCTTTGCCACTTGCTCAAAAAGGCAAATGTAGTAACTCCCACCAGCTCGAATGTACTAAACTACTCAGCCCTCTCATCACCCGACCTTATTAAACTGTAAGCCCTACAAAAGCCCTCTAACTCAAACCCTAAAATTCCCCTAATATTTCTTAACCCAAGGCCTCTATCCCTAATCCTAAAAAAACACCCTCCCTCCCTAAACCTAAAATCCTGGGTCACTCCTTAAATCTAAAATCCCTTCATACTCCCTGAACCTAAGACACATCTGCCACTCCTTAATCCTTAACTCTCCTTCAACGTCCTGTCTCTAACCCCCCCCCCAACCTTAAATTCTCTCTCTCGCTCAAACTCAAATAATGTGTTTTGGTAAGGTGTAGCAGCTGCCTGCCCGAACTTATATTTGAGTCCAAGCATTATTAGCAGCCTATACGAGCTACAGGATGGTCCAGTCCCTGGCTTCAGGAAAATGGTTTTGGGTGCTTAGGACTTGACCACTTGTAGTAGAACCAGATAATGAAAGCCTAGCAACAGCAGAATATGAAATACAGTTCATGGTTTTAATGGATAAGTACCTCCTACCTCTCAGCAGATATTTGCTGCTGTTTAGACAAAACTTTTCCAAATTTTTCAAGGCTCCTAAGTGCCAAGAACTCAAACCTTTCAACCAGAAATTTTATTTTACACATTGTTTGTTATATATTTATTTAAAGTGATTACTGGGTTGGTGAGCTGGTCTATTAACCTCTTTCATCCATGCAGTTATATTTTACTTATTTAGCATTTGATTACCAGAATATTCCAACTGAGATGGCAAACATATTACTATTCAACATAGGCCTGGGGAAAAAAGCTCTTCAACTGGATAAAAATGAATAGTTACACAAAGTAAAAAACTTGTTACTGACAATAACATTGTTGGCAGATTTGACAAGAAACTAAAATAAATGCATGCCTCTTGTTCATCCCTGCATGGAGGATCTGCCCCAAAGCCTGAGTTATTAAATAAACTGTTTCCTGTTCACAGTACTACTATGCAAGTAGACACAAAACAGTAAGCACAGTGCCTGTCAGCCTTTACAAGAGAATGCAGAGACCTCACTTTTCTCCCTAGTCTTTGTTTGTGGTTCTACTACAGCTGTGTCCTGACCAAAACAAAACACAACAAAAAAATCATATTGTTTGAATAGCTCTTTGTTCCATTTCCTTCTGTGCTCTGCTATCTATTTTAGGAACCTGGGCCAGCATAAATCCGACACAAAAGGATACAAATCAGTGAAATAAAGCTGCATGCCTAAAATGATGTAAAACGAAATAAAATTTACATTTCAGAAACTTAAATCAGCTAAAAGTAGTTTTCGTAAAACACCGATTTTTTTTTGAGAATTGATTACCCATGCAAGGTAAATAATTTTTGAACTTTTTACTGTTAAATATGGTGACACACATTATTCCAGTAAATTAGTGCAAGCTAATGTTAAAACAAGAGTCAGGTTTTAAGTGATGTTAAGTAACAGACAAAGCGCACTGTATATCATAAAACTATGCAATATTTCATGTGTCATACCCTGTTAAATACTGTCATAATCTGAGGTAGGTTGTTATGTGATTAGCATTTCACATCCAAAAAAGTAAAGAATAAGCTAAGAATTTGAATGCAACCACTTTCTTTGAAGATACACTGAGAAATTAACTTGTATAGAAATGTGAAGCATACGTTGTCAAACCCTGGAGTTTACAAATGAAACTCGTGCAATAGGAAAACTGCAGGTATGCAAGAAGAGAAAGGAGGAAGACATACCTTATCACCAGACTGTGGCAAATATTTAATCAGGAAGAGAATGCTTGTGAAGACTGTCTCCACCAGAGCTCTGTCTCTACGGTAATCTTGGAGAAGAGTTATGTGTTGTCTCTTGAAGGCCCCTGAACTCCCCAGTCACGGAATAGTTTTGACAGTTGTGTTCCTAAATTGGACTCATTTAAACTGATCAGAGGAAACATGCCTGACACTGAACTGATTATAATGTGCTTACAGTCCTCTGCATTGAGTGGCAAAGGAGTGTTACTTTCTTCATCGGCTGTTAGTCTGGGTCCCATGAGCACTTTTTCCAGACTAGATATGCTTGGTAAGACTGGAAAAGGGATCTGACTGAAGTGTTCAAAAATGACTCTCTCACCTCTTGTATTAACAGGACTGCTAAAAGCATTTTTTTTCTAAAAGCAGACCTCCTGCTAGCCTTCCTGTTCCTGTCAGCTTTTGCTTTGAGAGAGCAATTTTGGAGATAAGAGAGAAGGAAATAATGAAACTATATGAAGTGCTCTTACCCTAGTAAAAGGCACAACTGTAAGCTGTTTCCTGTTTTAAGTCTTATCTCTGACTAAAGGCTGATTTCTTTCAGTGCCAGCTAGTTAATGTCTGGCTGTCAGAGCTCATGGCATGGCAGATATGATTTAACCTCTTCTCAGCTATAATCCACTGCTGAAACAATCACTGACGGTTGACTATTCTGTAACATATTTCATTCCTTATCACCAATGTGTTACAGAGAGGCACACACGCAGAAACACATGTCATCTGGATATAATGTGCAAACATTATAAGTACAGGAAAAGCTGTCCTTTAAAGGCACCGAAATGACTGCAATGCTTATCATTAATACCAGAATGCCTGTAAATGTATTAGCAAGTATCAGATTAATGTCTGACTAAATGAGACAGTTTTATCTCAGCTAAACATGAAAGTATACTGCATATCATTCTATATTTTTAGCTAGTGATAGCATGCTTTAAATCAGCAATGAGTTTTAAGGGGAAATGTTTTATCAGCAATTTTCATGTAATGTACAATAAGTACCCCCTTTTATGTTCTTTTCTACAATGTGTAACTGATTACTGAAGTACTTCCAGATTGTAGTTTTTTTTTCAGTTGTTTTCAATATATGATGTCATTTTACTCTAAATTTCTTACAAGGTAAATTATCGGGCAAGCCATATTGAAAAATGTACTATTCAATAATCCTGCATACAGCAAGATCGTAGGTTTTCCCCCCTTCAACACCTCACCCCCCCTCACCCCCACAGGTCAGTCACACCCTACTATTCATTACATAGAGACAGTAACGTGTATATGAAATGTCTCTTTATTATATCTGTGAGACTTGCAGGTATAGTGATAAGTAACCATACTTGATTACTTATCACAGCTAAAATTTTCTATTTTAATTAGAATTTTCATTGTTAAACCTCCTGTCTGGGACCAATTTTCAAATGTAAATGTCTTTATTCTATGCATACTGTATTGCTGTATGAATGTGAATCTTATGCAAATGAGCAGCATAGTGGTTCCTGCTTGCAGTTGTGGAATCCTGAAGAAGCATGGCTGCACACTGATGTACCGAGGGTGCGATATCATTTGCTGCAGTGTGGGACCAGTCGTGCATTATGTATGGCTGAGTGTAGCTGATCTGCTTTGTTTGTGAGAATAACACAATCTGCCCCTTTTACTAACTACATGAAAATCACAGTGTCAGGTTGTATTCTTGCTCCACAGCTTTGCCTGTTGTATCCATTTTGAGAAGAAACTTTCATTAAAAATCCATTTCTGACTCTTAAACTGCTTATATAGTCACCTTGTGCTGGTTACAGAGTACAATGTTTTTTATTTATTTCTTAATAAGATAATTTCATTGGTTACACGTGTTTCATTTCAAGGGCAACCTGGCAGTATTATATGATTAAGCAACTTTCTTAGAGTCGTATACTTAAGGCAGGACTCCATGCTAAAGCTTGTTTGTTGCTTCTGGCCATAGCCTTCCTTGCTTAACTGCAGAAATATTTTACTAAGGCCTTAGTGATGTGCTTTGCTGTGAATTCTCACATTACCTAGAACCATTTATCTTACTTTGGGGCATATCATGGGCATCCCATTACACGGGGAATTCGAAAAGCTTAGCCTGGGGCAACTGTATAACCCCTTCTAACTAGATAATGAAAAGGCCGTGTTACTACATGTAGCCAAACTGGCTGTGGAGGGGTAACAGTACAGCAATACAGAATGCTGACAGTTCAGCAAGCATAAACTGGCCCATACAGAAATAACTCATATTCTACCTATGTTACATGTACATCGGCACATCAGATATTAACAATAATATCACTTATTTACTCTACAGTGTTTAGGAGACTAAGTTGCATGTTTTGTGCTTATGAGAAGACAATGACTAGGTGAATCTGATGGCACACAAGTGATTTATATAGATAGCTTCAGAGGCATACCCAAGTGCTACCATTTCACAACACACAACTCGCTGGTAATAACGTTGCCTAAAGTACAACTTCAGCAAAAGATAATAGACACTGTCTGCTCATGCTTGAACTATTATTACAGGCTAATGTGTTGCCTGTGTATGTTGAGTTTGCAAGAACAGTATAAGCCATGTCAAAACCTTATTTTACATTACCAGTATTCTGCTAAATATAGATATATGTTCCATAGGTCTTTTAAGTACTGTGGACAGTGTAGATGCTGTCTTGTTGGGGGAAAAAAAAAAATATATATATATATATATATATATATATATATATATATATATATATACAAGCCAAAGGATGCCGAATTGAAGTAACACATTTCAGATACAGTTAAAAAACAAAAAATAAAATGTCTCAGTACACTCTCAATATTTCTTGTCTGGCTTAACATCTGCTGTGAAGAATAAGAAAGGCTCACTTTCCCTATGAGTGACAACCAAGGATCAGAATCCCTGAAATGCATTCCCAGAAAAAAGGACTGAAAAAAATACTTTTTTAAACTTTTTTTTGTGGGGGATGGCAAGCCCTTGACATCTCAGACTTATATATTCCAACTCCGTGGTTACACCAACTTGAAGAAGGGGAAAGTACCCCCCCCCCAAATGACATCACAACCTGCACAATTAGTTGACAATAATTTCCTATGGAGGAGATCCAGTCCTTGCTGACTTGAATTTTCAGCAAATTACATTTGAGAATTCAGTCTTTGTCCACCTGTAGGCTATCCAACAGGCCCATCATATAATAGGACAGAACATGGAAGTTTGAGCAAAGCTAGATATTGACTCTGCCCACCACTTTGGTATGTAATGTGATGTTCCGAGATGTCAAATGCTAAGGAAAACACACTAATACCAGTAGCTGCCCTCCCAAATCAGTAATCTTCACACTGCACCCCTGGCAGCGTATTAAAGCAATATTGACCAGACAACCAAGCTCACAAGTTTAAGTGCATTTCAAAATCCCACAATGCAATTTATGATGTTGAATATATCTTTATGTACTTTTCAAAAACTTCCAAAGAACTGTCAAACGATTACATGGAGCAAACATAAAATGCACTGTCATTATCACATTTAAGAGTCACATAAACTAACCAGTGCTTTTGTAATGGAGGTACATTATAATGGTATAGATTTCATGCAGAGAAAGTGCATTTTAATTTAAAATCAATGGAAGTTGAACACTGTTCACCTACCAAATACAGACAACATAGCATTGTATTTATGTATTTACTGTGTATTTTTATCTGAGAAGTACAACGGACTGATAAAAAATAAAGCTATCATACAGATAGGTAAAACTAATAAATTTGCAATTATTACACAATTTAAAAAATTATAGTATCATAATGCATCATAAGTTCACTATTTAGAACTGAAAAAAGAATTATGCAATCAGTAGGGTGTATCCTTAAGATAACAATGTATTTGCAAATTACTTTGTGGAACCTGTAGAACTGTAAACCATATCATAAATACAACATGAGAAAAAATGAATGTTAAATGAACTGCAAGTACTTTGTGAAAAATGAACAGTAGCCAAGTGGACTATAAACATATGACACAAATACGCCATAAACATATGATATTAGCATGCCATAAACATATGACATGAAAATGCCATAAACATATGACATGAGCATGCCATAACCATCCTGACAAATTCAAGTGTTTGTGTCTTTCGGCTTTTCCCGGTTAGGGGTCGCCACAGCGGAACTCCGGTCCGCTAATGATTGGTAGTCGCCTCATAGCAAGATGTCCTGTTCGATTCTCAGCTAGAGCGTCTTTTGTGTGGAGGCATATGTGAATGGGGCGTGCCTTCGTTGAAGGTTGTGCGTCAGGGCTGGTAACCCGGTACGTAAAAATCATGACAAATTCAAGTGTAAATACCGAAAAACAAAAATGGTGAACTTGAACAATTGTTGTTGAACAAATACACTTAAAGTAAAATAAAGCAACTAAAAACAATAAATATTTAAACTGAATGAAGTATTTTTGAGATAAAACCATTTACTGATTGAGTATGTATTGGTTTTAGATGCTGTTTTGTTTTATTTCAACTGTAGATTGCATCTTTAAAGTTCCTCTGTACATTATTTAAGACAAAGAATATAAATTGTTTTAAAAAACATATATATATATATATATATATATATATATATATATATATCTATATATCTATCTATCTATATATATATATATATATATATATATATATATATATATATATATATATATATATATATATATATATATATGGTTCTAGGTTACATACCCGACAGCTGCTTTCACCGACAACGGATTAGCGGGCGCCAGAAGATCTACATGCGGAAGACTGACGCTATGGATCAAAACGCCGACGCCAAGGATAGTGACTTGGAAAAAGGCTGTGTGAGTATGCGGTGGTGACGGACGTTAGGGTGCGAGTAAGGTAAGTGTGGATAGTGACGGTCTGTGGGGATAGGGGTGGGTTTAGTGATTTTAGGGTCAGTGCGCTGGTTAGGTAAATGTGCGGTAGTGATAGTGTTTGGGTTAGGGGCGGGTTAAGTGAGTTAGGGTTAGGGTGCTGGTTAGGTAAGTGTGCGGTAGTAGTATTTTTTGGGTTAGGGGCGGGTTAAGTGAGATAGGGTTAGGGCGCGGGTTGGGTAAGTGTGCGGTAGTAGTATATTTTGGGTTAGGGGCGGGTTAAGTGAGTTAGGGTTAGGGCGTGGGTTAGCTGAGTGTGTGATAGTGACGGACCTTAGGGTAAGGGTTTGGGTTGTAGATAGTTGTGTATGTGAGGTTTAGTGTGGGTTTGTGAGGATTTTGGTGTGCTTGTGTTCTGTGTGTGGTTTTTGGACAGGGGATGTGTTTTGTTAGTTGATTGTTGTTATTGTGGTGTGTGCAGCGTATGAGGTTTCGTGTTTGTGGACCGTTGGTTATTTGTTTGTCGGGCTTGTGAGGTTTCGTGTTTATGGTTTGTCGATTATGTGGTGTCGATGTTTGTGTTGTCAGTGAAAGCAGCTGTCGGTTATGTAACCTAGAACCATATATATATATATATATATATATATATATATATATATATATATATATATATATATATATATATATATATATATATATATATATATATATATATATATATATATATATATATACCTACTTTGATTCACTGAAAACTCATTTCACTGAATTTCAAAACACACACCAAATCTCTGAAAGCTCAAATCACTGAAAACTCATTTCACTGAATGTAAGTACTGTTGGCAAATAAAATGTATATGCCCTTTTCCCCACTGTAGTGCGATCATGGAGTTAGTATGTTAGGGGTGTGTTTGGTTTTATATTGTTAGCTTTTAGTGAAATGAGATTTAGAAATATAAAAGTGACCCCCACACCCTCCCTAACTATACATACTAACTACAGAATTGCACTACAGTGGGGAAAATGGCATATACATCTTATTTGTCCAGCAGTACTTACATTCAGTGAAATGTGATTCAGTGAAATGAGTTTTCAGTGATTTGAGCTTTCAGCGATTTTTGAGGGTGAATTGAAATTCAGTGAAATGAGTTTTCAGTGAATCAAAGTAGACCCATATGTGTGTACATATATATATATATATATATATATATATATATATATATATATAGTAACTTTAACTGCAACATGCATTAAGAAAAAAGGAGCACACACTAAATGGGGTACAATATTTTAAATACTATAGTGACTCACATATAAAAGGGAAATTGAAAAACAAATAAAATATATAAAAGAGCTAGTAAAATGGAGGGATGGTGGTGACATATGACAAAATAAATTCATTATTCTTCAGTACTTAAGCAAACCACTCAGAGCCAGCACATTCAGCATGGACGTGCAGAGGTTTGCTTATTTAGTTATTTATTTGGTTATTCTTTGTTAATGGGGGTAGGTGGGCTGATCATTCAGGGCTATGATATGGGCTGAGCACTATTTAATATTCACATGTTTACAAAGATTCTTTAAAACAACCATGTGTAATTTATAGTGCAATAACTAGACTTTTTGGAAAATAATGTGAGATTTGTGTGGTGTAGTATATCAATACAACTGAATAGAAGCTACCACACCATGTAAGAGATGTTATTACAATGTAACTATTTCATTTTATACATGACGGGTAATTGCATTCCATGACATACCTGAATTATGCTACCCGCCAGAAGAAAAGTGAGTAGAGAGAATATAAACCAAAAGAGAATAGGGAGGAATCATATCTATGTGGAAGAGGCGTCATAAGAACATCAGGTATTGCTGGCAAGACAGGAAAAATTGATGATCAGAAAATAAGTACCCAGGTTCAAATGTATTTCATATCTTGGAAGAAGACAGATCCATGACTTAGGTCTAGAATTATATCTATTTCCCTAGGTGTTCCACAAGGCTCTATCTTTAGTCCACTTCTTTTTCCATCTTTTTCAATGACCTTCAATCAGCTATCCCTTTTTCTAACTGTATACAATATGCAGATGACTCCACTATTATCTGCACAGCTACCTCTTATGCTGAACTTCAGTCTCTTACACAAAAAGCTTTTAACACAGTTGAACATTGGTTTTCCCAATGCTGCCTCCTACTCAACCCTAAGAAAACAAAACTTCTACTCTTCTCCCCAACACGTAACCAGATCCCCCTACATTTCTCGATCACTTCAAACAACAATACTAGTATTTCACCTGAAACCACCACAAAACTTCTAGGAATTACAATAGATAATAAACTCAATTTTGAGAATCATGTTAACTCTACTATAAAAAGTATAAACAAAAAAATAGGAACCCTATATAGAATTAAACCATTTCTTACCCCAGCTACTAGAATTACCCTAGCCAGGACCCATCTAATCTTACTATAATTACTCTATGCATGTCCTATTTATACCAACCTGTCAAAAAAAACCCTTAATAAACTAGTTACATCCTACAACAACATTGCTAGATTTGCTACCGGATCTCCTTTTAGAACACACCACTGCATTAATCTAAGACAACTTGGCTGGCTCGAACTTCCTAATCAGATTAAACTTCAACAACTACTAATAGCTCACAAAACCCTGTACCAACCCACCAAAACTCCAATACTCACCAGCCTTATCACCCCTTATTATAACCTGAAACATCTACGCTCCTCTAACAAACTTCTGATCAACATTACTACACCTAATAACTCTGCAGGAGATGGCTTATTCTCCAACTCAGTTGGGAAACACTGGAAAACATTACCCACTGATATCACATCCCTGACTTCTCTTCCTATTTCCAAGAAGAATCTCAAATTGTACTTTAATAAAAAATGGCTCTGCCCCTGTATTAACCCTGACTAGCTTGCTCTTCTGTCTCCTATCTCCCTTTCCTTCCCCCCTTTCTCTAACCAATAACCCACTAAAAGTTTTCTAAAGTTCCACAGCTACTCTTTAAGACAGGAAACTTACCCTTTGAACAAGTACTCTCAAGCTTCCTTTCTTTCCTCTCTTCTTAGGTGTATGTTTTGCCTCCCCTTCATAAAAGTAACTTTTTTAGCCCTATGAAAATAATCTAATCCTCTACTCATCCTATTATATCTTTGATACCTTTCCTATCTTTACCCCACCTCTTTCTCGCTTTATCCTTTCTTTTATTCTAAGCTACCTTGAAAATATTGTTCTTCTACTCATCTCAAAAAAAAAAAATGTACATATTTTATCTTTTTTAGTTTTTTTTTTTCTGTTTTACTGATTTGACTGTCTTAACTTTTATGTAGACTGATTTTTTACTATGTATTAAAACTTGGAGCTTTTCTCCCCGGGCCTCTACTGAAAATGGACATATATCCAGTTAGACTAGCCCGGTCAACAAATGTAAAATAAAAATAATAAATAAATATTTTTAGCCTATGGAAAGATTGTCAAGGTACAGTCAATCAATCCAAGTTGGCAGCAAACTCCTTGGTCATGCAAAACTATTGTAATTCATTTCTCTACTCTGATGCAGATGAGATTTTAAGTGTCTCTCGTCTGTAGGTAGCATGTTTTATTGCTCTATGTACGAGTCTCAAGACTACTTTTATTTTTGAAATAAATGGCCTATCAGTCATCCACCAATTTCTCAATGTCATGCTACACTGTGTGGAGGAATATATGTATTTTCCATGCACTACAGAGGACAGAAGCAACACCATGCAGATGTTTTATGAAACAGCTTGTTTCCCTGAGGTTGCAAGGAGTCATTCACTGCAGCCACATTGCAATAAAGCCCCCACCTGGGGAACAGGCAATGGCATATCAGCTGTAAGGGATTATACCCCATCAATTGCCAGGTGGTCTGTAGTGCACAGGGTATAAGGTACAGTGTATCATCAGGCCATGCAGGGAATGCCCACAATTCCCCAATTTAACACACATGTGACTTATATCAGTGATATGTGTGGGATGATTTTCCACAGGGCCATCACATTGGTGATGCTGGATATGATCTGGAGCATTGGCTGATGACATGAATAAGAACACACTGACCATGGCACGGAATGCATACAGCACCACCCTGTCACAGACCTGAGTCAAAGTCAAGCACATGTTCAGCTTGCTGAGGGTCTGCTTTGACTGCTTAGTTGTCTTCAGTAGTGCCTTGCAGTATAATTCCAAAACATGAAAAACATGCAGTATTTGCAGTGTGCAAGGTTTACACAACATGATGCTTTATAAGCAGATACAGCAGGGTTGAGACATTCAGGAAGATGAAATGGAATCATAAGAGGAGGTCCACCTTGAGGACCCCATGGAGGGCTGACCACAGAAGATGGCCATGCAAGGCAAAGTCAGGTACAACATGGAGTGGCACTAGCTAAGCAACAGCATCTGGTTCACAACTATGAGTCAGATTAACCATAATATATGGCAGTAACAAGGATATATGTAGTATTACTACTGCTACTACCAACCAATGCTGTACCATACATTCAATGGTCATATTGTGCATCAGATGCACAGATAACAGAGTACTGAGAGCAGGACACAGCTGTGATCATATGCATAGGTGGGAGGACTACAGTAATAGGTATCAACAACAGGCAGTGGGTGTGCATTTGTGGTGGCATGAGTTAATTCTGAGGGTGAGTATATGTATCTCTCTTGGGTAAGTCAATGTGGGGATCCAGGAAAACTAGTCATGGAGAGGGTGGTGTCACCAGTGTAGTGTACAACTGCAGAAGTGGGTTGTGCAGACAGGTGTGTATGGACACAGCTCTTGCAGAAGATTAAGTACTGTGCTAGGTTCCAATGGACACCCAAAAGAGATATGTGTATTGACTGTGTATGTCCCTCTATGAGATGATACCACTCCTTGAATTCATGTGTCAGGCAACTCCTTTCATTCTGTGACATGCTGGGGCAGAGACGTGGATTGTGCAGTCAAAGAAGCCATGTCTATGGAGGTGGGAGGAGATATGACTATCACGTTACCTGTGCCTACCACCACCATCATGATCCCTGACGATGCTAAGATGTGGCTGGCCTCACCATTTACCTTAGAATGGTCCATGACATTGGGCATGCCTATGTCCACAGTGAAAGAACCGGACAATGCAGCACCTGTGAAAACACATAAGCCTACACAAGCATACAAATACACCCTTCACCAATGGATGCAGCATAGTGTAGGTAAACATCTGTAGCAGACATCCAAGCAAAATGTACAGTTAACATACCATGAGCAGGATGATGTGGAAACTATAGTTTTGATATGCCTGTAACAACAAACAAGCTGTGCTCTCTAGATACATGACTCTGATCAGGCAGGTCATACAGATTGTTCTGTATGTAGGTAATACTAACCTAAGGCATCACTAACCAAGATGCGAGGTGGTCTGTGCAGTTCTGCTACTAGGGCAAGTACGCCACTGCCATGTCCTCCAAACAGTGATGCCAGAAACTCCTTCATGTCAGTTAATGGTGACACTGTCTGCCAGCTATCACCACTGACCTTTCTCTCCTGTGTAGGTAGTTTGCTTCTTTAAACTTGCTAATTTATTCTGCTATGGCCACTGACTGACCCAAATGAACACAAGGCCTGCCTGACACTCTTCTGAAAGTCTCAGTCTGATCTAACATTCTAGTGCATCTGCTGACTATGCTTATGAAGGATCTACAGCAGGATGTCATTCTTTGCCTAGGAGTGCTTTTTCTTCCTGTTTCTTCCCATGTTAAGCATGTGTACCTGTAATTGTAAAAATATATACATGCAAACTGTTGGTATGTTTTATGCATGCTACCCAGATTTCATCACCACATGAATATTTCCATTGTTGCCATGGCCCATGTTACATGTCACCCTTAATGAGTCACAAGTCACCTGTACTGTTGCCAGCCTTTTGGTAGTAGTCTGTATGGGATGGTAGTAGGTGTTGCACTGATACATAGCAGGTAGTCATATTACCATGCAAAGGAGACAATGCAGAAACACAAGGATACCCAGAAAATGTGATGTATGATGTGTGCTGTGTGTCTATGGCTTACAACAGCACACATACTGCTTCTATGAAAAGTGTGAGTGGGTAGTAGTGGGTTCAATGCATGTTGTCTGTCCCCTGAAATGTGGAATTACTGAAGGGCCCAGCTGTGCCCTTGATCAACAGTCTGTGTCACACATCCTGACAGTGGTGTACCCTGTGACTGCCAACTACAGCATGTCCACTCCTAAGAGCTAACACAACTGCTATATAACCCTTATTGTCAGTATTTGTACAGCCCAACTGTAGGCTGAGGCCTACAGCAGGATGTCCATCACAATGTCAATAAAATCTCCCACTGTTATTCACAGAGGTCTTCCTACATGGGTATGTAGGGAGGCCCCTCTGTATTCTCAAGCTAGAAATACAGCATCATGATATCGATTTAATAATAGGCAACCTATCCATGTACATAGGCCTTATGATCAACCTTTCCCACCTTAGACCCTACAACAGAGAACACATTTGTGTTTGCAGCCAACCCCATGGAACATTAACAGGCCAGCAAACATGCACAGTTTGAGTTTAACACTCATTTCCCCATTCCACTTACCAAGACGCACAAACTCTTTCTCATGGTCACAGTTCATCACAGACAATGATTCAAAAAGGTGTATAGATACATTGTTTCAGTGGTCACATCATGGAGGTCTGTATATTACACAGTCCACTGTAATCACACTCCTAGAAGATTCATATGATAAGTACCCCCTCCAAACAGGAAAAGCTACACCTACTGCATGATTGTCCCCTCAACCTACAAACATGGACCTCACAAAAGCATCAGACCGAGTAATTTCCCCTGTATACACATATCCCTCATTCATAGTGCCCAACAGGATATATGGCAGCTATAAATAATCAAATAATCATACAGAACACTTAACAGATAAGAAATATCAACAATGAATATGACACATACATTTCTCGACCTATGCACCCCAATTAGTGTGACAAACATGAAACCTTTCTGTATGGCACTTAAAGACATTGCAGCAAATAAAACTGTTACACCATATAGCAAACTCTTGTCCATATTCACAAATATAATTCATCTGTTGTTAGCTAAACTCAAAAACTCTAAATCCTTCCACAAAATAATTTCATTTTAGATCAATAACAATATACACCTGCAGCTCATGTACAAAGCAGAACCAGAAATTTGTAGGCACTATGCACTATTCACTCACTTCACATTTACTGTTGATACACAAACAAATATGTATGTTTTCAGAAGTGAAGGCAGTACTTCCTCAGTAGGAAATTTCACAGTGTGATGAGCAAATTAATAGGTGTGGATGTTTTTATGCCTCTCAGCATAGATAGATAGATAGATAGATAGATAGATAGATAGATAGATAGATAGATAGATAGATATTATGCTAATGAGCCTATGTAGAGAAAAATGTCTTTGAATGTCACTTTTTTCTGCAATGCATATGTAACGCCCGTGCAATGGCCCAGCAATCAAGGAGCTTCAGTCCTAACCACTAAAACCAGTGAGAGGCGTCCATATTGGGAAGGATAGCAAATACAAACACAGTAAAGTACAATTTCCCTTAACAGCACACAGAGATCACAGTCAGTCTGGGGCTGGTTTTTCCCTTTCTCTCCAGGTCCCCAATAAGACTCACCACTGGCACAGCTATAGGGTCCAGATCTCAGCCTAGTGGTCAAGCTAAAACCTCCAGAACCCTCTCTGTCCAACCAGTGCTTTGTATTCCTGCCCAAGTAGCTGACACACACACACACACACACACACACACACACACACACACACACACACACACACACACACACACACACACACACACACACTTTGAGATATGAGTTATATACAAACACACAGACACTCCTGGGGAAGGCTGGCACAGGTTCTCCAGCTATGCCCCTTCTGGCCAGGCTATACAGTAGTACCACTTGCCACCAACCACTAATATCAGCTACTAATAAGGCCCTTATCCAAGGGTATTACTGTGCAATATTATTATCTACATGGTAAGTGTGATGAACAGCAAGATTTATTTGGAGTGGCTTGGACAGTATCACTATATACATGCAATGTACTCTAGAACTTAAATTATCTCTACATAAAACAGCCACAGTTAAAATGTTTTAAAATATTTAATAATAAATATTAGGAACACAAGACAATATTTCTTACTACACAGTGCTAGTCAAGAGTTCAGAGATCACAGAGAAATGCTTAAAATAATACAGTAGAAAGGTTCTGACATCAATACAGAAAACAGCTAGACTAGACTTCCTTTTTCCTATTTATATCTAAGAGCAAACACAGTTCTAAAATAAGCTTACATATAGAGCAAGGCAGTGCTGGTGATGTCAGTTCTGAAAACAAATGCAAAATGCTCTGATTCTCTCTCTCTATCTGTCCTTAAATTGATAACACAGTACCACTGACTCATTTCAGATTACATCATTATTCTCTGATTCCCAGGCTAACAGAAACTCAGTTCAAAAACCCTTTTGATCTTGCAGCTGGTCAGGAAGCCAGAGCAATAAAATCCATTATACATGAAAATTCTACCTATCAACTCTGGTCTCACAACAATAGGAAGAATCCCTTCATTCAGACACCTCGGCTCCAAGTTTTGAGATCAAACAATTATACAATGCTTAACTTATCAGCTTTCCTCCAGCAGAGTGCAATGTGGTTACATTTTTGAAGTTCAACATTTACCATAATTTTCTTACATTTAAGAGAACAAGCATATGGCTTACATTAATATTTGCAAATGACAGAATTATCTACAAAATCCTATCTAGCTAGGCTGGCAGCCTTCACATAACTTCTCCTCGGAAAACTCAAGCTACTTTTTCAAGTGACCCTTGAGAAACATTGCTTGAGAGGGTTAGGTCTATCTGAGTATACCTTACCCCATACCCTATCTTGACAGCTCGTCTGCATTGGCATTGCTAATCCAACTGTGGTGCTGCACTGATATATATGTATCTTATATATGCTTGTAACCCTAGGCTCCATCTTAGCAACTTGGCATTTTGCTGGCTGGCTCTGTGCAACCATGTTAGAGGATTGTGGTCTGTAACTACAGTGAATTTTTTTCCATACAGATAAGGCTGAAGTTTCTGCAGTGCCCACACTATTGATAGGCATTCCTTTCCTACAGTTGCATAGCATTACTCCCTGGGTTGGAGCCTACAAGTGAGGTAAACCACTGGGTGCTCTTCTCCCTCTGAAGAAATCTGGCTAAGTACAGCCCCCACTCCATGGTTCGACACATCCATGTGCACAACAAATTCTTTACTGTAATCTGGACTGGCTAACACAGGGGGTCCTCCCAAAGCTTCTTTAAGCTTCTGGAATGCCTACTCACATGCTGGGGTCCACAATACCTTATCTGTCCTGTCTTTCCTTGTCAGGTCTGTGAGGGGAGCAGCTATGGTATTATTACTGGGGAGGAACTTTCTGTAGTAACCTGCTGTTCCTAAGAATCCACTCACCTGCTTTTTGGAAACAGGTGCAGGCCATGTCTGAATGGCTTTCACTTTGGCAGATTCTGGCCTGATCTTACAACTCCCCACTCTATGTCCCAGGTAGGAGACCTTTGCCATACCCACCTGACAATTGCTGTGCTTAATGGTCAACCCTGCCCTCTGTAGTCTGTCCAGAATCTCCCTGACATGTTGAAGGTGCCCTTGCTAGGAATGGCTGTAGATGGCAATATCATCTAGGTAAGCAAGGGCAAACCCTCCCGCTCCTGCTAGGATATAATTTAACAACCTCTGGAAAGTTGCTGGGGCATTTTTCATCCCAAAGGGCATCTTTGTGAACTCATACAAGCCAAAAGGAGTCAGAAAGGCTAACTTCTCTCTAGTGTCGGGTGTCAAGGGCACCTGCCAGTAACCCTTTGGTAAGATCAATGGTTATAAGATACTTAGCTCCAGCCAGCTGCTTTAGGGCATCATTTGTCCTAGGCATGGGGTAAGCATCTGACTCTGTGTGACTACTTAATTTCCTGTAGTCCACACAGAACCTGGTGCTGCCATCTTTCTTTGGCACCAGCACTACTGGGGTGGTCCAGAGACTGTTGGACTCTTGAATTAGCCCTAGTTCCAACATCTCCTGTATCTCTTCCCTCAGAGACTGTTTGACTCTCTCAGGCAACCTATAAGGGGCCTGTCTAATAGGCCTCTGGGGTCCTATATCCACATGGTGCTGCACCAAATGTGTGCACCCTGGTTTCCCAGTGAACACATCCCCAATCTTCTGTAACACTGCTGGGATTTCTGAAACCTAGGTAGGAAAAAGCTGCTGGGGCATTGCTACCTCTTCCACTGAGGTGTCAGTCTGAGCCTCACTGATGAGATCAGTCGCCATATCTCCTCCAGACTTCTCCTGCAATCCACTGCAAATGCTCAGCACAAGGGCCTCCCTATCATGGTAAGGTTTCATCATGCTAACATGGTACAATTTGTGCCCCTGCCTCCTGCCTAGCAGTTCTACCATGTAGTTAACATCACTTACCTTTTTTACCACCTTGTAGGGTCCCTTCTAAGCTGCTTGTAGCTTGTTGTGTCTGACAGGGATGAGAACCATTACATGCTGCCCTACAGCATACTCTCTATCTCAAGTATTCCTGTCATACCATACCTTTTTCTGTTGTTGGGCTTCTGCCAGGTTCTCCTGGGCCAAACCCATGAGTTCCCTGAGCCTTGTCCCAAGGTTTAGGACATATGCCACAACAGACTCCTTGTGAGGTTCACACTCGCCTTTCCACTCATCACAAATTAAATCTAGAGGTCCCCTCACCCTATGCCCATACAATAACTCAAAGAGTGAAAAACCTGTGGATTCCTGGGAACCTCTCTGTAAGCAAACAATAAAGGGGGCAAATATTTGTCCCACTCCCTCTTAAACTGGTCTGCAAATGCCAGTAGCATGGACCTGATTGTAGAGTTTAACCTCTCAACTAGAGCATTAGTCTGGGGATGGTAGGGGGTGGTCTTCATGTGCTTCACCCTACAGCACTTCCATAGACAAGCCAGCAGGTCTGACATAAAATTGGCACTTCTGTCAGTCAGTATTTCTTTTGGGAAGCCTACCCTGCTGAAAATCTCTAACAAAGCATTTGCCACTTTTTCACCTCAATGGAGGGCAAAGCCACTGCCTCAGAGTATCTTGTAGCATAATCTACCACCACTATGATATACTTTTTCCCTGTGGAACTTGGGGTACTCAGAGGCCCCACAATATCCGGAGCTCCCCTCTGCAATGGCTCCTCAATCACAGGCAATGGCATCAAAGGAGCTCTCACCTTGTCTCTTGCCTTGCCTACCTTTTGGCACTGCTCACAGGTCCTGCAGTACCCTGTTACATTGCTGGCAATTCCAGGCCATTAGAATTTCTGCATAATACATCTCTTTGTACGTTTTATGCCCGTATGACCTGCAAAGGGAATATCATGGGCTATGGTTAGAAGTGCCAGATGGTAGGCTCTAGGCACTACCAACTGCTGTATTCTCTCACCTTCTAGCCCTCCCTCAGGGGTCCACTCTCTATATAGTAACCCTTAGTCTCAGTATACAGATTCCCCCTTCCCTTGAGAATTAGGTCCCTCACTAGCTACCTCTCTCAGGCCTTGCAATGTAGGGTTTGAGAGCTGAGCCTGTCTCAACTCTCTCTTTGTAACCCTTCCCAGCTCCCTTTGCACAGGAAGTCTGGCATCCTCTGACAGTGGTGTCCCACTGTCAGCCTGGGTACTACTACTCACCTCTACCTTTGAAGTTACTCTGTCCAAGGGAACATCAGTACCCACAAGCAGCTGTGGCTCACCTTCAGTCTCACTGCTACAGTGCAGCTTCCTCCCTGAAGTAATCCCCTCACCAGTCCTGGCTGCAAGTATGCATTCTGTCTGGGTCTCCCCCAGGCTATCAGACCAACATGCTTGTCTTGAAGCCTGACTGCGTGTAAATGCATTAACACATGGTAAGCCTCATTAAAATCCTTCCCTATCAGGACATATGCAGGATGGTAGTTCAGTACCCCTGTTGTCTCAAGGCAACCTACTATTGGCATTTTGTCTTTCCCACTTACTGGCTCTCTCACCTTTTGTTCCACACCTTACCTCCATGGACATCTGTATGCCACATGGCCCCACTGGTTGCATTCAAAACATTTAACCCTAGGTCCTGGACATGCACCTGGACTAGTGGCTTTCCCTGTTTCTGGCAGATTCTGTTGGGGGTAGTCTGGGCTACCCACCATGGGTTTCTTTAGACCCATGAGCAGTATGGAGGGCCCTTTCCTGTGCAGGGATGCCCTGCTTGCTAGGTATAGGTCTCCCTTCTTCCTCAACTCATCTAAAGTAGCACATTGTCTATCAGCTAACCAGATCCTCATGTTCTCAGGCAAAATGCTAAGGGCTTGTTCCCTCACCAAAAGGTCTGCCAGCCTTGCAAAAGTGGTGACCTGACATCAACTTACTCACCTATGAAAATAATTGCTCATTTCAGCAACATATTCACACACACTTTCATCTGCCTTGCGTCTATGCTCACAAAACTTTTTCCTATATGTTTCAGGTGTTAGCTTAAAGAATTCTAACAAACAGTTATTAACAGCAGTATAATTAAAGCAGTCAATGTCAGACATTTTGGACAAATTAGTTACAGCTTTATCATGGAGTAAGGGGGTCAGAAACCATACCCAGATCCTTTGTTCAACATCATACTGTTTACATACCCTCTCAAACATATGAATGAAACTATCAAAATTATCCCCCTCTGTAAACTGTGGAAGAAATTTACTGATCTTTTGTGCTTCTGGGGTCCAGTTACTCCCTTCCCCATTACCTCCATGACTCTGGCAAAGAGTCAGCATCCCCTTTTCGTGCTGCCTCTGCCACTCCTTTTCCACAGCTTCCATTTCCAAACGCCTGGACTCCAACTCAAATCTCTTTAGCTCCAGATGGATTTTTAAGTCCTCTGAACAAAGGTTGAGCTGTCCATTCCCTGAGTGTTGCACATCTCCACGACCAGTCTGATCATCCTCCTGGTTGCTGTTTTCTGATGTAGCTGTGACCAAAGCTGTAATCATGTCTGCCTTAGTCAGGTTTCCTTGCACCAGTCCTTTAGCCTGGCACATCTTAGCCAAATGGCTTCTTGTCAGCTTTCAATACTCCTCTGTTGACATGCTTGCCTGCTCTCCCTGACTAACTAAGCTCACAAAAGAAATAGAACAATTGTGATCTGAACTCTGAATATTCACTGTATGTCTGATTTAGAGTACAAAAACACCTTCACTGATCACTGTGCACAAGCTACAGGATTTCACTATCCACACCACTACAAGCCAATTGCCAACCAATTAATATGTGGTGTGGATATACCACCACTGCCAAACAATTAATGTGTGATGCCCGTATACTGTTCCAGCAATCAAGGAGCCTCAGTCCGCACCACTAACCCCAGTGAGGGGCATCCACATTGGGAAGGATAACAAATACACATACAGTAAAGTACAACGTCCCTTAAGAGCAGACAGAGATCACAGTCAGTCTGGGCCTGGTTTCTCCCTTTCTCTCCAGATCCCCAGTATGATTCCCCACTGGCACTGTTATAGGGTCCAGATCTCAGCCTACTGGTCAAGCTAAAACCCCCAACCAGTGCTTCATGTCCCTGTCTAAGTAGCTGACACACACACACACACTTTGAGATATGAGTTATATACAAACACACAGACACTTCTGGGGAAGGCTGGCACAGGTTCTCCAGCTATGCCACTTCTGCCCAGACTATACGGTAGTACCACTTGCCACCAACCACTAATATCAGTTACTAATAAGGTCCTTATTAACGGGTGTCCAATTATTACTATGCAATATTATTATCCAAATGGTAAGTGTGATGAACAACAAGACTTATTTAGAGTGGCTTGGACAGTATCACTATATACATGCAATGTACTATAGAGCTTACATTATCTCTACATAAAACAGCCACAGTTGAAAGGTTTAAAAATATTTAATAATAAATAATAAGAACACAAGACAACACTTCTTACTACACAGTGCTTATCAAGAGTTCAGAGATCACAGAGAAATTGCTTAAAATAATACAGTAGAAAGGTTCTGACATCAATACAGAAAACAGCTAGACTAGACTTCCTTTTTCTTATCTATATCTAAGAGCAAACACAGTTCTAAAATAAGCTTACATATAGAGCAAGGCAGTGCTGGTGATGTTTTCAGTTCTGAAAACAAATGCAAAATGCTCTGATTCTCTCTGTCTTTGTCCTTAAATTGATAACACAGTACCACTGACTCGTTTCAGATTACATCATTATTCTCTGTTTCCCAGGCTAACAGAAATGCAGAGTGTAACAGCCCTTTTGATCTTGTAGCTGGTCAGGAAGCCAGAGCAATGAAAGTCATTATACATGTAAATTCTAGCCATTAACTCTGGTCTAAAAACAATAGGAAGAATTCCTTCCTTCAGACATCTCGGATCTGAGTTTTGAGATCAAACAATTATACAATGCTTAACTTATCAGTTTTCCTTCAGCAGAGTGCAATGTGGTTACATTTTTGAAGTTCAACATTTACCATAATTTTCTTACATTTAAGAGAGCAAGCATGTGGCTTACATTAAGATTTATAAATGACAGAATTATCTACAAAATCATCTAGCTAGGCTGGCAGCCTACACAGCATACATAACCAAAGCTGCACAACTGTGCTTGTTTGACATTGTGCACTCACAAGTATCTACAAAGTGCAATGCACATGTGTGGGTAGGTCAAAGACCCTTGCAGGAACATGGATAAAACTGTATTATTATGATGTATAGAAGCAAAAAGGTACAAACATGGAAGTATATGGGCACTGTGCTGATGTAATTCACACCCTAACACCATTCTGCCATGCCATTTCAATTTGTGCTATACTATGGTGGCAGAGTGACGTGCCACACAAACCGTGTGCCCACTGCTGTTCATCATATGTCAGCAGCAGCAACATGCATGGGCACAAGTCACCTGCCATATTCCTCTGCACTGTGACCTGATAACTGACTCTGGCTTCTGAAAATACTGACAGTGACAGTATTCACAGGTGGTGCCCTAAGGAGACCTAAGTATTTCTGCGCCTTATGTTCAGAGACTACTGTCAGTGCTTGTTTCTGGGAATCTTAAGAGCATCCCTAGTACAAAGTGGATTCATGATCCAACCTTGATAGAGTGGTGGCTGTTTCTACTGTCATCAACCACTGTGTTGACCATTGCAGGCACCCCTGCAGAGAACAGAATTGTCACTTTGACCTTCTATGCCAGAAGGAAAACAAAAAAAAAAAAGATCAAGCATAGTGCTCCTGAAATGTACACAAAGTATGCAGGAGAGGTCATTGCAATGTTTATCGCCTTCATGCTGCATACTGTCTCAAAAACTAATAAAGTCCTTGCACAGCCGAAAATGTGTTATAAACATGTACACGTCATTACGAGGAATGTTTGTCATTTTGGGTCTGAAAAAGCCCATGCTCCTCGAAGTTCCACATAGAAAGAGTCTGTCACACATTCAAACTTAGGAATTTTTTAACTGAAATCTATAGCAGGTAGTACTGAATCATATTAATTCATTAAAATAACTTTTTTATGTGTATAAAGTAACAAATGTTAACCATCTTGTGAGCTTTCTAGTTGAAGTTGTTGCTAAGCTGTTAGCAGGTGTTCCACATTTGGCCCATTTGTTCCATATAATGAGAGGTAGTTTTCATCATTTTGGAGATGGAAGGCTGAGAGTTATGGTTATAATGTTAGCCACCTGCTCACCTCAAGACCTGATCAGTGACTGTCAAAAATGTATTTCCACCTGAATTAGACTATAGCCTTTCATTTTTGTTACACTCAGCAAAGAACAAAATCTATTCCTTGCTGACCCCTTACTTCATCACCATATCTTCTTGAAAAAACTAACTGGCTTTCTGTTCCCAACAGTTACAGTGTTACTAAATGCAGCTGTATTCAAGGTTCTAAAACAAGGCTACTACTGTCTCACATTAAAGTTGAAACGCCCTCTTCAGGACAATACCAGCATCCTCAAAAGCTCACAAGATAGCTACTTCTCTCTTGTTCATCCAGTATTTAAAACTGCATTGGGGTAAAAGAGTAGACTTGGACCTGCCATATGGAACCACCTACTGAAATCACAAAACTGTCAAAGGCTTTAAGGACACTCTTAATATCTCCTTGCTGAATTCATCTGCAGCTGCTACAATGGTAATAGACAATTTGTCATGTTTTGGATGTCTTGCATCCTGACCAAATGTCTGTGTATCTGCTTTATTTATTAACCTTCTTTACATGTGTTTAAGCCTAGTGTACTGAATGGAAACCAATTTGTCTTCTGTGTAAATCATTATATTTCTATATGTGCACTTTGTACACCTGTATACACTAATCTTTGGGCCCTGGTCACGCATGAAAATGGACAATAGACCAGATCACTCATCCAGTTGTCAAATAGCACTAACTAGCTAAATAAATAAATAAAAAAATAAATGAAATAAAATTTACACATAGTTAAGAGGGTGTTTGCAGGGCATTAATTCATGATGATTGTCTGTACTGTATTTCAGCTCCTGAACTAATAGAAGCCAACAGGCTGCTGTTTTGGAGGTAGACGGAGCATCACTGTAGTTGCAGGGAGCATGTGATCATTGTCAGCAGCAGCAGCAGTCCCTGTGGTTTAACAATGGTCCCTGTTCCATTGTCCAGCTCTGTTATCTCCGGCTGGCTAACCTTTTTCCTTCAGGTCTGCCACCCCCATCAAATGACATAGGTCATGTGATAGCTGGGCAGCCTGGAGGTTCTTTAGTGGCCTCCAGTTCGATCACCATAGGGGGTAATGTTGCACCCTCAAGTGACACTGCTGGTAAGTCCCATTATGTTACCTGTCTGGACTCTGAGGAAGTGATGGTAGAGTTTGTAGACAGGCTGCATGACACCTATATTGGTCACCTGGAGATTGTCCTTGTACAACTGACAGAGTTGCACAGCTTTCTGGTATTGTCTAATGTGCCATCTGAGACAGGACCCATCAAGGAGGATAGTTATAGTGGTGACTAACCTTTGAATGTCCCCCACCCAAGACAGTATAAATGAGAGCTATTCTATCCTCAATGATGGCGTCCTTCTTCCTTGTATGTATCTTGTGCTGTTTGTTGTCCTTTCTACCTTATCACCACTTCCTTCTGTCAGTATGTGTGCCTAACTATTGCTAAACCTCTCAGTGTCAGCACCTCCCCTGTTGGTCTTTGTTGGCATTTTATGTTTTCTTGTGTGTGCCTCTGCTTCCCTACTTATACACCCTTCCATCCTTCCTCATCTACCGATTTTGAAAAAAAAGAGCACTTGTGCACCCCCAACTATATATATATATATATATATATATATATATATATATATATATATATATATACACATACACCGGGTATACTTCTTCTTACTGAATTTACACTTTTCTGAATCGTAAATTTACGACACAACTTCACCGAAACTTCATTAAACCAAAAACACAGACTACCAAACTTCTTTCCCTGGGAAAAGAACCACCAGGGTGAACTTTGCCCTTTTCCCCAGTGCAGTGTGATCTCAGAGTTGGTATATTTAGTTAGGGAAAGTGTGGGAGTGAAGCATCCCAGATGGGGGGATGGTGGGGGGGGTGAAGCCCTCCGCTTGGGTGAGTTTAATTTCTTTCCATTGACTTATTTTCCCTGGTGGCAAAGTGGTTGTTTCTCATGACAGAAATTCAGTAGTCCATGGTTTCAGTTTAATGGAGTTTCGGTGAAGTCGTGTCATCAATTTATGATTCGGAGAAGTTTAAATTTGGTAACAAGAAGCAGACCCATATATACCTACATACATATAAACTTTTCTTCCTCCTGGAGACTCCTACACACATTCCTCCCTTGTTCCCCTAGGTATGCCTCTCTGGTTGTTCCTCCTCTTTCTGCCTTTCCTGCACTTCCATTTTCTCCTCATTTAAATGCATAAACTTAGTGGTGATTTTGTTATTAGATTTGTATTATGGCTTACTGCAATTCTTGTAGCATTATGAGTTTGCGCATGTGAATGTTCATGCTCACATTTATGCAACCTACTTGCTACTGCTGTTTCAGAATCTGCACTCATGCTACAGTTGCCAACATTGCCATTTCTATATGTGATTTCTTCATTACCTTTGACCTGTGTCAAACAACTAGGCATCACTGCAGTTGCCCTTATGCAGCTATGTTAGGCATGTTTCGGAATCCCATGCTGTGTGTTCTAAGCTAAAGCTTAAACAATGTGTAAAATGCTAATGGATCGTAAGCTGAAAGTTCAATAATGTGATGCTCCTAAATCAGATAAAAATACTGATGCACAGGTGAATAACATGGAAAACATATATGGGAAGTTTTGATCTGAAATAGTTAACTTCATTTGTCAGCAACCTCTGGGAATTGGATCCGACCTCAGATCCGAGCCGGCAATCTTTCATAGCTTAGATCTGAGCTCCTAGCTCCTTCCCTTCACGCATAATCCTCTGCCAACCCTGACTGACCTCAGATCTAGTTTGCTGCGCTTCTTGTCAGCAGCTAGGTTTTTGAGCTCCTGGTGTCGTAGGGTTTTTGTGAGAGTTTTTACATTTTTTTATTATCCCCTTAAGTGTACGAGTGTGTTTTGTGGTCAGGTTCCCTTTTTTGGCTAAAACTACCCTAGTTTATACCTTTTAGTTAAAATGGTAGTAAATAGGCTTGTTCCGACTGAAGAGTCTCGGTTCAAAACTAGGATAAAAGTTCAGGAAAACGAAAACCATAGACTCACCATGAAAAAAAGTCTCTTTTCTGCAATTTTAAAAGTACAAATTTTATTTAGGTAAGCGCTTTCGCGTATCAGAAGATACGCTTCCTCAGACCATGAACTAATAAAAAACTTTGCCTCCTTTTATATAATTATACAACCATCAATAAACATTTAAACAATTAAAAATCATTCAATTAACGTAGTTAACAACCTATAATTCTTCAAGCAACAGTGTCGCATAAAGTGCTTCAGTGTTAAAGTACAAAGTCAAAAATCCTGCGTTTAATGAAAAAAAAAAAAAAAAAAAATATATATATATATATATATATATATATATATATATATATGTACATATTATTTAAAACCATGGCATATATAGCATCATAGATTTGAATAAATAAGCATAAATAAATAAATAAGCTGATGGCATCTAGAAAAATATAAAATGAATAAATAATTTTTTATTAGTTCATGGTCTGAGGAAGCGTATGTTCTGATATGCGAAAGCGCTTACCTAAATAAAATTTGTACTTTTAAAATTGCAGAAAAGAGACTTTTTTTTCGTGGTGAGTCTATGGTTTTCATTTTCCTGACCTTTTAGTTAAACTTACCCTCCCTCCCCTTCACTGGTCGTAGCTTCTGTGTGTTGTGTGTTTGGGGCCTAATGAGTGGGTTTTTCTTTAAGATGTCTGAGGCCCCAAAACCCATCTTTTCCAAGTGCACCGAGTGTGGCCATAAGCTCTCCCCAGTGGATGGCCACACTCGGTGTGTGCAGTGCCTTGGGGTTGAACACCTTTCCTCTGGGTGCTCCATCTGTGCGGCGTTCAACCCCAGGGCACTGAAGGACCTGAGGTGGAAGCTGATTCGGCCTCGGCCTCCGGTGCTTCTCTGGCCTCCTCCCTGGCTTCGGCGGTGGCCACTCCTGCCTCTCTCCCTCTGGTCGGGACTCAAACTCCCGCTGCAGCTCTGGAGGAGAGGGAGGCCAGGAAAGAAAAAAGGAGGAAGAAGCACCACAAGTGGCGGGCCGAGGCCTCCGCTTCGGCCCCCCCCCAGCTAAGCGGTCTTCTCCCTCCAGGGCTTCCCGGTCTCCCCCTTCTCGGATCTGGTCTCCGTGCTTCTCACCGGGCCCCGAGGAGGAGGAGAACCGATCTCCGTCGAGGTCATTGAGGCAGCATTCCCAGCCAGCCTCGGTGGCCTCGTCGAGATCGACTCGCAGCCTTTCCAATGCAGATTTGGACCGGATGATGCGAAGGTTTCTCCAGGCCCAATTGCAGATGGGAGTGCTCCTGCCCCCCCCCTCCGGGGAGGAGCTTGACACCTTTCTTTGCCCTGATAGCTCCTTCTCCGACCTGCTTCCCGGATTCAGAGCCTTTGGAGCCGAGCAGCCTTGGAGCCGGAGGTGGGTCGGCGCCGACAGTATCGGGTACTTTGGCGCCGACTCTTCCCTCGAGTCTGTCGGGTCCATTTTTGTTGGATCCAGGCTCTCGGAGCCATGGGCTGAGCGTCGGATCCGAGGGAATCAGTGTGTCTTCGGCTCCATCTAGGTCGGAGCACACTGGTCCGTCAGATCCAATGGCTTCGGTGCCGACCCTGATCCATCCATTGGATCCAAGCGAGGGTCTGCTCTCAGATCCCAGAGAGAGCGACTCTCCTTCCGCATTCGATGTGGTGGAGAGGGCACTGTCGAGTGGTTCCAGGCCCCTGGTCCTTGCTACGGCTCCGCCCCGCACTCCCTCTCTGTTGGGTCCGGCTTCCATCACCCGGCCCCAGGGACAGCCTGCTTTGATGTCCCAGGTCAGTCCCTTGGAACAGGACGTGGCTGGTGAGTCGTCCTCGGACAGCCCCCCCCGAGGACATCCCTCACAAGTGAAAGTGCAAGAGGAGGCACGTGGACTCCCCCAAGTCCTTGACTGATGACATGGATTTGGATGAAGGGGAAGGCTCCCCTAGGTCACCCCCCGAGGATGTCTCCTTCGGAGACATCTTGGAAATGCTTAGGATAAGAGGGGGGTGGTCTGCCCCCAAGGCTTCCTTGGATGAATCCGTGTTCCTGGAGGCATTCGAAGCAGACGTATCTATCTCTTGGGTGTCCCCACTGCCCGACCCCTTAGTGGACCTTATTACCACTAGGGCATGGAAGGAGCTGGACACTATGGAGCCAGTCCCCAAATGCCCGGACAAGATCCTTAGTCTGCCCTCTGAGAGGTCCCATTGGAGCAAGGGTACCCCCGTAGATGCCATGTTGGTGGCGGCGGCCAACAAGAGGGAATTAGCTCAGGAGAGTCCCTCGGTCCATCCACCGAGCATGGAGTCCTGTTTGATGGACCGTTTAGAGAAGTGGGCCTTTAGATCAGCGACCTTCTCGGTGACGTCTCTGAACTACATGGCACATGTTATTCGACTGCAGCGGGACCTTATCAAAGAGTACGCTGCGTCGCCCCCGGAGTCCATGTTGGTGGAGGACAAACGGTTGTACTCCACTCGGATGGCCACTCTCAGGTCCATATCTAACACCTCTATGTGGCTGTTGTCCCACACCACAGACTGAGCCGCTAGAGCCACCGGAGCAGGCCTCGTCATGCAATGTCAGGCCTGGCTCTGGCATTGCAATTTCGCGGAACCCTTCAAGGCGTCATTTGCGAATGCCCCTTTCGATGGTTCTGCCCTGTTTGGCAAGACCGTTTGCGAGACTTTGGTCCAGAGCGAAAAGGACAGGAAGACGTTGTCTGCCGTCGGAGTCCACTTCTCTGCTCCCCAGAGGTCCTTCTCCAAGAACCAAAAGAGACAGAAGAAGATGTGGTTCTGGAAGTTGCAACAATCCCAGTCTGCTCCGGATCCCCAGTCCTTCCGTGGCAGAGGAGGACAGGGTGGACGCTGCCCTAGAGGCAGAGGGGGCCCGAGGAATGGTGGCTCCAGAGAAGCTTTCTCTGACCGGCCCACCCAGCGACCCTGAGGGGTTGCCCGACTGCTCCTCTCTGGAGGCAGTCGGGGGATGTTTTTCGAGGCACCTGGCAGCTTGGGAGTCCATCACAACAGACCGCTGGGTGCTTCGCATCATATCCAGAGGATACCAAATTCCCTTTTCTCACATCCCTCACCAACCCAAATGCCTCCCCGACGTCCCACCCGATCAGAGGGAGGCTGCAGCTGCAGAAATTAAACAGCTCTTAGGAAAAAGAGCCATCCAACATGTCCCCCCAGACCAGTTCAGATCGGGTTACTACTCCAGATTCTTTTTGGTGCCAAAAAAGACAGGGGACCTAAGGCCAATCCTCGATCTCTCCCTCCTGAACCTGTCAGTAACCAAAGAGAAGTTCCGGATGGTCACCCTTCAATCCATTCTCCCCCTGTTGCAGGAGAGTGACTGGATGTGCTCGATAGACATCAAGGATGCGTATTACCACATTTTGATGGACAAATGATCCAGGAGGTTTCTCCGCTTCCGGCTAGGAGCCAGTCATTATCAGTTCAGGGTCCTTCCCTTCGGTCTCACCTCAGCCCCCAGGGTGTTCACCAAGGTATTAGCAGTGATAGCGGCCCACCTGAGGCTCCAGGGAATGCAGGTGTTTCCATACCTAGACGACTGGCTCCTGACCGCCCCAACAAGGCATCTACTCTGCTCAGCCAGGAATTACTTTCTCCACCTTGCTCCCTGGCTGGGGATCACTGTCAACACAGAAAATCCTTTCTCAACCCGACTCAGGTGATAGACTTTATCGGGGCCAGATTAGACACCAACAACTTACTAGCCTTCTTAACCACTGAGCAACTTCACACCCTGAGGCTACATGTGTGGGCCATCTTACTATCATCAGCTCCCCCAGCGGGATTGGTCCTGAGGGCGCTGGGCTCCATGGCGGCCACAATTACCCTGCTCCCCATGGCTCACCTGAACGTGAGGGTTTTGCAGTGGACTCTCCAAGTCCAATGATCCTTCCATCGATACCCTCTCAGTCACCCCATTTCCCTCAGCAAGGCTTGCAAAAGGGCTCTCGCATGGTGGTTGCAATCACAGGACCTCCAAGCGGGGCGCCCTTTCTCCATGGCCCCTCCACTCACCATGGTGACCACGGACGCCTCTCGCCTCGGGTGGGGGGGCATTATGCGGGCAGGATGGTCCAAGGCACGTGGAACAATACAGAGACCTCATTGCACATAAATGTTCTAGAGATGAGGGCAGTGCTGTTGTCATTGCAAGCACTTCAGAGCCTTCTTCCTACGGGAACAGTTGCAGTTCAGTCAGACAACATGTCTGTGGTCTGGTGCATCAACAAATAGGGGGGAACCAGGTCCTACCCACTCTGTCGAGAAGCTATGAGAGTGTGGGAATGGGCGATCTCCACCAACCGCTTTCTTATTGCAACGCACATTCCGGGACGGTCCAACATCCTGGCAGACAAACTCAGTCGCACCATACTGTCTCCTTACGAGTGGTCTTTCAATCCCCACGTAGCGAAGTGAATATTTGCTGTATGGGGATGACCCTGTTGTGATCTCTTTGCCTCTCTTTCAAACACGAAATGCAACAGCTACTTCTCTCTAATTCCCCCCACCGGGGAATCCCCGAGAGATGCTCTGGTGCATGTTTGGCCTCCCGGTCTACTCTATGTTTACCCCCTCTACCTCTGATGCTGAAGCTTCTACAGAAAGCCAGTCGGTTGGGGAGCAAAATGATCCTCATTACTCCATTCTGGCCTCGTCAAGCTTGGTTCCCTTACCTCTGGTCTCATCTGGTGAATCCGCCTTGGATTCTAGATCCCCTCCTGGATCTGATTTCCCACCCCCTAGGCCTCCCAGTACCGAACCTGGACAATCTCAAGCTTACGGCTTGGTTGCTCCAGTTCCACTCGTAGGTAGGACTCCCGGTATCTCCTCTCCAGTTAAGGCGATCCTAGTAGCAGCACACAAGCCTTCTACTAGGAAAGTCTATAGGAGTAAATGGAGATGCTTCGCTATTTGGGCGGAGTGTCAGTACCTGGACCCTTTCACAGCTCCGTTGCCCACCATTTTGGATTTCCTTTCAGGGCTTTTTCATCAGGGGGCTAGCTGTTCCACAGTCAAAGTTCAACTAGCAGCTATCTCTCATTACCACGTGGGACATGAACTGTGTCCATTGATCACCACGAAGTTATGTAAGACCTTTCTGAAGGGCACCTTCCTACTCAGACCTCCAATAAAGGAAGTAGTGCCTCCCTGGGATTTGACTTTAGTACTTCAGGCCTTGACAGCTCCCCCTTTGAACCTGCAGCTGCAGCTGATCTCAAACATTTGTCATGGAAAACAGCCTTTCTCATCGCTATTACTTCAGCTAGGAGGGTCTCTGAACTTCAAGCCCTATGTGTAAAACCTCCTTACTTGACCTTCCACAAGGATAGGGTTTACCTCAGGACCAGTCCCTCATTCCTTCCTAAGATTGCTTCCAAGGCAAATATTAACCAATCCATTAATCTGCCAATTTTCTTTCCTGAATACCAGAACAAAGGAGAATACAAACTACATTCTTTAGATGTGCATAGACAGCTGCGTTTTTACATTCATAGGACGGCTGGTCATAGACAATCCGATCAGTTGTTCATCTCCTTTGCCAAATTTAATTTAGGTAAATCTGTGTCGAAGGTCACCTTGTCGAGGTGGATTTCACAATGCATTCTTTTGGCTTATGAAAGTTCTGGCAGGCCCGCACCACAGGGAGTCCGTGCCCACTCTACTTGGTCCATGTCTTCTTCTGCTGCCTTTCGGTCTAGAATACACCTGGATGATATTTGTTCAGCAGCCACTTGGGCTTCACCTCATACCTTCATCAACCATTATAAACTGGATATTATCTCTAGAGGGAGAGCATCCTTTAGCTCTGCAGTGCTCCGGAACATCCTTCCATGAAGGCTGCCCAAGGTACAGGTAGCTGGGGACTCTGTCCAAAAGGTTGCTGACAAATGAAGTTAACTACTTCAGATTAAGAAGTTATGTACTCACCATAACATTCCATCTGAGTAGGTAGACTTCATTTGTCTGCAACCGTCCCACCCTCCTTCCCCCTGACCTTTGGATGTTATTTGGCCAGAGGTTTTACTCTGCCCTTTAAGGATGGTAGTTAGTTTCCTTTTTCAGCCTTATTGGTTATGGGCAAACTTGATCTGAGGTCAGTCAGGGTTGGCAGGGGATTATGGGTGAAGGGGAAGAGCTAGGAGCTCGGATCTAAGCTAAGAAAGATTGCTGGCTCGGATCCAAGGTCGGATCCGATTCCCAAAGGTTGCAGACAAATGAAGTCTACCTACTCAGATGTAACGTTATGGTGAGTACATAACTTCTTATTACTTTACATGAACCATGTGTTGAACAAAAAGGAACCCAAGAAGATGGAATTAATTTTTAAACAAGATATTGGAGGTGAAAATTAAAACTGAAAGCAAATTGGTGGCATATGTTGTAAATCTCTGATTCTGTTAAATATTCCAATACCTAAATGTTTACCTAGATCAAAATATTCACTTTTATGGATTTTGTTAGCCATAGCTCGCAAAATAATTATAATGAACTGGAAGACTGAGACTTCTCCTTCATTCCAACAATTCCAGAATATTGCACTCAATGTTTCTCACATGGAGTTGTGTACTGTCAAGATGAGAATTGATAGAATCAATTCGTATTACAACTCTTGGATAAAAGTTATAGAGATACTGGGGAGAACTGACTGTAACAAGATATGAAATAGAATTATAACTTGTGTTTGTTTAAGTAGACACTTTTGTAAATAGTTTTATTTTATGTTAATTTATTGTTATGAAGTTTTATACTTTGTGTGGTTAATTTATTTAAAATGCATTTTTTGTTATGAATTATTACATTCTTTTTTTAAATTTCAATAAAAATAAATAAGGAAAAAAATGAGTGGAATCATAATCTGTTACAGGCAAGTCAAAGTATTGTGTGTTTCAAAGTGAAAAAATATATATATTTCCGTGACTCAAATATTTCTCAAATTTGTGAATTACCCTGTTCTTACAAGTGGAAATCACTGTTTCCTGAAAAAATGGTAATTTATTTCTGAGGAGAACCTGAAATAAGTTGTCTGCAAGAAACTGTAATAAGCTAATGGCTTGCTGATAAGAAAAAGCAAAATAAAGAAATGTGCAGTTTACGGAAAGCACTTAGAAAATGAAGGGACTTCATACATCATTGATATTTAGTTGCTGCTGTTTTCGGCAAAGTGTATGAGAAACGTAAATAAAAAAGGAAAGTTTCCTTGGGAAGTGACTTGTTAATACTGAGTAGCTGGTATACCTTCTCCATATGGGCACAGGCCAAATTTTTCTTCATGACTGTTAAAATGGTAACTTGGAACAGAAAATGTACATATTTATTTATTTATTTATTTTTGTGTTACACTAAAGACTTGCAAAAAAGTGGATATGCGTGGAAAAATTGCTTACCAAAATTCCACTGGTATTTTCTAGAACTATAGCTTGTGCAAGGGGGCACTTGTAAAAAGTTGAACCCTTTATGAGTGAAAAAGGAGGATTCATTGCTGTATAGTGCAACAAAGAATTTATGTGTAAATCTAGTGAGACTATTTGTGAATTACCTCCAATGAAAAAGACAAAAGTAGTAGTTAGAAAACAATACATGTACTGCTGTCATGGAAGAGTGACAGAGGTTAGCCTCTGCTGAGATGTTACAACACGGGTTCACAAAAGAAAGTGGTGCTGACCAACTAATTCTGGTCATAAACAGTGATGCAGTACAAAGGCAATGCTTTGGATAGGAAGGAGAAAGTGGATGTTTTTCAGTCCACTATTACACCTGTGTAAAGTGAAACCATATTTGAGAGTGATGTCCCTGGCTGGAAAAGTTTTAAAAGTGCTGGAATAAACAATGTTGGAAACCAGAACCTGTGGTTTACATTATACAGTGTTGTTAGCAAACAAAAACAAGTATAAAAGACATTACAGCTCATTTCGAGAAATCTGATTATGTAAGAAGGACTAACTAAGAACAAGTGAAAGTAAATGAGACACTCTCAGTGTTGTTTAGTTCTAGAAAATAATCAGAACATTAACTGAGATAACTAAAATCAGCTGCAGGTACTGACTGTAGACAGAGAGAATCAATAAAAATGCTGGAACAGATGGCTTCTAAAAATGAAAGCAAAATGACAGAGATGTTTATGAAGTCCTTAAATCACATCAAAGATGGCAAAATAAAGCCAAGGAATTGTTAAATTTTCCAAAGGTATTTTTGAATTTTTTGTACAAAATAAAGAAATAGAAGAGAACCCCTGAATAATGCTAAGCCAGGAAACATCATAAGTAAATCAGAACTAGGGAACAATGACCTCGTACTTGAATCGTAAAGACAAAAGAGAAGTCAGTTTTAGATTATAGCTAACATTATCTGTCTAAAGAATGAAAAGGAAAAATTGTGGCAGGGCTATACAAGCAATAATGCCTGACAGGGTTCATGTTACAGGGAAATAAACGACCATTCCTGCAATGTCCATTGCTTCCCATAATATCTTCTAGAGAGGGCAGTATTGCACTTGATAATGATCTGTATGAAATTGTTTTGCAGTTTTGACTGGTATATATATATTTATACATTTTTTTATACCTTTGTTGTAAAAAAGCTCCTCCACTTGATGTTTCAAATGACCTGCAGCAAATGTAATTGTTGTAGTTGCATGAGATATTTTACATCAACAAGGTTGTTATGCAAGTATTTAATGTTCAAACAGGTACATGCACACACACACACACACACACACACACACACACACACACACACACACACACACACACACACACACACACACACGTACACATCTGCCCAGCAATTACATCTAGTTTCTTGACTGATTACACTTCATATGTCTCACTGTGATTAAATAAATGAAAGCAGTTCACACAGTGCAAAGCACTGCAACCCATGCCTCTCGGCTGTCCCTGATTTTGCCTCATATTTTTGCTCTGTTCCTAGAAAATGTTTGATTTTCTGGTAAATCACTGAGGATTGCAGTCAGACAATAAAACAATATATTATAGTTTCATATACATTATTGTTTGGAAAGTCATTGTTGATAGAAATCCTCTTGCTTTATTTACTTTTTAAGTGAACTTGGGTTATATTCAAAATCGTGACTTATTTTAGGTCTTTATCCCCCATTATTTTTGGCTTTGTCCAGAATTCTTGAGCAAAGAGTTAAGAGTTATGCATTCTGTGTTACACCCTCTCTCATACAAACACATAAACACACACACACACACACACACACACACACACACACACACACACACACACACACACACACACACACACACAAACAAACGTACGCATGCATGCACACACGTAATTACATTCATTTTTTAAATTTTTTTCTATGCTCACTAAATAGCTTTTGAGACTGTGGATAACAAGGATAAAGTAAAATAACAAGTTCTTGTAAATGCTACTGCAGTTACTTTTGCTATGTGAGTTATTTATTTATTCATTTTCATTTTATTTACTTTTTTTCTGTTACAGCAGCTAAACAGTAGTGTTTAATGAGTGTAAACAGGATGGCAGTCATTTGCTTTTCTTTTTCAGTCTGTGCTTCACAACAGCTTTACATACTGTGGTGAAGTGATGGTCTTGTTTTTTTATCAAGTGACACCAGTACATTAACAACACCCTGTTGGAGGACTTTTATATGCAAAGAAATGCAGAGATACAGCAAGAATGACCTAAACACACTTAATCTATGCATACTGGGCTGGAATCAAATGCAAAAAAAAAAAAAAAGGAAAAGAAAACCATATGAATATTATGCAGGAAGTAAAGAGTAACCTACCTTGTAAAATGGATGAACAGTATGATGTGTTCTTTAGCTAAAGACTAACTCTGAAAATCTGGAAGATGAAAATAGAGTCCAAAACAAATCTTTGGATGAAGCAGAGGGTATGGTTACAATGTTTGCAAACACTTGTGTCCTATACTGAGCTTCACAGGAAAGTCTTATTACTATGACAAACATGCAAATGGAAAGTACTTCCCCCAAACAGAATGAAGACACACTAATCTCATACTGAGAATGATGATTAAAATGAACAGCAGAAGCTGTTGAAATCTGAATGCCAGTGAAATAACTGAACAGAACTGTAACTGGGGCTACCATACCCCTCTGCATCAACAAGGGAAGGTCTTTTTTCTAAACAAAAACTCAGAGCCGATCCGGTAAATAAGATCAGCTTATGGAATAAAAATCATAGAATATCAAACAGCCTGATGCCATGGAAGACATAGTAAACATGTAACTGCTGTAAAAGTCTGGCAGCAGATTGAGCACAAATTAATTTATTATGTTGGTTACCAATTCTACTTTTTCATAATTTATATTGCATTTCTGCTTGCTGCTGATTACTGCATGGTAAGGCATTTAAAGTTGCTGCTCTGTAGTACTACTCTACAGAGTACATAGTTGCTTAATGTCAGGATGGCCAAGTGGTCTAAGGTGCCAGACTCAAGGATTAATTATATGATGTACTTTTATTACATGCCAGACTGCTATACTGTACTTATATGATATAATTATATTACATGCCTGACTGCTATACTGATATTGCACTGAAACTATTTATTTTACAGTTACTGCATTTAAAACTACTCATCTAGATTATCCATAGCTAATACAGTTAATGCACCTGGAACCATTGGGTTAGACTATCCATTGCTCATTGCTTTTACTAATTAAGTAGAGCCAGATTAGCTTACCAAGTAAGCTATTTGATTTAAATTTGCCACTTGTTACTGATTTCCTTATTGATCTTTCATATTCCTGTCATTTTACTTTTCTTTTTGTTGCACTTGTTACTACTAAAGTATTCACAGCTAAAATTATTTTACCCTTTAGCCATATCCCACATTATGACCTTTTTCCTAATCAAAGTATCCCTCTATTTCTTATACCAAGAGTAAGTTATTAATCTGTACTATTTTGTTATACTCCTTCATTTTTACCCCCCACCTCAGTGCTCCACGTCCATGTCAGGTTTACTGACCAATTTCTTTACACCCCCAGGTTTATTCTAGTAGGTAATAGGGCTGGTTTTGGATCTTAAAGATGTTCCAGGGGCTTGGCTATCTATGCATCTGTCTGGGTGTTTATCTAGTATATTCTACCAAGTCCCTTGCGGTAACATGGTTGTGTCCAAGGGGTTGGGGTGAAATGGGATGTTATGACATATCACCCTGTCTCTGCAGCAGCTCAGCCATGTCCACCCTACCTTGTTTGGACCATGGCTCCTCCAAACAAACTCCCCAGTGTGCACCAGAGGTCATCACAGGAGACACCAACATCACTACCTTCACTCCAGGATAGTTATGCCCATCCTTTCCTACCACTCCATCAGTCAACCAAGATGCTAATTGAACCCAGGTTACTTGGTTCGTAGTCAGGATTATATCCCTTTATACCACTGGAGTGGCTTATTGCACTGGGTATTTTGAGGCAGGGTAGTAATTGTCACATGCTGATTGAACTTTATTTATGCCTCACAATGATTCAGTATGAGAGAGATATAAGTATTTAGTTAACATGGAGGCTACCTTATCACCTCAAAACTCATTTAGTAAGCACAACATATATGCATGCAATGCACAGAGCAGAGGTTGTTAAGCAAACAGCTAAAGACTAAGAAACGTCTGACATTAGTTTACACAGCAACATACCCACAGCCAGTACACATACCTCTAATAGTCACAAGGTGCAGACTCCATGCCATTATGGCCCAATGAAACTGCACCATGCCATGGTAATGATTTAGCAATAGGTGTCTCAATTATTAGGCATGCTGACTCTATCCTCTCCAGGCTGGATAATAATAGGGAGACAGTGATCTTTCTGGAACCAGGATCTGGGATGTAGCAAGGTCATTTAGGTTCCTCCATGATGACAAATATTAACATGACCTGATAGTGATCAATGTGGGGATGAATGACCTTAGGTATTCTTCCCAGAGGGACATGCAGAAGGATATGTCTGAGCCTATTCTGCACATATCTGAGTGTTAGAAAAATATGTATTAGTAATATGCATGCTTAGTGCATTCGAGGTTTAAAAGGGTTAATACATTTATTCTGTTCACACTGCATGAATCTGCACAGCTATTAGAAACTTAACAAGAAGCATTCTATTTTCTGCTAATGTCAGCAAATAACAAGAAGTAATTAATTTCTACTAGTGTCATGAGACTTAACAAAGAGTTATTGATTTTCTGCTTATGCCATGAGAAATTACACAGCTGCTAGAAGCTTTGATAAGGAACACAATGGATGCTTGAAAGTATAAACCATAGTCAGCATTACTTGTACCTAAGCTAGAAATGTACCTTGAATCTAGGCAAAATGTAACACATATAGTAGAACTGCACAATTGAAGAATTGAAAGTTTGTGGTAGGCTAAAATAAGCCCCAAGGCCAGGTTGTTTTTCTCAAATGTTTTGTAAATCAGCAGTTATTCTCAACTAGTCAGCAATTAGTCTAGTAACATTTTCTGTAGAACAATACAGAAAGCTATGTCTAACTACATCAGCAGTAGAAGTAACATTTCTGTGTGACATGGAAAGAACTGTATAAAAATACCATACTAATTATTAATGTTCAGACAAACCATTCTGCCAGCATGCTTTGTCTCCTTGCTGCAAGTTAATAAAGGGTGCCTTGCTTGAACCTTACGTGAATTGGTCTTTGAAGTTTTTTCCTTTGACACTGAGGCAGGAAAAACACTGTTCTTAAGTGGTATTCTGTCGTCATCCAGAATGATGCTGAAATTCAAAGACAAGATAACTGGCTTTAAAAATTGACAATGCAGTTTGTGCCATTCTAGGGGGATGCAATATGTGTCAGCTGGGAATGAGATGGATGAAAAATCTTATTGCTTTGCTAGGATGGTTTGCATCTCTCTTACCAAGGTTTTCACATTCTGGCTAAAGCCTCTTCTGCCCTCATAGTGCCTTTTAGGCAGAGTCCATTTGATGGACATTACAGCCTAGTAAACTAATTTGGAACACATCTAAGATGGAGTTACTCAATGTCAGAAATCTTAACAACAACAAAAAAAAAGTCTCAAACTTCAGGCTGTCTTACAACTTGAACACATTCATAAATGTGAGGCTATAAAGACACAGCTTCACAGCAATGCAAACCCTCCCTCTGTTCTGGGTATAGTGCCAGTCATGTCTTCAGATGTACTGGCAGTTGAGAAGTAGTACTAGTATTTGTCAAGGCTATTATTACCTCATAACAGATTTCTCAAGGCACCTTTAATGGTGTCTAAATCACCATAAACAAGACTAATAACCATTATTATTATTTCATAGCTATGCCATCTATGTCTCCTTCTGAGCATGATGGCTATCTTAATACATTAACTGAAATCCCCATTAAATATAATACTTTTCTACTCTGGTACTTCAACTATCCATTAATAAACTGGCTGATATACACTGCCAGTGGTCAGCAGACCAACAATTCCTTGACATTATAAATGCTAACTCTCTTTTACCAATAGTTAACCATCTTACAAGAGACCCAATTTCTTTGATCTAGTCCTCTTAAATATGGCCAAATCTTTTGTATTTATTTATTGACAATTGTTTATCGAGAAAGTATGACTGGGCAAGAACCCATTTTCAGCAGAGACCCAGAGAGAAAAGTTCCACAGAATACAAATTACAACAGTAGATCAATATCACTCACAATTATATATACAGTGGTAAGGGAAGAATACAAACATCAAACAAAGGTATACACAATCTATAAAGCAAATGTATTTGAGACAAATAAATATGAAAGAAAAAGAAAAAAATATATACAAGATTAAATGCAAAATGGATGTAGCTTCATAGGTCCTTAATAGACTAATAGCACAGGAGCTTTGCAAGCCTAGCCAATAATACCCAGGATATGACATATTATATCTTAATTCTCCAGATATGGGATAGGGTAGTATCAGGGTAGTGGGTCTTTGGGTGATGAAGCCCTGAGTCATTTACAGACTGCCTCTGTTCATAAGGGCCATGGGCAGTACCCCAGGAGTGAATTTACGGTCCTCTATCCACTTATCCTAATTATTTTTGCAGAGAGTGAGGGATGGGCTTTGTTTTATGAAGATGGGAAGTTATTCCATAGATGACGTAAACTTTGGTATATAAATCCGTCTTTCCAGAAAGTTCTGTTTAAGTCATAAGTAAGGATCAGGCCTATGGAACACCTATCCCCTGTATAATTTTTCTTGCGAATATGTAACATTTTCATCAGAGCTGGATCAGAGAATGCCTTATGGGTCAGGTATAAGCCACCTCTCAATAAATTATATGAGATGGAGAAAAGAGATAGGGCTTTAGTTAGTCGGCGTAAGACGCGTCACATGCTTTGTATTTTTTTAGTGAGAAACCTCTGGTGCCTCTCCAATTGGTATAAGTGCTTGGTTAGGCACATGCAGAAAGGAACATTATACTCGATTATGGGCCTGGTGATGGCTGACTACAATGGTACAAAGACTTCCTTTGACCTTGATGCCATGCCTTTACTTATAAGTTGAGCCACACAGAAGGATTTCCTCACTACCATAATTCCCTGATGGTCAAAATTTATTTTACTATCTATCTGTGTTCCTAGAGTGCTCATTGCTGGGTAAGCTTTTAGGGGTGTGCCATCAATATTACAGTTTGCTGGGATATCTGATTTACAGAAGGGTATGAATATGCACTTTTTAGCATTTAGTTTCAGACCAAGGTTTTGGCATCAGTTGTTTGTCAATTTTAGGCCTGTTTTTAGGATGCCAGCATTATTTGGAGATTCAGTGATTGCTCACAGCTTACAGTCGTTGGTGAACTTGGTAAGCCAGAGGCCCCAACATTGGCCTTCACTTCGGAGGAGTATATACCAAAAAGCAGGGTTCCCAACCCTGAGCCCTGTGGAACACCACTAATAACAGGTTTATTATTGGAAGTAGATTCAGCTATCTGGACAGCATGTGTCCTGTCAGTGAGCCAGTTTGTTATCTATCAGATGATGCAGATGTTTATGCCTAACTTAGTAAGTTTATCTATGATCTCTGAGTTGGAGATTGTGTTGAAGGCTTGGGCCAGGTCTAGATAAGTGGCATGTAATGTTTTACCATAATCCATGGCCTTGGTTAGTTTTTCAAAGGAGTCCACCAGATTGACCAGGCAAGACCTCCCTTTCACAAAATCAAATTTGGTCTGTTCCACTGCATAGAGATTTCCCATTTCATTATTGATCAAGTCTATGATAATTCTCTCCATGGCCTTGCAGATAACACTGGTTAAGCTTGTCGGTCTGTAGTTCCCTGGGTCAGTTAATAGCCCCCCCTTGTGCATAGGGACAACTGTTGCAGTCATCCATTCTTCTGTGACAAAACCCATCCAGAGGCTGTTATTAAAGAGGTTTTTTAGTGCCCTGATTGATTCTGTTTTTAGCTAGTTAAGAATCATCTTGGAATGTTGTCAGGCTCCATGGAGTCTGTGTTGTTGGCTTTAGCATGTACAGTAAGGACCTGTGCAACATAATGATCAGAAGGGTGCTGGCTGCAGGTATTTGTTTGGGTGTGGTAGGTTGTGATGGGGAGAGATGTTTGAACTGAACTTGTTGGCCAGCAGGTTTGATAGAGTTTCAGGCTGGGTGTAAGTATTGCTATTCATGATTAACTTAGCACATTGCTGAAGATTTCCCCTGAGGTTACTAACATAATTATAATAGCCTTATGGTTACCATTGAACTGGGAGGCTATCTTTGCCTCGTAGTTTGCTTTGGCAGATTTGACCAGCTCTCTGATTTGTTTGTGTCAAAGGAAAAAACTTCAAAGACCAATACACGTAAGGTTCAGATAAGGCACATTTAATAACTTGCTGCAAGGAGACAAAAACATGCAAATACAGGATTTTGCCTAACTACTAACAGGAAGTATGCTATTCTTATACTGTTCTACAAGACATTGCCTTCTATGGTTGACGTAATCAAACACAACTTTCAGTATTGTTCTACAGCAGATGTTACTCAGATTTTCTGCTGACATGACTGGATTTATGAAAAACATTTTGAGAAAAACAACCTGGCCTTGGTGGGCTCTAGCCCGTTACAAGCTTCTATTGTGTAATTCTAATACATGTGTTACATTTCAAGGTATTTTTCTAACTTAGGCACAAGCAAATGCTGATTGCAGTTCATATTTTCAAGCAGTCTTTGTTCTAATTATCTATAGCTTCTGCAGCTGTGTATTTTCTCACAGCACAAGCGGAACTCCTTGTCTAAGTCTCATAGCATTAATACATTTATTCATTATTTTCCTGACACAAGCAGAAATTATCTGCTTCCCTGTAAATTTCCAAAGCATAAGCAAAGATTATAGCTGCGCATATTTCATGACAATACAAGGTTAGAAAGCTTCTGCAATTCGTACAGATTTTATGCAGTGTGAAATAGAATAAATGTGTTAACCCTTTTCAAGCCTTAAATGCACTAAGCATATTACTAATACATACACTAATACATATTTTTCTGACAGTTTGTTAGACTGGTGAGTGTCTTTTTTGCACTGTGTTGTGTGTTCCTTCTTGGCTTTGGAGAGGATTTTTTTTCCTTTTGTTGAATAGCCTATTTATGCTAAGGGTTCACCTAGGTGGTTTATTTTTGTCAGTAATCATAGGTTTGACTTGGACAGGTACTACCTCCTCTATGCAGCTATTGAATGTGGTTGTACAGTGCTTCTCTGTATAACTCAGTGTAGGCCTCAGTGTCATCCAGGTATGGAGGGGCTTGGAAGTTTAATAAGCTGTTACTTGGTTTGAGGTAACTGGCCTTAGCAAAGTTCTTAATAGGTTTGGACTTTGATGGGGATTCTAGGTTAGTTTTAATACTAAAGGAGATCATTTTGTGGTCAGATCTTACCAGGGAGGAGTTAATGCATGGGAGGGAGCAGCATCCCCCCATGTTCATGAGTACTAGGTCTAAGATATTTGTACCTCTAGTTGGAGAGCTTACTAGTTGCTCCAGGGTGTTTGCATTAACAAAGTCCAAAAACCTCTGAGCAAGTGAATTTTGGGTCATATAAGCCTCCCAGTTTATGAAGGGGGTAGTTGAATTCACCCATAAGCATCATGTTAGGCTGAATGTTATGAGCTTTCAGTAGGTTTAGGGAGGAAGTGTGGCTTTCCAGAATCATGTTATGAGATGTGTAGCTATCAAGGATATGATATGAGGTTGCACTTGTGGTTAGTTGAACATGGAGCAGCTCAACTGAGTCATGTTGTTGGACAAGTCTTGCAGTGTACTTGTCCTTTATAAACACTGAAACACCACCTCCCTTTGTTTTATCCTAAGCTAAGGGGTATTGAAATGTATGAAAGACATTGCAGTCTTTGATAGCTGGGGTGCTTTACATGGTTCTCTACCATGTTTCCATGACTGCACATATAGCTGCATTCTCTAGGGTGAGGAGTGCTTCAAGAAAGTGCAGCTTTTTATTTAAACTCCTAGCACTGAGCAGCACTACCTTGAGGTATTCGTGAGTGGTTATTGTTATGTTGGAGGGTTTAAGAACTTAGCATAGCCTAAAAAAGGCACTATAGGGATAAAAACTTTTGCCAGTATCAGGAAGATAAGTAGTGACAAGGGCAAACCATCTCAGGCAAAGCATTGTGGTTTGTAAATGATGTCTCCCTAGGCTGACAGATATTGGATCTCTTTATTTTGACACCAGAAACTAAGCCAACTATTGAAGCCAATCAGTTTTTGCTGGTACTGTGGCATCATCATTGATGAAGGTAGGATGTTTCTTAATGCTAGAGTCCTATCCACCTGGGACACATATTTAGAGAGCTCCATCATGTCTCTCTTTATATAGTTCATTGAGGTATGTCTTAGATTATTTATGCCCACATGGACTATGACTGTGTCATACTGGTACCTGTAAGTGCATGCATGATCTAGTGGTTCCTGGATCCAGATAGATGGCTCACTGTGATCTTCTTCTTGTTTAGCCTGGTAAGGAGGACATCAGTATGTCTTACAATAGAATCCTAGATAACTAGAATGTTTAGCTATCTGTTATGTTGTAGCTTGGAAGCTGGGTTACTATGATTTTCTGAGTTATGTGTTGTGTGTGGTGCTGACTTTTTTGAGTGTGTATGGGGCCACAGAGAGGTGCTTTTAGGAGGTCTTGGAAGTTTGGTTAGATTACATATGAGTACTTCTGCATATGTGGGCCTATGTGTTTCTTTCTTAGTGCTGGTAGTGAGTGTTTTTTGGCGTAACACTGACAACCTGGTTTGCATTTTTTGTTTGTGCATGTGAGAGCTTTTCCTCCAATGACATTGTGTATCTACATCTCTCACACATTGTATTTGTCTGTTCTAAAATTAAGGGGTTGTCAGTGAACACGAGGAAGTTACTACATTGTGTCAGGATGTATCCACCAGGCCAGAAACAGACATGACAGAGAAGTTCCAATCCATTGTACCCGATCCTTATCAGATGGGAAGGAGAAGGGGAGTGTCACTTACAGGTCTACGTGAGAGTGTTTAGTAGTATGCTATAATATGACCTGAAGTGGTGCTGCCCTCTGCACAAACTGGCAGCTCTTAGAGCAGCTATGAACAGTTGGAGAATATGAAGAGTGCTTCCTATAGAGTATTTTAAACTGGAGATGTCTGCTTGTATACAAGGTATGGTTAACTGCATTTGCAAATCACACAAATTCAAGGCAGTTATACCAGTTGGATGAAATACTTTTACACAGTTAAGCCTTCAGATCAATCAGATAAACACACAATAAGCCTTCCACCACCTGTTCTCAACTCATTATGGGTTGAATCAGCCATCTCCCCTAACCAGAGTGCAGAATAAAACCCTCTTAATGTAAATTGAACTCGTTTTGAGCTCAAGTGCAGTAACAAATGCTTTACAACAAAAGGCAGAACTCCTGCAGTATCAGGAAGTCTTGGAAAGAAGGTCACACATTTCTGCAAACACAGCAAAACTTTATAAAACTCAGAAGTATTTGGCAAACTCTGGAGAACTTTGGCAGTATTAGAGGAGGTTAGAAAATATCAGAATACTGTTAAAACAACCTAAAAGCAGTACAATAACAAACAGATTGCATTTCTTTAACAAGTGCAGTCTGAAAAACAGTGATAAATTCAACAAAATCAATAAAAGCAGCACAGAACTGTGAAATAGCACTGAGATAGTTAGAGAAAGTGCAAAAAAATACTTACATCAGCTTTGTAGGCCCACAGATGATTTGGATGGAAACCAAGGCATTGCAGCCATAGGTATAATAGTCTATATAAAAGCCATAGTCTTAAGCCAGGCAAATGGAAGCTCTGAATAAATGAAGAAAAGAAAGAAATTGTTAGCATTGGTGGCAGAATGTAAAGGTTCCCCAGAGCCACAAAAGAGAGAAAGTTATGGGCTAGATTCATTTACAGCTACACCAGGTGCAGCTATTGTGTATGCAGAGTGCAGCACACATGATAGCTTGCTATATCATATTCATTAAATGGCTTTACAGTTAGTACAGAGCTGCCAAATGAAGGTAAATGACAGAATATGCTAATGAAAGCATAAATAGCCAAATTAGATACTTATTAACCAATTCAACATTGCGGAGCTATTCATGAAGCTATAATGCAATAATGTACACTCAGTGTAGCCATTTGCTCTGAAATCCAAAATTCTTTGGATTACAGCTACAATTACACTTAAAAAACATATTAGCAGTTGCTGCTGCCATTATAAACCTATATGTGCAACAGTCTTTTATTAAATATTCTGCTGCTGCTGTCAGACTTCTCCCAAGAAGAAGATTTTTATACCCTGTTTGACTTTGTATGGAATACAGAAAATTAGAAAATTGTAGAGTAAAACTGGAAAACAGTACAGTGAATATGCAACCTCTTTCACTCTCATCTCAGGTCCATGGTAAGTGTGGAACCTGTATGAAAAAAGTAGCTAAAATTACTTAGTCCCATATGCAAGTAGTTATATCTCCCTAAGATGAGACATCTGTCCTGTGTACAGTAATGAACATCTTCAACGGCGACAAGACAAACTACTGCAAAAAGCTTGCCAATCAGCTCACCACGATTCCAGTCAAAGAAGTAATCCAAAAGGAAAACAACGCTGAATACCACTACAAAATGATTTATTTAAGCCACAACTCAATGTAGCTTTTCATCGGCGCTTCTACACAGAACTTCTCAAAAACAGAACATGTGATCAACACGCCCTCCTATGTCAACTTCTAAAAAGCAATTCGCCTTTTTATTAATATGTTGTAACAGTTGGTTTATTAGAAATAGGGATATGGTAAATTTGAATGTACTGAATGCTATTTAGGGCGAATTGCTTTTTAGAAGTTGACATAGGAGGGCGTGTTGATCACATGTTCTGTTTTTAAACATATTAAAGTTCGCCATGGTAGTGGCGTGAGATTTTAAATTTCTGATGAAGTTGGTGTAGAAGCGCCGACGAAAAGCTACATTGAGTTGTGGCTTAAATAAATCATTTTGTAGTGGTATTCAGCATTGTTTTCCTTTTGGATTACTTCTTTGACTGGAATCGTGGTGAGCTGATTGGCAAGCTTTTTGCTGTGTACAGTAATGTCAGTAATGCTGTATGACTCTTATGTCTGCAATATCCATCTAGGGACTTTGCACAATAATGTATATTAAGCATTTCACTTTCCCATGCATATATGTAACCGTAAGAAAATTAAAAATGTGCAAAGGACAGTACATAGTCATCATCACCAGTACAGGGTGGTGGGGGAAGAATTACATGAGGGCAAGCCTAACACTAAAGAAGTGACTGTGAATGAATTAACTGTATGCATCCTTGTACGTTCTACAGTATGCACAATGGTGCTGTCCTCCATACCAGAACCAACATCGATGAATCTTTGTGAACACTCTGCTGAGGTATAAGGGATCTCTGAGAGTGGATAAGAACTCCTCAGTTTCAGTCATTGGTGGTTTGTTAGCAGGTTCATACCTCTTGTAACTAGATATTCCCAGCTAATTGTACATGCCCTGCATATCATGTACATTATTACAACACTGGTTGTATGTCAGGTTTACAGATATGTATGGGCAAATGCTCCTACTCCATTTACATAGTTGAACATCTGTCCCCAGATATACTCAGAGGAGTACTTGTCACCTCTGCCTCTTTCTAAGAGGAAGGAGTCATGTCAGCGTAGTGTCTGGATGATAACTTTATTTTCTACAGCACTGTATGGCATTTTAAACATAACCCTGTATGAGCCGAAAATATAAGAAACATACAATACACAATGAAGACACAAGTGACTGTTAGCAAAACAAATATGTATGTATGAATGTATGCATCCATCATGTACAAAATAATTTAAAAATTAAAGCTCCTTATTAGAACAGAGAAGTAAAAACAGACCTTTCCCAAAAAGTAAAGGAAATGAAAAGCAAATGTTATGGAAGAATGATATCATGTAGCTGAGTAGTATTTTGAAGCATTAACCAAATAAATTTACACTTTCTATTTCAAATAGCAAAAAGTATTGTTGGATGTCTCTCCTACCATGATACAATTTCCTTGCCTGTGCTATTACCTTAATATAGTGCAGATTCAGCCTTGTGAGCACTGTTTGTATGCAAATTAAATGTGAACTCATTAGCGTTCATGAATTCCAAAATCTGCACTATGTGAAGAGAATGAAAACATGGTGTAAAGATTTACACAACTGCATGTACACTTACTGAGGATGTGTCATGGATAAGGAACTTATGAGAAATTTTGTGACTACCATTAACTGACTTAGGAGAATAACATTCCTAACATTTATATGAATTGATCATGACAACAATTTCTGTCTCTGAATACAATAGTGTCTGCAATTCTAAGGAAGAAAATTGCTCATTGAAACTTACATCAACTGCAAAGCAAAGCACACAGCAGTCTTGTTAGAGAAGCATAGATCTGGGAATGATCTTCACAAAATAAAGAGAAGCAAAGAGGTGCAGTGTTCATTTTTTTATTTTATTTTCTATTCTGTTAAGAAATGCTATCTTCGCCTTTTGCCAGTATTACAGTCATCTGCAAATCTTACTACAAATTACACAGGACAAATGTCAAGAGATTGGTTCTGTTGTATGTGTAATGTCAATTGATACTGTGTCACATATTGAGTATATGCAACCTCTTTTTTACCATCATAGTATAATGTATGTGGTGCATAGTGATAAAGAATCTCAAGCATGTCTTGTAAATGTCCTGGTGTTCTGAAGTTGTTATCCAGAGATGGCGGTGTTTCTGTGATCATAATGATGTTTAATGAGCATGTGTTCATGTTAAAACAGAACAAAGTTGAGGAAATATCAGAACTGTATATTTTAACTACATTTTCATTTTTCTCTGTTTCAGTAGCCTTTTTTTTTTTCTTTTCTCTTCATAGTTTGCATTGAGCACTCTGGTCTGGCAGTAGTCAATAGCAGTGAACTACAGTTCCCTACTCCTATAAATCTATTATTTAATTATTTTATTCTCACTCAGCATAAAGGATAAGTAGAAATTTCATGAGAAAGCTTCCTTACCCTCAAAGTTCACCAGTTTCAGAGTTAGCCTTTAGCTTATTACTGATGAAACAGGAGTAGATGAATCAAGCTTAATTAGCACTTCATAAAACACTTCCATCAAGTAATAGCTTTGTTCAATTTTTTACCTCTGCAGTGCGATTGTGATTACTGATTACATATAATGGAAGAGGTAATGTAAGTAGTAATACTGATGAGCTTAGCAATGTCCCAAATCAAGCTGCAAAGCATTCATTCACTCTTTGATGGACAGGGCAGCAATTGTACTGCATTACTGGTGGACCACCACTGAAAACATTCCTAGATAATGATTACATTGTGCACATGGACAAAGCTGAGCAGTATATTCTCAGCTGCTTGCTAGATCCATATATTAAGGCTAGCATGCATGAACCAATCATCCTGTATGCCATTGCTTACTAAGAGGAAGTGGTAACTATGAAAGTACTTGTGCTCAGATAGTTATGTCACTGGCCTTGTGCAACAAACATTCTGGTGCTACTGTTTCATATGGTAGAGCAAGGGCTACAAAAAATGTTCTCCTATGCTTTGCTTGTTCTACTGCAGAATGATCTATTACTGTTCATACTACTATCTGCCTACAATTCCTTAAAACAACTGTTGTTGGTGCATTGTTGCATTATAGCTAGAAAAAATGTGGGACATGCTTCTACATATTACAGTGAGGGTAGCAAGTGGAGAGAGGTACTGGATACCCCACTGATATGACATACTAGGCCACGGCAGGTCACACATTCATCTCTCTAGGGAACAGAATATACTGCCCTATGGTTAAGTCTTTAAAACAATAGCATCCTTTTATTTTCACACAGCTTCATAAGTAAACTGTCAGAGATTATTTCACTTAACAATGGGAAAAGGAAACATAACAGTACTTATCGTTCTAAAAATGATTTGTCTCCTCTTGCTACTGCTGAATTTCAGTTTGTCTAATTCTGTTATTTATGCACAATGCATAGGTCTATTTCTGTTTTAGGTCTCTCACAGAATCAAGCACAGTGCTTCTTCCCATTTTCAACAATGTATGCAAATGGATGTAGAGACAAAAAAAACACCAGATGATATGTAAGTTCCAGTTCTGGTACTGAATGAGACGTTTCAAAGAAGCAGACTCACTGGTGACCCAGAAGACTCTGCCAAGAGGAAGATAATATGGGGGGGTTCTAAGGCCAATTTGATAACTAAACATTTCCTTTGATAAGTGAGGTGTGCTTATTCTCATCAGAAAGTTTCTTGTTTAGGCATAAGACTGTTTGTCATTTTTCTGAACAATCAGAAGTGGTTGTGCACAATTGCGAGGACTGCTTTCAACAATGAAAAGCCCCATCTGTCTCCTTAGTCTATATCACCTGATTAAGGCAAATATCCTTAGTCACTTCTATGAGAGAAGCAACCAGAGTGTGTGTGTGTGTGCGTGTGGGGGTGGGGGGGGGGGATATGAACCCAAGAAAGCCTGCACTTGGGTTTTGAACATTAGTGAGATTTTATTTTACTTTTTAACCATTAGCATGACACAAGCACCTGTTTTATTATAAATTCCTTGAATTTTAATTGATGTAGTACTTGTCCAGAATTGATCAAGAAACAACATCATCACACCTTAGTCATGTCACTATGTGCGTGCTCTGTTAGGACACTTTGTAGTAAGCCAAATTTCAAGTCAAACAAATTTGTACTTAATACTAAATGTATTTGTAGTAGTTATTAGCAGGCCAAATGTTTTTAATGTGCATATGAACTTTCGTATCATTTAATCTGTCTTCTGAGTTTAATAGTACTGCTGTTTTTTTACTAGGGTGGTCTCAAAAATATTGCCACTATGCAGAATGTAGTCAGAATTCGTATAACTGATGACATGAGATTCTGGCAATTTATTTTATTTATTTATTTGACATTTGTTGACCAGGCTAGTCCAGCTGAGCAATTGCCCTTTTTCAGCAGAGGCCCGGGAAGAAAAGCTCCACAATACAATTAAGAAAAGTATATGGAAACAGTACAATACGAGAAATCATGTAGCTATTAAGAGTACAACATTACATAATACACTTACACAAAGTAGTAATAGTATGAGCAGGTAATTGCAAAGTTAGGGTATTCACATTAGGATTGTCATCAGTGCACAAAAGTAATATTCATTGCATATTGTTTTATGAGCTAAGTTTGGTGTAGATATTAATATAGTGAGTTTATAGCCAAGAGGATGGAGGTAGTTGGTTACCTGGACAAGCCATTGAAGTCAGCAGGAGAAAAGTAGATGATTGCCATGTGATAACAGAAGGTAGGAAATAAAGAGGTAATTAGAGGCAGGAAGGAAACAGAGGGACAGGGACAAGTGAGGTAAGAAATGGAGAAGAGAGGATAGGGATCAAGTGGGGTGATAACAATGACATATCCTGGAGCGGAGTAAGAAGTTTATGAGAGCTTTCTTGAATTCAAGGGTATGGGTAATGTTTATAAGGGGCATGGGTAGTTTGTTCCAAGACAGAGCAAGGGAATAGTTTCTGTCCAAAAGATTTTTTTAGGTTTGTGTATTTGTAAGAGACATTAGTCTGAGCTTCTGAGGGATATGGGGGGGGGGTATAGAGGGAAATTAGTGAGGAGATGCTAGGGCAGGAGGTGGGATTTTAAGGATGGAATGGATGATGGAAAGTTGAGTGAGTAGGAGTTGGTTAGGAAATTCAAGCCAGTTAAGAGTCCTGAGAGCATGGCAGTGGTGAGATTTAGATAGTAAATTAGCAGCAAATCATGCAACTTTGTTGCAGGTGGTTTTGAGTTTGCAAAGTAGTGAGGTATGTCAGTTAGTTAAGACTTGTGAGCTGTAGAGAAGGTTAGGGAGAAGGTAAGCTTGGGCAAGTGAGTTTCTGGAGACAGGTGTGAGGAGACTTTTATTTCTATACAGTAGGCCAAGTGTTTGGTGGATATTTTTGATACAGTGAAGTGCATGGTGGTTGAATTTAAGTTGGTTATCAATGATTACTCCAAGGATCTTAGTGTGGGTATCAGCTGAGATAGTTGTGTTGTTAAGGGAGGTGATGGTAAATGAGGCTTTGAGGTGGTAGAGAGATTTGGGGAGCAAGAGAAGAAGTTTTGTTTTTTTAGGGTTTAGTATAAGTTGATGGTTAGTGAGCCAAATTTCAGTAAGGATAAAATATTTTTGTGTCATAGTAAGCAGGTCTGATGGTGATGATTGTGGAGTCATCTCCATACTGTATGAGAGATGACTGAGGACAGGAAGTGTGGCGTTGATTAGTAAAGATGTTAAAGAGAAGTGGACCTAGGATTGAGCCCTGAGAGACACCCATTTTGATGGGGAGAAAGGGAGGGAAAGCAGAAAGCAAACTGACGGATTGTTGTCTGTCTGTGAGGTAGCTGTTAAACCAAGAGATAGTTGATGAAGAGAGGTTGAGTTGAGAGAATTTGGAGAGTAGGATGGGGTGGGAGACAGTGTCAAAGGCTTTTGAGAGGTCTAAGAAGAGGCAGGACACTAGCTTGTTGTTGTCTCTGGCTAAGAAGATGGAGTTGGTGAAGGAAATGAGTGCTGTAGTGGCACTGTGGTGTGAGTGAAAGCTGTGGGAATGATGATCTTTTCTTTAGTGAGATAGGCCATAATTTGTTTGTGAACACAGTGTTCAAGAATTTTAGAGAGGGGGAAAGTATGGTGATTAGTCGATAGCTAGAAAGGTCTACAGAAATTCCACCTTTGTGGAAGGGTATTGTATGGAATTTTTTTCAGAGAGTTGGGACAGTGGATTCACTGATAGAGAGGTTTATTAGGATGGAGATGGGATATGATGTGGAGTCAGCAGCAGCCTTTAGGATGAGAGGTGGGAGGTTAGCAGATGGGGAACAGGGTCTGAGTTTGAGGAGGATTTTTTTATATAGCTGGTAGTAGCTGAGTGTAGTGAGAATGAGCATTTTTGTACAAGGGGTGAGAAGGGGAAATTTATCCTGTTATAAACTACAGGCTTTTAAACAAAATGCAGTAGCATTTTTACTTGTTGACAATGAGTTTGCTTGAGCAAACATTTTGCAGTCTGTAGTGACTGAATTGCATTAATGAGAAGTTTTTATTAGTTTATGAAATGTTATTGTACCCTATCAAAAAACACTTCATTTTTTACATTCAAGTGAACACAATTGTTGAAGATTATATATGCTTTAGCATCATGGCAGTTAATGATAGAAATCAGTGGTGCAACAGGTAGCACACTTGTCTTTGTGTAGACGGCTGTGGGTTCTATTCCTTCATCAAGAAGTTCAAGTGCTGACATTGCAGGACAGCATAAGGTGCTGAATTCCCAAAGATGTTGTCCTTCGGATTAGACATTAAACTGAGGTCTCATTTACGGGTTCCTATTAAATGATTGAAGACGCATTCTTTTAAATGCATCTTGATCGAACTTGAAAGCATGAAAAGGCAAAATAGCGAAACGGCATATAAGCAAATTCTTTCCCTGGGAAAGAAATCACTTGGCCACTTCCAATACTTTGCCTTTTTTGTGACTGTAGTGAAATCTTGGAGTTGGTATATTTAAGTAGGGGAGGTGTGGGGGGGGAACCCCCCACAGCGGGGGAGGCTAAGCTTATGTAATGTTTTAAAATTTTTTTGTTTTGTTTTGTGGAACAGCGATTTTTTTCTCTTGGAAAAAAATTGCTGTTCTAAGCATTCAAGGTTGTAAGCTTTTGCTTACATGGGTTTGATAAATCATCATTCTCTTTTTTAAACATTCGATGATTTAACATATACCCTCATTTACTTGAATTGGTGATAGCTTGAGTGGGGATAAAAGATCTCATGGCACCTCTCAAAACAGTAAGGGTCCTTTATTTATATACATATTTATAAAATCCTTTTAATTCATTTTCAGGTTTTATACATCAAAGCTTGCCTTTTCTATATTTTGTATTGACCCACACTCTTTTTTCCATAACCATAATCTGATTTTTTTTAGTATTGGTGACAATTTTCCATTAAACATAACTGTATTCATTCTTTTATTCCATATCACTCAAATTACATAAAATACTTTCTTACCTAAATCTGTCTTTAAATTCTTGTCTATGTTTTCAAGTATGTCCATTTTTATATTTTCGTAATTTTTGTATTTCCAAAAAATGTCTATTCCACATTTTTTTAACTCTCTCACACTTTAAAAAAAATGTCATGTGCCTTAATGGATCATTTCTTTATTCCCAACCTCAACAAAAAAACTTGACATTCAACATTATATCTGTACCACTTATTTATTTCTTTAATTGCTTTAAGCTTTATCTCTGTGAGACATTTTCCCATGAATTAATGCAATAATATCTCTTCAGAATATTATTATATCTCACGTCTCTATCTTATTTTATTTCATCAGTCTTTATTTTCCACGTTTCTCTTTTGAAAAGTATTATTTCTTCAATTAAATATTCTTTTATACATTTATTTCATATGCTTTCCCAAAATGCCTTATACTTTTACTTTAACACATTTGTCTCTAATTTGTCATTTTTTTCATTTAATCATTTCAATACCTTATATACATTTAATAAATAAGCATAAACTATTGAATTTATCATACCTAATCCTTCTTCTTCCTTGTTCATTTATAACACACTTTCTTAACAGGATTTAGTTTTGATCCCCATAAAAAGGAAAAAAAAAATATTTCTAAGAAAATGCTTTCATATCCTGTAGGAATCATAATAGCACTGGACAAATATGCAATTTTTCCTAATATAACATAATTAATTAAATATACTTTTATGTTAATCTGTACATTTTCCATAATATACAGATATATTTTATTTCTTTTATTATTGATTCCCATCCTTTCGTATAATCTTCCTTATCAAAATTTATCTCTAAAACAGATATTTAATTCATAGAAAATTATATACCTGCTATTTTTATGGTATCACCCAATATTTTACTTTTTTCTTTACTACGTAACATACCTCTTTCATTTAAACTTTCAACTAAATAAAAGTAACCTCTTGTCCTGTCTTTATTTTTAGTTGTTATAATACTATCATCTGTATAAGACATCATAACTGGAATTTCAACTTCTATTTGAATTTTATAATTTGCATTCTTCATTTTCTGGTTCACCTCTCTAACTATGGTATTCTTGACCAAAGTAAATAAAATACTACTCATTGGATATCCTTGTCTTATTCCATTATTTATATCTACTTGTCCATTCATTAATTAAAACCCTCAGTTTATTATTTTTATAAGCAGTTCTACACACTTGCTTAAGTTTATCATTAATATTGTACATATCCATTATTTTTAACAATATTTTATGCTTTATTAAATCAAATACCTTATTAAGATCACCTACAACAAGTTTAATATGTTCTTTATTTTTATTTATATTATCTATGATTTCTCTCACTATAATTAATAAATTTTGAGACCCTTTTCCTTTTATGCCTTACACACTTATTTCTATTACATATTACATCTTATTTTCAAATCTCTTTTCTTTTATTTTCATAAATATCTTCTGGTCTGTGCTATTTATAACTATTGATCTCCATTTTTTGTATCTTCTCTTTCTACCCTTTTCCATATAAATGTTAATACTTCTCTACACAAGTCCTTATGTTTTAATCCTGTATTTAACCATTCATTAAATACACATATTAAATAGTTTTTCTGCTACTTTTCTAAATTGTTATGCATTTCAAACTCAATACCATTGGGGACAGATGATTGGACAATTAATTCTTCAAATATTTTTCCCAATTAATATACTATAATATATTTTCCAAGTTCTCCATTATTTTCTTCAGACAATATTTCTACTTCCAATTTCTTTATATTGCATTTCTTTTTTTTACTAAACATTTCTCCAACATAATTTACAATTGCTATAATTTGTGGCTGACTTTTCTTTATATTACTATCTTTATCTTTTATTTTTGTCATTATACTACTATCCTTCTTTATTATTTTACTTAAAAAAGTGAAACTTCTTCTTTTCTCCCTTGCAGAAAATACTTTTGTTTATACAGTAATTCTTTAATTTACTCATACTCCCAGATTTTGCAAGCCTTCAACAGCATGCAGGATTAGTGCAGGAGCTCTAGCAGGCAATATGTGTGCTGTGCGATCCAAGAATAGCCTGCAGGGGCATGCACGAGTGCTCCTGCACTAGTCCTGCATGGACTCAGCCCCTTTACACAAGGGCTTCCCCTCCATCAACTGCCAGGTCATGTGCAATACCCAGGGCACAATAATGAATGTGTGTGCTGGCTGCCCTGGAAGCTATCATGATTCCCACATCCAGCATCTGATGCAGCTATACCAGAGATTTGCCAATGGGGACATCCCTCATGGTCACCTAGTGGGGGATGCTGGATATGCACTTGAGCTGTGGCTGATGACACCCATCAGAAATGCACACACACCCGAACAAGAACTTCATAACACATGCACAGACCAGGATTATAATAGAGTGCGTGTTTGGGATGCTCAAGTCATGCTTCCGGTGCCTGGACACATCTATTGGAGCCTTGCAGTTCTCACCAGCTACATGTACCCAAATTATCATTGTATGTGCCATGCTACACAATATTATCCTGCAGAAACAGCTGCAGCAGAAGCAGCATGGGGCAGGGTTACACAGCCCCCCACCATTGTCAAGGCCTGCACAGGCACAGAGTGACTCGGAGGAGGAACAAACTGAGCCTGCCCCAGTAGGCCAAAGTAGGCATGTCCAGTATGCCCTGGCCTTGGCAAAGAGGCAATGCATAGCACATACACTGACACAGGAGGGACCCAGGAAATAACACCTCTCTCTGACTCTCACATACAGTAAAGGGAATGCTGAACATGATACTACATGTGCGCAACCATGTGTAGGGAGTGTACTATATGCATCCAACATAGGCAGCTCTGCAGCACCCCTCCATACTGGGACACCCACAAGGTAAGTGGCTGACACATGCCAATCAGGGAGGTTCACATACCCAACAACAGTTACAGCCAGCAGGACAGGTGTATACAAACACAAACAAAGGCTGTGCTATGGCCTCTCAATGATGCCTATGGGTAACCCCCCTCCCAGGCCTACACAGACAAACAGACTACAGCAGGTCAGGCAGTGGGATGTTAGCACTGAAGGGTAGAAAATCAGAAACTAATATGTAGGTCAATCAAAGCTAAGACCTGTAATACACTGATATGCCTCTAGTCAGCATGATAGGTTAGAATACAGAATGAATCAGAGTACCTGACATACCAGTACAGTCATAGCAAATGTGTACAAATGTCAGGTGTGCACCCCACCAATACTGTGCAGAAATGTAGTAACAGTCAAGTGTGCCCCCCAATCCTGTGTAGAAATGGAGAAACAGTTAAGTGTGCCCCCCCAATCCTGTGAAGAAATGTAGAAATAGTCAGGTATGCCCCCCATCCTGTGTAGAAATGTAGAAACAGTCAGGTGTGCTCCCCCCCAACCCTATGTATGTATGTATGTATGTAGTAATGGTCTGGTGTACCCCCCCCAATCTGATATACGCACGTCATAACAGTCAGGTGTGCCCTCCCACAACCCTATGTAGAAATGTAGGAATGTGTATGTGCAGGTATAATACAAGTGGAGCACAGATGCACAGAGGTGGCCAAGGTAGCAGGATAGGTTGTAGCAGCTGAACAATATGCAGGTATGTGAATGTGAGGTTGGTGTGTGTTTCATACTGTGTGAGAGTGGTCGGTATGTATGCATGCTGAGGTAAGACCTGGTGGCCATTGCCCACTAACGCTGATGACAGGGACAAGTCCTCACAACTGCAGTGCCAAACACAATACCCACCAGTATGACACAAGCTAGCAGTAAGCCATTGCAAATGTATGGTGGTAATATGTGTCACCATCTGAAAGACTGACATGGCATGGCTGCTGGGCTAGATAAACAAGCTGTACACAGGAGAAAGTACCCCAGACATACAGTATATATTGTGTCACTGTGACATGGGCACATCCTTGGAATAGTACAAACAGGTATGCATCACATTATCTGGTCGTGTAGTAGGGGATACCGGTGTTGTCTGGCCAAACACTCGCAGGTCACAAAGGAGGTAGGACTGATGTAGTGGGAAACAGCTGATGCACCTGCACATGCAAGCATAACTGGAATGCCCAATGCATATCTGTGTGTCAGATGCAAGTGGTGTCCATAGCACACATGCACTCAGCTCACGCAAACACCACCCACAGGTACCACCCTGGTTGTACCCTTGCTGTAGGGAATGGGTACAATATGACCCCAGATGTATATGGCAATAGTGAAAGAATGCAGCATGCAGTGCAGGTGTCCCATGCAGGTGTGTTGCCAGCTGTAGGTAGCACCCTGCCAGCATCCACACCACCGATCAGAACTGATATAAGATATTGGCATGAACACCTAGCATACCTACCCTGTCACCCCAGGGGAATATACTGTATGGCAGTCTTAGACTGTAGGACAGACAGAATGCAATGGCCTGCCACATTGGGCCCGCATCAACAGCCAATGTCCCACAGGCCTCTGCCAAAGGCCTGTGTCTCACATGTATTGCCAATGCATGTTATGTCATGGACACCCAATTAATAACACAACACACTCCACATACGCCATATGCAAGGATATGTGGACAAACCACAGTGAAATGTCCACCATGTCCCACTGCATGAACTGTCGACCAACACCAACACACAGCCGTGATGGGGTGATAACCATAGGGTAAGTATCAGAGAATGTATGCATGATGTAAGGAAGAGGACAGAATAACTGAGGGGAGGGGTTGGAGTGTGGCCAGCATGGAATGTGCAATGTCCCACACAAAGCTATGTGCACACGCTATCCCTGGCTGTAATCACATACATGGGTGCCTACATACTTGCCCATACACCACAATAGGGGTAATGTCCTGACTCATGGCCTCTGCCTCTGGGTAACCTGTGCAGATCTGTACAGCTGTGAGGTATTGCCATAGCAATATAAGGCTATACTGTCATGTTGCTGGATGTACATGTATGGGATCCACTGCCAGCACTGTACCAAGGTCCTGAATCGGATACACAGAACCAACAGCAACTGCCTGCAGCACCCCCTCCAAGATGGCATAACCTACCATGAATATGAAGGTGTCTGCTCACAATACCACACACAGCTGCAGTCACCCTTGTCCCCCAAGACATTACTGTGAGC
>NC_056732.1:153146641-153189141 GCF_019279795.1 Protopterus annectens
ATAAATGGGGAAGCTTTATTTATGTAGTATTAAATTTGTATATGCCATGTCACATAGCTGTTTAGACTCTGACATCCATTTAAACAGAGTAATGCAACTGTGAAACAGTTATATGAATGCAGTAGTCCGGAAAGGTTTACAAATGTTGCTGTCCAGGCTGAGGCCTTCAGGTAGTACAATAGTAAATATAGACTGGGCCACAGGATACCAAACAATCAACAGTAAGTAATGCAGGTATATAGTTCAGCAGCTGCTATCTACACTCTGTACACAATCCCTAGGGGGGAAAGAACTCAGTTGACACAATAGGATGCAACTGTTACATAACAAGACATAACTGGCACCATCACAAGCACACTGACAGACAGAACAGTCTGTATTGCAGAAGGTGGTAGGCCTGCATTTACCTAAGGTGGATTGTATGGTAATGTACATCCAAATACCTTAAGGCAGCATAGACATGGTGTGTGTGGGTGGCCACATCTGCTTTTAGCATGTGCGCCATTAGCTACTGACAGACATCCTAAGGACATCATAGGACAGTACCACTGCTAGCACATAATGCTCCTGTGGCCTACAGCAGAGATATTGGCCAATATATGTGGACAGTCTGACACACTCTGGACAGTCCAGAGGTATACACTGAACCACTTAGTGCAATACATGTGGACCAAGCCTGACAATGTGGATGTTAACAACCATGTAGATGGGTATAACACATAACTACTGATAAACATTTGCCCCCATGGGTTATGCATTCACACACCCCTGTCTGTTCTGACACATTATAACTGCTGGTACAGAGGTGCCATGGCCACATACTAGCCACTAGATATTGATGTACATATGTACAGCACCCCACTGCTCTGTCTGACATGCATGACTGTTATGGTGGCCCAGCAGCAGTACATCTGGCAAGTATCTGGACATGACATCTCACTGGGTAAATACACTAAGCTGCTAGGCATGTAACGATGCACTGTGCAGGCTACTGGCAGACTGCCTCAACACTGGCCTACACTTCCTATGGGGGAATGCACATGTACTAGCATATATAGCAGGCTCTACAGGCATGTCACAACACAGAGTATGATACACCTGTGTGAAAGTGCATAACCACAACCATTGTCATGTGTCCTGATTCCAAGGTATACCCATCACCTAGCCTTATATAGCCATCTGGCACAGTCGACCACAACAAACCCGTGCAGCAATGCACCCATGCATGTCAGTACTGGCACCCTGTGTCTGTGTGTGTGTTGTATGATACGTATGCCCACATTCACACTCACTACAACACCCATTGGCATACTGAAGCATGCTGTCTGATGTCAGACACCTCCACATACCCTTTGCCCATATATCCTCTGTATGACCCCTGTGGCGCATGTGATACTTGCACAGTAATGTGTTGTGGCAATCTCACTAGTGATGATTTGTATTCCTGGCCCTGCCAAGTGTGTCAATGTGTGTGTGTCCCTGTGAAAGTGTGGCTGTGTTCACACTGGCACCTGTTCATGTGGACTGGCATGTGTACTACACCTACCATATAGCTACCATATCCCTGTTGCCATTGTCATGTACACAGTTGCATTGCTCTGTTTAAATGGATGTCAGAGTCTAAACAGCTATGTGACATGGCATATACAAATTTAATACCACATAAATAAAGCTTTCCCATTTATGTAAACCTGTGTGTGGTGTTATATCCTTTGACCTCTCTGTGGGTATATGTTGCAGGTAATGATTGTCATTTGTATGGGTGGCTCATACAGTGTCTAGTTGTAAAGGTGGTAACTGTAGGCATAGTGGTTGTTCCATATTGTGTGCACCTTCTACATATGTATCTTACTATACATATCTCTGCGTGTATATGTGTAGTTACACATATATATATATATATATATATATATATATATATATATATATATATATATATATATGTATATATCTGTATCTGCATATATGTGTCTGTGTATATGTATCCAAGGGATGTAGATAGCTTCCACATTGTACATTCCCTATGGGAGCCAGACTGTACTGCATGATATGTTACTTATACCAGCCTGATATCATACAGGTGGGATGGAGTACTGTTAACATCTTGTGCCCATGTTGTGTCAGGGCCTGGTTATGGAATCTGCAACAGTTGGTAGTGAATTGCAAGGCAGACGTGTTTAGCTGTGGGGGGGGGTATACCTATTCGTACAAGACGTATATTGATTTGGGCTTCTAAACTCCATTAACGGTGCATGTAGACATATATGTTTTTGTTATGTTCCCATTGTTATCTACAGATGTATATATATATATATATATATATATATATATATATATATATATATATATATATATAAAACTATGTTCGTATATACAAATATAGATATATTTATTTGCTTACATATATATAACTTGCTGTATATATTTAGACATGTAGATGCAGACATATATATCTATAGATGTATGCATTTGTATGTATATAGGTTGATATATATATATATATATATATATATATATATATATATATATATAGATATGTTGTAGCTGTTTAAATATTTATATATATATATATATATATATATATATATATATATATATATATATATATATATATATACATACATACACACACACACATACGTCTACATGTTGGAATACATTCCCTGTGTGTTGAATGACTGGGCTGGAAGATATGTTTGTGAAAACATCAGGGTTATGTATATCTGACATGGTTTAGTGGTAAATCACTTTAGCTATGGTGTTCAGGGTCCTGCTTTCAAGCCGTGCAGAGGCTGTTTATTTTGCTGCTGGGCAGAACAAGGACCATTGGATACAGAGTGATTAAGGCACTTTCAAGCAGTTGTAAACAGGTTTGCATGGGTTTGCATGGAGGTAAACACTGCTAACTTCCGGTTACAGTTTCTTAGACTCAGTTAGCTTCTAGACTGCTTAACCAGTGTAGGCATTGCTTACTCCCATGCAAACAGGCTTAAACCCACTTACTGCTGCTTAAAAGTACTTACCTCCACTTACCCCTGTGCTAATTTCTTTAAATGAAAAGAAAAAAGGGTTAATAAGAAAGTGGTGAAAAAGGGGCACAAAGTGGGAAAGACAGTAGGGGAAAATAACTAGGGATGTGCAGGAAGGGTATGTGGAAGGTTCATAGCTGCCCATTTCATCTACAGCAACAACTGTGCATATATACTGAATTTGGAGGTAAATTTGAATACTCAACCCCCTGGGAGGGGGTGAGGGCAACAATAATAAGTTGTGATGCCGATTAGACCAGGTTTCATGTGTCCAGTGCGAAATGGACAACTATGTATGGGGCGAGATTTTTTTTGGGAACAGATTGCCCTTTTTTTTTCAGGTTAGAGTGGGACGTTGGGGAGGGATACTAAGTATATTTAGGGAGGTAGGTTGGGTAGGTTAACAGACAAGACAAACAAGATGCATACATGGGTGGTATGTGACACGTGTGAGGTAGACACCTTGATGGGGAGAGGTGTTGGGAAATCAGAAGCCCATGAGCCCCCTAGTGGAAACAGTGTGACTAAGGTCCTCGCTCATGGGCAGTCACCACTGCACCTTCACAGCCCCGAAGGTGGCTTTGCTGCGGGCTGCATCACAGGGCCAGCATGACCCTCTAGTCGTAACATGCAGCCCTCGAGCTGGCATAGCAGATGACCAAGCTGATGATTGAGCTCGCTACACACCACAGCCTGGATCTGGCGACTGGTGACAGATTCCTGTCTGCGCCCACTCCCACGGGGGGGACCAGCCCCATCCCCTGAGGCAGTTCCATCCGAAGGTGGTGCAGGACCAACAGACAGGGAGGTCCCGGGTTGGGCCCCAGACATGTTGGTGGCCGGTGTCATGGCCAGCTGAGGTGGGACAGGTGGGTCTGCTGGGACCGGCCTTCCCAAACGTGCTATAGTGTTTAGATTTTATCATCATATGTGGGTTAGCAATAGTCAACACATTCCAGGGTTAGGTATAACAGCATGCATAGATATTTCCATTAACCCAGACACCAGATACGGAACAGTTGCATAGCAAACAGAGCACATGCATATATGGGACTACAGTGGTAATAAGAACAGCATGCAGGTACACTGATGGCACCATGACACCAGCGTTGGAATAACTCAATATAGCACATGCATGGGAACAATTAAAATATTTATTAAACAACAGGACATTATCAGAACATTGGAGTCATTACATACCGGTTGGAGTGGGTACGTTGTTTATTGTTGGAGATATTGTGGGTGGGGGAGAAAGATGTCAATAAACAACTAGTATATTCCTGTATTCCATATTATTTTCCTAGTTAGTGGTGTTATCTGTACCTTACAAGTCCTACTACACTACTCTATAGCCTTAGTTTGGACAGTGATATGGCTGTCGTTATCATTATACATGAACTGGTTTTACCTGCAGTACACACCTCTTACCTGGTATACCTGTGGAGGGAATGTATGGTAACACTAACTGTTTTTATACATACTCCCAGATTCCAGGTTGATATTGTGCATACGGCTATCCAACTCTTTCTGCACAGACTCTGGCCATGTGTTGACCACATGCAGGTGTACGGGGACATATCTAGAATATTGCCCTCTCCAACCTTTAGTGACTTGACACACACATAAACATGCTTTCATACACATTTATATTATGTAGCACAGTGTGGGTGATGGTGATCAGTGATACTTTATTATTCAGAGAAACTGCAACACTCACAATTCCCTACAATACCAAAGTAAACAGTACCAGTACAGGGTATAATTTTTTTTTATTTCTCAGCACAGTGTTCGTATCCGACGTACCTGTGGGAGCAATGTTTGTTAGCACTACCTGAATGTTGCCACACAAAGTTCCAGATTACACATTAGTATTATGCACATACATCTGACTCCATGACTGTAGACAGTCTGGTCACAGCTTGACAACATGGGGGTGTAGATAGGACATACTTGGATTATTACTCTCCTAACAGTTTCAGGAGTTGCTACAGTGACAGGTTAGTTCACATAGATGTTGGACAATCACTTGTATTCCCTGTTTGCTGGCTAAACATCTGGGACCATCCCACAGACTTACCAGGAGGATAGGGGGACATGCATCAGATATGGGCCCATATACTGGACATGATGGTCTCATCTGTACAGTTGTGGGGTATGATTCTGTATGCAGCCTACTTCCACTCCCAGGATTCAGACCATGGCTGTGTCTGCTACAACTTAAACACTGTCCATCAGAGTTGTGTTATATAGATATTGCTGTATATCTCCTATCTGCTTTCTGTTCTATAATTCTCATGTGCTTTTGCATTCTGACCTTGTATTACAACACTCTTATACAGATTTCCTAGACGGTTATATTTTGTAGGACAGTGTGGGTGACAGTGATGTGTAATACCTCATTAGTCAGAGCAGCTGCATCACTCACAATGCCATACAATACCAATGTAAATACTACCAGTACAGGGTATCATTCTTGTATTTCTGGGCAGAGTGTTGGTATCTGACAGACCTGTGGGAGAAATGTTTGTTAGCACTACCTGATTGTTGCCACACACAGTACCAGATTCCACATTACTATTATGCACATACATCTCACTCTGTTACTGTACACACTCTGGCCACTGCTTGACAAGATGGGGGTGTAAATGGGACATACATGATGGTTTCTTAGCCTCATAAGGTTTTGGGGAGTTGCTAGTGTGCCAGCTTTGTTCTCATAGATGTGTGTCAATCAGTTGTATTTCCTGTTTTCTGCCTATATGTCTGGAATCACTCCACTGATTTCCCAGGGGGACAGGTTGACAGGCAACAGATATGGGCCACTTTACTGGACATTCTGGACATATCTGTACAGTTGTGGGGTATGATTCTGTATGCAGACTACTACCACTGGCAGGATTCGAACCATGGCTGTGTGTGCTAAAAAATACAGTTCATATCTCAGTTGCATGCTCTATTCGGGTTTTGTTGTCTGCCTTTTCCCTGTTTTCTGTCTATGTGTTTCTCAGTTGTACTAAATCGCCTCTGGGGATTACACCAGTCATATACAGTCATTCCTACACATTCTATTTATAGTGCACAGTGTGGGTAACAGTGATTATTACAACAGTACTATTGCGTGAATGCAAATCTACATTACCATATGATACCAGAGTACACGCATGCAGTCCAGCAGTTAGACCTTTATTGTCAGGCTATTACGCTTTTATTTACGTACATACTATATGAGTCGTTTCCTGCCATAATCTCTGGTGTATGCAGTTCTTGCCTTACACAATACAGGTTTTATACAGGCAATTAATTTACTAATACTTTTAGATTTATTTCATATGATAGTACATGCAAGAGTATTACACACCTGCCTTGTGTCGCAACCTCTCCAGGTGACTGCCATGGGCCTCCAGGTTCACGGCCCGCTTGATTACAGCTGTGGAGGACATAAGAGGAATATTTAGCAATACCTATCCATGATATACATGAGCTGGCAATTATTAAACAGGTAGTGGACTTATACTTACACACAGCTGTAACATCCCCTGCCATTCTAGCCTCTTGGATCCACTGGTCCAAGAGGTTCCCCTTATGCCGCTTCAGGTCGGCATAGTGATGCCTGACCTGCTCACCAGTTCGGGGTATGCCAGTGGCACATGTGATGTCATGGGCGAGACGGTCCTAGGCATCTGCCTTATATTGGAAGCCCTGGTACTGGCCCTGCAGCAGTCTCTGTTCATGGTCTTTGACAAGGAATCCTGCCATGACCCTGGACTCCTGGATGCACCAGCACTGCGCCCAAATGTGCACACCCTCTCCCTTTCCTGACATAGTGCCTACAAGAGAAGCTACAACCAGTTATGAGATGTATTCCTGCCTCTTGGGTTTAAGTAGGGCCAATCTCCCGCACTTTTTCGTGACTGGCCGGTTTTGAAAAGGCTAAGCTATGAGCAAGCCTGCTTACCCACGGTTGGCATTGTTTAAAGGGATATAACACTGGGCACATTGAGTTAGCTGCCCTACACATTGCTTACACCTCCTAAGTTGGCCTGTGCAATGCTTAGCATTGCTGACATTTGACTTTGCATTATATTTCCTTTTTGGCATTGATTTATTATTCATTACATCTTATATGTATGCCTGGTATCCATGATTCATGTGTACGTACACTGTATGGGGTCCTTGCCTTTTTTGGGGGACTTCAACACTCTATTACAATAACACCTCACTTCTGAGCTTACTGCTGTACTCCAGTTCACATATTTATGTTATGTAGTGGGTTATGGAACATATGTCTGTATACTGATTCCTTTCACAGGTTCAGTTTAATTTTTACTATAGTGAAAACTTGTTTGCTGATACCTCATTCTTCTGTACTCAAAACAAAGCAGATTCAAACCAAGAACAAAGTAAAATATCCATAGGCTTGAAAGGAATGGAACAGTCCAACGTGTCTTGAATCAAAATTGACTTTAATAAAGAACAAAAAAATAAAAAGTAGAATATTACATCAAGCGCTTTCGCCTGGAGTCATACCAGGCTTTATCAAGATGAACCATCATTGAAAATTCAGTGCTTAAATAGCTTCTAGTCCAAATCATGTGACTAGAACTCCAATTAATAAAATATGCTAATTAGCCATTAAAACTAGCAAACCACCAGGTTATGTTAGAGACTTAAAAAGTTGCTTTTCAATGCTGTCAAAATTAAAACAAGTACATCAACATGACCAGCCAAACTTGTAATATCTTAAGATAATGTTAAAAATTATAAAAAATTCATATGTGCCTAAAAAAACATTCAAAAGTTGTGGTTAAAAATTACTGCCCATTAAGTACAAAATAAGCAGTAGTTAAAAAATTATTCAAAACAAGACGTTGTCCATGTTGTTCAAATAAACACAACTACCAAGAAATAAACATCATAACTTAGCCCTCCTCAGTTTTAAAACACTCATGATGCTAACACTGTCGTTCAAACCAGGGGGTTTAGTTGGATTTAATTTAAGCTGCCACCATAATTCCTTATATTTCAATCGGGCCTCCCACTCACCCCCTCTACTATCCTGCAAGACTTGATCTAATATAAAAAACTTAAGTTGCATATTGGGGCATGAACCAAGATGTTTATAAAAAGCATTGTTTTCCTTCTTCTTAGAAACATCATAGATGTGCTCATATGTCCTTCTTCTGAGTGTTCTCTCAGTTTTACCCACATAAAAACTGGAGCACTATGTGCAAAACCCCAAATAGATGACCCCTTTAGTACCATAGTTGTAAGAATGCTCAGCCTTAACTCTAAACCTCCTAGATGGAATAAATAATGAATTTTCGTTGAGCACATAATGTTTACATGAGCCACACTTATACGTGCCAAATTTCGAACAACCCCTTGTAGAACCAAAACCAGATTCACCCTCAAAAAGGCCCTTAAGGTTCATGTCTCTTTTTCTAATGAAATGGGGGCGTTCCTTGACGATTTGTTTGAAATCGTCGTGATGTGTAAGTATAGGCCAATATTTTGTGATTAACTGCTCGACCTTCAGTGAATCCCCAGAAAAGGTATACACAAAGCTATTCTGGTGTTCGGTCTGTTTAGATGATTTAAAAAGGGTTTCATGAGTCACCCCACTACCTAAAAGAGGGCAATACACAGTTTCCCTGCCTGCAATTACCTCCCCAGCTAAATCATCAACTAAGTACGCTGGGTACCCCCTTTCATTGAAAAGTTGCTTCAAAAAACTGACCTCGTCAAGGAAAAACTTTAATGTACTACACATCCTAGAGGCACGTATGAATTGCCCTTTCACTATCCCTTTCTTCTGGTGAAAGGGGTGACCACTATTGAAGTGCAAATAAGAGTTAGAGAAAGAACTTTTCCTATATACTATAGATTGAAAGGTACAATTAATGACATCCTTAAAAAGAGCAACATCAAGATAATTCAAATAATCACTGTTGACACTGTGAGTAACACACATTCTTCTGTACTTCTGTGATGGCTTGGGGGTTAATTACTGTGACTATAGTGCATAGTGTCCTGGGTTCAAGACCTGCAAAGCTGTTGATTTTGTTGATGGGCAGAATAAGGGCCATTGGATACAGAGTGATTAAGGCACTTTTGAGCATTTGTAAGCAGGTTTGCGTGGGTTTGCACGAGGGTAAGCAATGCTAACCTCCGGTTACATATGCTTACAGAGAGTTAGCTTCAATATTGCTTAACCTGTGTGTGCATTGCTTACCCCTGCGCAAACGGGCTTAAACCCGCTTACTAATGCTTATATATGCTTACTACTGCTTATTGGTGCATATACCTGCTTACTAGTGCTTTATTCATTATGACACTGACACCTCCCATGTGCATTTACTACAGTAGTCCAGTTCATAAATATATGTTATTTAGTTGGTTATGCAACAAAAATATTGGTCATGATGTGCTTTGCCAGGGAAAATGGAATGTGCTGCAGTGGGACTTGAACCAGGAATGCCTGCTCGTAAGGTGAATGCTCTGCCCACTAGACTACTGGTATGCTGCTTCATTTGCATATATCTTCCTTGCTATCCTCTTCAGCCATTTAAGCTGCATTAACCGTAGCTAAGCGTTGGGCACACCGGTGCACCTATGGTCAGCTTTAATCGGAGTTTAAAAAAAAATAAATGGGTTTGTTTATTTTATTTCTGTATACTTGCTGTTGTACACAGGGGGACTGTTGGTGCAGATATCAGGACACCTATGAGTGGTCTCGCTCATTTTTTAGCCCTTTTAGCTGTTCTTCATTGCAGGGGCATGTATATTCTGAGAGTGCTGCTCTTAGACATGAACCCTGCAGTTTTACATGCTCCATGTAAGATTAGGAGCTCAGGCAGAGTGCCTCATTACGATGCATGGTGCACTGCCGTCCTGCACCTAAACAACCCCTTCCATGCAGGACTAAGCTAGTCCTGCACGGAAGATTAGTAAATACGGGAGATAGTTTTTCCTTAGAAATCTCTTTCTTTCTCATAATAACCTCTATTGTTATTTTCTAGATTGTTCATTGCATCTTTATGTATTTTTCATATTCCTGTTTTTACTTTTTTCCTTTTTCGTTATTTATTTTACCAGGATAAATAACCTTCTTTATATTTTCTTTTGAAAGCAATCCACTTTCCTTAACAGTTGACATAAAAGGCTTTCATAGTAATATGATCTCTCCATAATTGCTTAATATCTTTCTTTCCCTTTTCATTTCATTCCTTTTCATTTATTTTTTATACCTTTTCCTATCTTTACATATTTCTTGTTATGATATATTTCCAACCATATTGCCAAATGATTTGAGAAACCTGATATAATTGTTTCTTCTTCCATTATACATATTCCATCTGATATCAAAAAAGAATGCATTTCAGTTTTTATAGTACCTCTCCTGTAAGTCCATATTTTTTATTCCATATAGTTTTCCACAATTTATTATTTCCATCATCTTAACATCCTTTCATCTTTTCTTTTTATTTCTCCTTAAATCACAATTAAAATCTATAATTATGTCCATATTTATAAACATATAAACCAATATTTTTCTGAAATAAATTCTCACTTTCTTTACTAATTATATATGCATATATAGCACTGATTCTGTTCAAGTTTTTTAGTCATCTTATATCTATAATAGTTATTCTTCCCATTTTAAGAAATATAATATCCAGGGTTTTTACTACTCTTCTACATAAAATTGCTACTCCTGAACACTGTTCATTCCCTATGTTCCATATTATTTCCCCTTTCCATATTTTTTGTGCTTGCAGTTTTCTTCCTCTGTCAAAATCCTTAGGTCTTGCAAAATAATTATGTCAATGTCACATTTATTACACCATTCTAAAATGGCTATCCTTCTAGTAATATTTTTCATACTATTAACATTAACAGAAAGAATTCTTAAATTGTTCATTTCTCTAATTCTTTGTTTAGAGATATCATCCTATACTAGTATCTTATGAGAAAGGTTTTCATCCATTTCCTTTTTTCTTTTGCTTTATATTAATAGCTTTAAATTTTCTTTTTCTGTCTTTAACTCTTCCACAAATAGAGTTCTTTCTTCCTCTTACCATTTTCCATTGTATATCTTCTCTGTCACTAACTTCTGATTCTATCTCAAGTTCTTTTCCTTCATTATCTTTTTCAGTATCTCCCTTTTTTGTACATTTTCATCTAGTTTTATCTCATCTTCAAACCTTTCATTCTCTTTCTCTTTACTCTGATCTATATTACTTAGGTCATCCTCTTTTTCTTTGTATTCCATTCGTAAATGTCCCATTTTTTACATTTATAACATTCAATTTCACATTTTTTGCTTCATGTCCTGTTTTAGTACATATATAACATTTCTTCTTATCACAGCTGTTAATTAAATGTCCCTCTTTTCCAAAAAATGACATATTTTTGTTTGTCCCCAATATTTCATAACACCCCCTGTTACCATCCACATTTATGACATTTGGAATATGTACAATTTTATCCATTTCCATTATGAAAATAACATTACAGTCCCATGCCCTAGTCCACAATCTCCTGTTGTTATAAATGTTTGGAATGTCTATTATTTCTTTACATATTTATTTTTTTTAAATTTTTTTAAAGTCTGTCTTTCCACTTCAATTCTAAATTGTAAATGCATTTTCTTTTTAGTCTTGCGGAAAGATGCTCTTATTATATATTCATTCCAGGGAGTATCAGTCATTTTTTTTTTTTTTTTTTTATATTCATGCTGAAATTTCTCCATAGACTATACAGTCTTAAAAAAGTATCACGGACTATTTTTTTTATTAATTAAAATAAATGATCTTACCTCTTTTGCTTTTGTCTCCAAAGGCAAAATTATACTATCCTATACCTTATATCTATTTAATTCCTTGTCCATTTTACTCTGCATTCTTACAACAAATCTTCATTTTGCACCATCTTCTTACTTTCTTTCTTTCTTTCTTTCTTTCTTTCTTTCTTTCTTTCTTTCTTTCTTTCTTTCTTTCTTTCTCTCACTCCTCAAGTATCTGCCATCATCTCTGTGTATGTCTTCTTTTTCTCACTGCTTCTTTCAGGCATCTCTTTTTCAACTCCTTTGTTTATTTTCCCCATTGTATCTCCTAATGAAACCTCTTGCTGTGGTTCACTTTGTAACTACACATTCTTCTATGACTGTCTCCTGCGTTTGTTCAAATAATTTTTTAAGAAATACCTCCTGCAAATCCTCCATCTGCATGCTACACACACTGTTGAAGCTGGCATCTGCTTCCACTCCCTTCTGCTGCTGCTGTTACATCTTGGTCACCATTCTCCCAGCTGCTTGCATGCCAGGAACAGAACACTTGCATGTACTCACTATCAAACAACAAACATAAGTACTGATCATACGAGTAGGGGAAGTTCACTGATGCCCTGGCCAAATTTACTCTAGTAGAATGATGCCACTATCCTGGTCAGCAAAGAATAAATAAGTGATGAAATTAAAAATATATCTTGGCTTTCTGGAATGGACAGTGTTACCAAGGCAATATCGTTACTAAAGTAAACATTTCTTTCACTGCACTGTACATTTTGCCATCGTAGAATGACTTCAGGTTGGCTAAAGGCTTGACTGTCAATCAGCATTATACAACTTGATACTGCTCCCATCAGGTTAGTTTGGGATATAACCAAAAAAAAATTACAGCTGAAATAAAATATGTTGCCACAATACATTTATATTTTTAAAGAAAAATCATAGCTAGAAAGGTGCTTCTTGGAAGCTCAGCAGTGCAGTGGTTTGAGCAAGCAGACACTATGTTAAATGAATTATCTCACCCAAATGTCATTAACATAAAAAAGATGCTTGGACTTAATCGGTATAGAATGTAGCATAAGATGATATGTCTCTGATTTCGTGACTGGTTTCAAATTCTTTTTCAGCTGATAAACAATATGAGGGAAATATTTTTGTTCGTGTTCCTTGGTCAAATCTTGGTACTTTATTGCTGAATCTGGGAATGCTCATAACTAAGACTATAGATATATAATATGAACTACATTAGGAAAGTGCTGCAGTTTCATGAAAAATAGAATAATAATACCCATTTATAATTCAGATAGGCCCACTGGACATGTAATTACTTTTCAGGTGTGACCCAGTAACAATTTCTAATTGTATGACATGCTGATGGTCATACAGTAGGCCAATGAGAGCTGAGGGAAGCAAACCTTGTACTACAGGAACTACAGATGACAACCTTAACCCTCAAAGTCAACTGCCAAGCTTTGTTTTTGGGGAGAGTACCTGATTTTTAAGAAATATAACCTACAAATAACATAACATTCTGAGCAAAATCTGACATAAGACTCCCAGTCTACTCTATTAATGGAAATGTCAGGAATTAATTGCTTTAGTACATTTTAGAAAAGGTAGTTTATTTTAACTATCACTGAGCTATTTTGTCAGGTTCCTTTAAATGTAAAAAAAAAAAAGAATCAAACAGAAACCTCAGTTAACAAAAGAGAACAAAAAGAAAAATACTCATGTATAGCTGGAGTTGCTGCGTCATGAATGAAGGCCACATAAACCAAGAAAAGCAGAAGATTACAAGGTCTAAAATAAGGCTGAAACTTAGAAGGAAGAAAAAAATTATACCAAGAATGAAAAAGATCTAGAATTTCTAAATTACTCTTGGCACAGAAGCCTCGCTCACCACTAAAACAGTATAATTATAAAGCTGGCATAAAACAGGCCTGGGATCTAGTTACTAATATCCTACTTTCAAGAAAAGCATTTCAGGCAGCAGAAGGGTATTTGTCAAAACCCTTGTGTCTTGCCCATGATTTGACCCAAGGAAAACTGCTTTTAATCATAAAAAGGCAGAAAGAGAATACAGTCCTGTTCAATTTAAACATTAGGCAAAGTTAGAGTTTCCTTCTTAACCAGATGCACAAAATGCAGTTAAAACATGCTAAAATGGAAGCACAGTCATGTGTATGTATTCTTAAACTTAGCTGAGAAATATGTAAATGAGCAAGTAAAATGAGACAGCTTAACAGTTTTAACATACTTGATGGCTTAGCATGGGGTGTAGCATTTATATATCGGGAAATTCCAGGTTCCATGCTGGTGAGAAAGTCATGAAGCACTGACTAAGAAATAAAAACTATACTACACAAAAAAGTAAAACAAGTTTCACAACAGAGGCATTTAGTATATCATCAAGACATTCTAGGGCATTGGTTATAGTAGAATTAGGCTTCTGTGCAGCTTAAGACATTTTAATTAAAACTTGGGTTTGATATGCAGGAAACAAAAACTTAGTATGCTTTTTAAAATGTGACATAATTTAATGGGATGTGGCTTTCATATACTGAGGCACATTTTTGTTTCTAAAATTATATTGCTCAATCAGCATATTATTATTGTGCAAAGCCTTATGAGCATAAAGTATCTAAGCTAATACTACCCAGGAGTGAATACATCTGTATAATAGGTCTTAATGCATGGCACAAAAAAAAAAATAAATATATATATATATATATATATATATATATATATATATATATATATATATATATATATATATATATACCACATGTAGCATATGCATTGCTGTGCTATCACCAAAACTAGTTAAAAATGTTATGGACTGTAAGGCCAGTACAAATTATGCACACATTACTTCACTTCACTTTTGCTCCTATTCTGCTGGTCAGATCACTCTTCAAGTCGAATAAACGAGACACACCAGGCTTCCCTTCAGACAACTGCAGATTCAAGGTTGACCTGGGGAATTTTCCCAGTATTTCCAAGCCATTGTCAACATGCAATCCCTCCAATGTATTCATGGTCTGCCTCTGATATTTCTACAAGTCAGTTGTGCCCAGAAAATCTCAAACAGTATCTTACATGGAGAGACCTTTTAAAAGAATTTGAAGAGCTGATTTGGCCATATTTGATATGAAGGAATGAACAGCAGCTCTAATGTGAGGCTTTCCAGTCACTGATGTCCTCACTCTGTCAAAAACGGCAAGTTCAGTCATGAAGTAGAGAAACCTAAGTTTTGTGTGTACTCTTTGTAAACAATATACTTTTCTTTTACAAATTCATTTAAGCAAATTGGTCCTCATCCCCCCATGTGAAAGGAGCATTGCACTCCTGTTGGAAAAGTAGCATGATCTGGATTTGTGGGTGCTACCTCATATCCCTGTCATGTCATACACAGCAGCAAATCACTGGAGTAGATAATGGTGATCGTTTTCAAATGAATCTGAAAGGAACAAAATCATAAACAAACAGCAGGGATGCCAACAATAGGGCCTCAAACTAGATACCTTTCCAAATGAAGTTGTATTTTGATATTGTATTTATGAAAATCTTAAACAGGTGTGATGACATAATGTACCTTTGTCAAAGCCAAACACCCATCTTGAACAATGTCTCAATGCAAAGACTGTGAATATAGCAACAGTAGCTTCAGTGCCCTTGCCCTACACTCTTGCAGGACCAAGTACAGCACATCCCTGCCTGGTCATGGGGTTATAAGCCATATCTACAAAATAATGATATGTTTACAACCCCTAGAAATTCTCACACAACCTTCCAAGACTAAAAATATGGTTTAGAGTCATGTGAACTGGACAGAAAGTACACTGTTCTTCATGAATCAGAGATTTAACTATTAGAGTCTACTTTTCAGCATTTTGAAATAGCCTTTCCAGAGAGGCTGAAGAATATATATTGTTGGAACACATCCTCTGTTCCCCTTTCTTAAAGATGTGGACTGCCATCTCAATTTACCTATCCAGGGGTACTGCTTCTACCCTTCATGTAACACTAAAGAGATGAGTTGTCTATGCTGTACAAAACCTGCCCATTACCTTCAAAATCTAAGGACAGATTGGGGTACACCTGCAGTCTTACCACTATAGATACCATTTTATTTTTTTTTTATTATTTATATATTATGTTGGATCCTGCTGCCATATCCCCTGTAGTTTTGGCCAATAGTGTTTGACCTCCTCTGACTGTGGTTACATTTGGAGAGAATCCCATCAGTGGCAATCTTTCCTTCAAAATGGTTAAGGGAAGACAGGTTAGTCTCTGGTTCAGTGACTTCCTTGGAACCCTGAGGGATTGTTTCAGTGCACAAACCCTTTCCACATACGGTGGCAAATCAGTTCCCAGTGCTGGGTACCTTGATTCTGCACACTAGTCCTGGTTACAATGCCTGTACATTATCTGGGGGCCCTTAGAGAGTACTTTTAGTCAGCAGCTGTCCATTGAAATGTCTGGATTCAGATAACAGAGTATGAAACACAGAAAAAAAGGCTGAAAAAAAGAAGAGTGAATATTAAACATGACTCTTCTTCTTTAAACAAATGCTACTGCCCGAGCTGCTAGCTGACTTCATGCAGATGGTTTTGAGACAGCAAGCCTAGCTATCCTCCTGGAATGGTGAGCCAAGATTTGACAGCTTTGTTCTATCCCATCCCCCACCCCCCAACTCCTGGTTTGCTCATCTAGCTTTGAAGCTTAATAGTCAAACCTGGTTTAATCAGCCAATTGTCAGACCTCCAGGGAGCCAGTATTACAGAGTGGTTCTTTGACTGGCTCAGCAACTTCAATAATAGAACAGATAGGATGGCAGATAAAGTGTTATGGAGCTCCTCAAAATGTTATTTCCGCATGTCATCAATTTCTCCAGTAGTGGTCAGTACTTATATAGTATTTGACACAGCCTGGGAGGTCTCCACCTTCCTCCTTGAATGTAATGATAAGTTCAGAAAACATCTATGGGCCACTTGATACTCTTTCTCCATGGACTATCTAAACTCCTCCCATGTCCTAGAAATTATTTCTGCAATTGCTGTCATTACAATCTTCTTGGCCTGTTGGCACCTTTAAGTTAAATCAGGTGAGACATCTGGAAGTATTATGCAGAATGCTACCTTCTTCAACATGGCAGCGTCTTTCTCTGTTAGTATCCAGCAGAAGAACCTAGGATTACTGTTATGTAGGCATTCCCATCTTCTAGCTGCTGCCTAAGTAATTTAAGTTTCCAACATGGTCTATTTAGACTCAATATTTATCAGGTTTTATTTAATATTTTGTTGCCTGATTAGCCTCACTAGGCCTATAGTCTGTTTCAGGGGAATATTCCTGAATTACATCACTATACACAGCAACCTGTCATTTGGATATTTCTTTGCTAATATCAGTTTTTGTCTATAACTCATCCCTCATTTATATCCCAAAATTATTTTTTTTAACTGTCCCTTTGAACCCCTTAAAACTTATTTCTGTCTCATATAATCAATTATTTAAACTGCTGCCACAATGTATCCAAATCAAATGGTACTAACATTCTCCTTCACTCTCAGTGCATCACTTTGCCACCTACTCACAATTTTGTCTCTATAACTAAATCACTAACCACTCTTTTTCTCATTCTGATTGACTCTTTCTGTTTATTTCCCAGTGTGGTCACATATTTGACCTGAGCATGGTCTGACACTGTCACCTTGTGTATATCATACTTTTCCACACTCCTGCTCCATTCAGCCTGATTAACCACATATCCTTTCTAGCTGCTGTCTTCTGCAATCAAGAATAATGTCTGTACTTTCTTCCTTCCATCCAGTGCATCTTCCTTAAATCCAGAATACATTCCTTTTCCCTTACCAGCTTTGAAATAGTTCTCTCTCTCTCTCTTTCTTTCTGACTTTGGCAAGGGTGTCGCCCACTGTCTTCACTCCTGTCAACACATCGCAGAAACTTCATCCACCATCAAACTGTAGTATTTAACCCCATCCTCACTGGCATAACCACCATACCCCTTGCAGATGACATACTAGCTTCTGCCATTCAATTCATTCCTGACTATCGCAATTTGACCCACAGATTAGAAAAACTATCACCTTCTGTTTCTTTTGCTTCACTTTGCTGGGTGGTGCAGGGGTGCAGTGGTTAGCGTTGTCACCTTACAGTACGAGGTTCTCCAGTTCAATTCATGGCTGGGGTGTCTTCTGTGCAGAATCTGCCTGTCCTCCTTGCTTTCATGTGGGTTTGCTCCTGGTGCTCTGGTTTCTTCCTGCATTCCAAAGACATACATCTGGAGCATTTCTCCCTGGGCTTCTGCTGAAAATGAGCTCTGTCCAAGTCAGACTTTTTTGATAAACAAATGTTAAATAAATTCACTGCATATGAGCCTCCATCTTCTACTCGCATCTCTCCTTCTTTTGTCACGTAACTGCTGTCCCTTTCTTTAAACAGATGTCACAATGATTGCCTCCATGCTCTCATCTATTTTCCTAAATGCATCTCCTCTAATGGTATAGTCTTTAAGCATCAATTTTAACCATCAGTAGCTTTTTCTTTTCTAGTCGATTCAACAATCACATATCCCAAAACCACATTTTTACCATATCATCTCACTCCACCTTAGCTCTGCTGCCTTACTTCCTGGCCACACACACACAAAAAAAATCTCCACCTTAATAACAGTATACCAAAACTGCATGAGTGTAAGCTCTATCTTCATTTGGTTGGACACTATAACACTACTGCAATCATGCCTGCAGAGCTAACTTATTCAGCACCCACATTTTGAGCCCCCTTGAGTCGGAAATGGTTCCTCCTAAATACCTACATTTTGAACCCCCTTAAGTCAGAAATGGTTCCCCCTAAATACCTTTTTTTGTGCTAATTCTACCTTGTTCCTCTAGTACATGTCTTTAAACAAGTTCCGCCAACCCCATAATTTGTCTTCATATTGTCCCATTATATTTTAACCCTTTAATCATCTTCCTGTCCGACTGTCAGCTGCATAGTGCACTCTCTCCCCTCTCTGTATATCCAGTGTTCTTTAGCCTCCCATTTGCCCATACCATCCTCCCACTTCCATACTGCATTTACTGCTGTCCATTTCTCAGCTACATATGTAGCATTATTCATTCCTACCTTCTGTCTTCGTTTTTTGTCCATGTTCAGCTTTTGATGCCACTATAAAAGAAACCCCCTTCAGCATATTACACAATATACCACTGATGAGAGAATGGTGTGCCCACAGATACATAAACTGTCTTTGTACAATGTGCCACAACCACAGATACCTAAAGTGTCCTTGTACAATATGCCACATCCATAGATACCTAAAGTGTCCTTGTACAATGTGCCACATCCATAGATACCTAAAGTGTCCTTGTACAATGTGCCACATCCATAGATACCTAAAGTGTCCTTGTACAATGTGCCACATCCATAGATACCTAAAGTGTCCTTGTACAATGTGCCACATCCATAGATACCTAAAGTGTCCTTGTACAATGTGCCACAACCACAGATACCTAAAGTGCCCTTGTACAATGTGCCACATCCATAGATACCTAAAGTGTCCTTGTACAATGTGCCACATCCATAGATACCTAAAGTGTCCTTGTACAATGTGCCACATCCTCCTGCATGGAAGAAAACTGATCAAGGCCAGTATGGCTCTCTCATTAATGTTGTATGATGGTTGAAGTCACTCACCCCAAGCCTCATATGAACTTCATGAAAGACTAAGTAGATTTTAACTAGATGCTTTCTTACATAATGGGTTTCCAGAGCACAGTGAATCCAGGTATGCATTTAGTACTATTTCAAAAGGACCCAAACGTTATTGCAGAAACTCTCGTGGGTACATATAAATGCTTATACATCACATGGGCATGATAACTCCGTAGAACACCTAGGCATAGTTGCTTCTCCTTGACTTCCCTCTTCCCTTTTCAGCACCTAAAATATAAGAAATGCTTAGAGAAAATTAAAAACAGCAATTAGAAGCTGCTAACCTGTACTTAAAATAATTGCTGTGCATCAAGCTCTGTCCATTTTATAGCAATCATTTAACAGCCATGGCAGTATTATAAAGCATGACTGCCAGCTATGATAATCTCTGTTTCTATAATCTATATATTTTCCCTTTGCAAATTTGTAGGCTCCATTGTTGACTGGTCCAGTCATTTTCCAGCATCTTACCCTAACCTGACTGTCTCCTTGTCACTAAAATGAATATAAACCCTACAAGACCCTAGACCAACTTTCAAAGTGAAAAATTCCAGCAGTACCCTTGCTTAAGAATTTCCTGTTTTTGTGATGGAAAATTGGAACATGGCATGAATTACAACTCAAATGTAGCAATAAAGCAATAAGTCAGCATACATCAGCTACAAAATGCCTTGCAGTCAGTCTGTAACACCCTGATATGCTCACGGTAAAGAACACTGATAAGGTTGCTTTAGGTGGCTATTGGTTATCAGTCCTCTAACTCATTACACAACACTCCATATTGTTACTGAATTTATTTATTTATTTATCTATTTATTTATTCATGAAAAAACACTGGTTGAGACTAGGAATTACAGACATTATTCATTCATTTATTCCTTTTTTTTTATTTTTTTTATTCATTTATTTAATTCAGTTTGGTAACTGTATGGGTGGACTGGTCCTATGACCCTTTTCAGCCATTGCCCAAATGCAAATGAGATCAATGAACATGAAAAACAGTGAACCTGTGGCATTGACTGCAAAATACTGTAACAGTAACTGAAGTAAACTACAGTTTCAAGTATGAACAGTAATGACATGAAAAAGCAAGTGATGGCATAAAGTATGCAGCACAACAGAGAAATGAAAATACTGTAGTGCAGCAACAGTGTTAAGTTTCAGTTAATATGTGAATATCTACACAACTTACAAAGCTCGTTTAGGATTCTGTGTTACAAAACTTGTATAAGACAGATATAACATTCATATAAGGGATGTACTTTAACTATGACGCTAGGTTACTAACTGTTGTCCAGCATACATTTGATTTCTGAGTCTTTCAAGAGCTCCATCAGTTTTTCTTCCGAGGGGCATGGTTTCAATTGTTTGAGTTGATTTTATGGAAGTTTCATATGCTGGCCAAGTTGAGGTCTTTGCAATGTGAGAGATCTGTCAGCATGTATGGCGAGCATTTTTGGTGAAAAAGAGTGAAGAGAAGTTTACTGGGCATTAGTACGAATGTTAAGGTCAAAAGCAGTGCTGTAGCCCTGGCTGTTATCGGGAGCCTGTTGTATATACAGGTAGAAGAAAACCAGTTTTGGTTCTGAATTGTGAGGTACTCCTGAAGAGAAGGTCCCTTCGGAGATGGGGAGGTGGGATGCAGTTTGCATGTTAAATGTTCTGTTTTGTATGTAGCTATTTAATCAGTTGCAGACATTATTGTTGATATAAGAAATAGGGTTGCCATCTTTTAAGTGGGCCAAAGTGGGACATGGGGATGTGGCAAATATGACACTGGTTGTACCCTCTACCATGAGGTCACCACAGGAGTGGTGAAAGAGATGCTGTTATGGGTACAACAGCTGGCTGGCTGCTGGAATTACTAGATGGCTGGTTGACTGCCAAAATGGATTGCTAGCTGGCTGCTGGCTGGCTCCTGGAATGGATAGCTAGCTGGCTGTCTGTCTGCTGGAGTGGCTAGCTGGCTGGCTGCTGGAGTGGCTAGCTAGCTGTCTGTCTGTCTGTCTGCTGGAGTGGCTAGCTGGCTGGCTGCTGGAGTGGCTAGCTAGCTGGCTTGCTGGCTGGCTGCTGGAGTGGCTAATTAGCTGGCCAGCTGCCCGCTGGAGTGGCTAGTTGGCTGGCTGGCTGCTGGAGTGGCTAGCTGGCTGGCTGACTGCTGGAGTGGCTAGCTGGTTAGTGGGAGTAGCAGCTGGATGACTGAATGACTGGACAGATGGAATAATGTCTGTCTGGCTGGCTGGCTGGATGGATGGATGAATGAGTGGATGGCTGGATTGCTGGCTGGATGAATGGATAGCTGGATTGTTGGCTGGATGACTGGCTGGATGGCTGGATGGATGAATGGATGACTGGCTGGATGAATGGATGGCTGGCTGGGTCAGCTGTTAGGAAAAAAAAAAGACAAATCCTGGTCTTTTTCTTTAGCTGCTGTAGAAGTGCTAAAAACAAACTGCTCTGCAGCCATGATCTCTGCAGGGCTTTTCCTGCCCCAATCCCCACCCCCTTCATGAATTGCAGCCAATTCCAGTACGATTTAAAGCACCCAGACCGAACAGGGAATAGCTCCGCCTGGAGGTCCGGGTTGGTGACATAACTGAATTGCTGTGGAAAAGCTGGAAGTAATTGTAGCGTTTTCATGGCAATTCAGTGTAAGTGAAAAGTGGGACTTTTCATATCCCACTACTTTGCACAGCAGGCAATGGGATGAGGCAGCTCAACTCATTAGTGTCCCACTGATAATGGGATGAGTGTCAATGTGTTTTTTTGGGGTCTATATTAGCATATCGAATGGACTAAATAGGAAAGCTATTTAGTCAATCCGATACTGTCGAAATGGCAAAATAGCGAAGACACGGAACATCAAAGTTTTTCCCAGGGAAAATATTGATTGGGCTGTCTTCGGGACTTTGCCATTTCCTCCACTATGGTGCAATCTCGGAGTTGGTATATTTAAGTAGGGGGGGGTGTGTGTTTTTTGCGGCACAGCAAATTTTTTTCCCTGGGAAAAAATTTGCTGTTGCATATGTTCGATATTTTGTGGTTTAGACATTATCGGTATGATGAAATAGCGTTCGCTATTTTCATCATACGATAACGTAATATAGATGCTTTTTTTTATAGTAGTATGTTATGGTAGCAGTGTCAAAGGCTCTTTTTAGATCTATGAAAATACAATCTTTTAAGTACTTCTGTTCCATTTGTGTGTAAATTGTTTCAGCAACTGCAAAAAGGGCTGTAAGGGTCTTATGTCCTTCCCAGTAACTACATACAGGGCAGTAAGGGTAGTATTTCCTACCCTGTAACTGGATATAGGGCAATAAGGGTATTAAATTCTTCCCAGTAGCTACATACAGGTCAATAAGGGTAGTATGTCCATCCTTGTAAATGTATATAGGGCTGTTAGAGTATTATATACTTTTCACTAACTGCATATAGGGCAGTAAGGGTATTAAGTACTTTCCAGTGATTGCTTACAGGGCAGTAAGTATATTACATCTTTCCCACTAACTTCATATGGGGCAGTAAGAGTATTACATTCTCCATGGTAACTGAATGTAAGACAGGAAGAATGCTACACCCTTCCCAGTAACTATCTGTATATAGAGCAGTAAGTGTATTATGTTTTTATATAAAGCTATGTTTGGAGTCAGTCTGGAGCCTGTATTTTTATATATTCTATACTTTGTTTATGTAAGAGTTTCTCAAATATTTTTGTGAGCTAGGGATAGAGTAATAGTCTGGGGTAGCTGGTAAAGTAACTTTGAGCATGGGGAGTTATGTTGCATGATTAAACTGCTGAAATACTTTCTTTTTTTATTAGAAATAGATTTAATATCCATGCTTGATGTTTGGAAATTTTAGATGCTGATATTCATAAAAAGGTAGACACTAGTGAGTTTGGCTTTGGTTTGTGTTTCTCTGCAGTATTTTTATAGAGTTTTCTAACTTTTCTGTGGGAAATATATTGGAAAGTAAAATAATAGGAGGCCAATGAGAACAATATTTGCAACTCTGTCTGAGAGTGATGGTGCATACGTATGCATGCTGTGTAACTGGGAGTGCTGACATCAATTATAAATTGAAATGTTTTAATAGGGCGGTGTCCATGACTGTGCTTTTGTTGCATTTTGGATTTGTTAGGTCAGCAGTCTTTAATGACATGAGGCCATAAGATCTGGTAATTCCTGAAGTATGTGGACTTTGCTTTCTTGATCTACAGGTTATATATTTTTATACATTCTTAGTGGTAAGAATAGATTGGTAGCTTTTCATTTATGTCAGCATCTACCTCTATATGCATAGCTGTTTCAAGTTGGCTGATAGCATAGTGCAGGACTATCCTCAGATTCTTTCGTTTGTTTTTCAGGAATAGTTTATTCAAAATATCTGCTCTTTACCTCAGTATTTTATGAGTATGAGTAACATCAGTGCTTTAGCAGCAGCTCAGTACAGATAGAATTCTAAGACTGCGATTACTTCCAAAGAGCTAATTAGGCACACTTTTAAAGCCATTTTTCTGCATGCAGCTTACTTAGAAGAGACTCTTACTAAGTCATGTGCCAGCATACTTCTTCCTCTCCTAAATGTGCACATCCCCTAGCCAGCATACGTCTTCCTTTCCTAAATGTGCACCTTCCCTTGCCAGCATACTTCTTCCTTTCCTAAATGTGCACCTTCCCTTGCCAGCATACTTCTTCCTTTCCTAAATGTGCACACCCCCTTGTCAGCATACTTCTTCCTTTCCTAAATGTGCACATCCCCTTGCCAGCATATTTCATCCTTTCCTAAATGTGCACCTTCCCCTGCCAACATACTTCTTCCTTTCCTAAATGTGCACCTTCCCTTGCCAGCATATTTCTTTCTTTCCTAAATGTGCACCTTCCCTTGCCAGCATACTTCTTCCTTTCCTAAATGTGCACCTTCCCTTGCCAGGATACTTCTTCCTTTCCTAAATGTGCACATCCCCTTGCCAGCATATTTCTTCATTTCCTAAATGTGCACCTTCCCTTGCCAGCATACTTCTTCCTTTCCTAAATGTGCACCTTCCCTTTCCAGCATACTTCTTCCTTTCTTAAATGTTCACCTTCCCTTGCCAGCATACTTCTTCCTTTCCTAAATGTGCACATCCCCTTGCCAGCATACGTCTTCCTTTCCTAAATGTGCACCTTCCCTTGCCAGCATACTTCTTCCTTTCCTAAATGTGCACCTTCCCTTGCCAGCATACTTCTTCCTTTCCTAAATGTGCATCTTCCCTTGCCAGCATACTTGTTCCTTTCCTAAGTGTGCACCTTCCCTTGCCAGCATACTTCTTCCTTTCCTAAATGTGCACATCCCCTTGCCAGCATACTTCTTCCTTTCCTAAATGTGCACCTTCCCTTGCCAGCATACTTCTTCCTTTCCTAAATGTGCACCTTCCCTTGCCAGCATACTTATTCCTTTCCTAAATGTGCACCTTCCCTTGCCAGCATACTTCTTCCTTTCCTAAATGTGCACCTTCCCTTGCCAGCATACTTCTTCCTTTCCTAAATGTGCACATCCCTTGCCAGCATACTTCTTCCTTTTCTAAATGTGCACCTTCCCTTGCTAGCATACTTATTCCTTTCCTAAATGTGCACCTTCCCTTGCTAGCATACTTCTTCCTTTCCTAAATGTGCACCTTCCCTTGCCGGCATACTTCTTCCTTTCCTAAATGTGCACCTTCCCTTGCCAGCATACTTATTCCTTTCCTAAATGTGCACCTTCCCTTGCCAGCATACTTCTTCCTTTCCTAAATGTGCACCTTCCCTTGCCAGCATACTTCTTCCTTTCCTAAATGTGCACATCCCCTTGCCAGCATACTTCTTCCTTTTCTAAATGTGCACCTTCCCTTGCCGGCATACTTCTTCCTTTCCTAAATGTGCACCTTCCCTTGCCAGCATACTTCTTCCTTTCCTAAATGTGCACATCCCCTTGCCAGCATACTTCTTCCTTTTCTAAATGTGCACCTTCCCTTGCTAGCATACTTATTCCTTTCCTAAATGTGCACCTTCCCTTGCTAGCATACTTCTTCCTTTCCTAAATGTGCACCTTCCCTTGCCGGCATACTTCTTCCTTTCCTAAATGTGCACCTTCCCTTGCCAGCATACTTCTTCCTTTCCTAAATGTGCACCTTCCCTTGCCAGGATACTTCTTCCTTTCCTAAATGTGCACATCCCCTTGCCAGCATATTTCTTCATTTCCTAAATGTGCACCTTCCCTTGCCAGCATACTTCTTCCTTTCCTAAATGTGCACCTTCCCTTTCCAGCATACTTCTTCCTTTCTTAAATGTTCACCTTCCCTTGCCAGCATACTTCTTCCTTTCCTAAATGTGCACATCCCCTTGCCAGCATACGTCTTCCTTTCCTAAATGTGCACCTTCCCTTGCCAGCATACTTATTCCTTTCCTAAATGTGCACCTTCCCTTGCCAGCATACTTCTTCCTTTCCTAAATGTGCACCTTCCCTTGCCAGCATACTTGTTCCTTTCCTAAGTGTGCACCTTCCCTTGCCAGCATACTTCTTCCTTTCCTAAATGTGCACATCCCCTTGCCAGCATACTTCTTCCTTTCCTAAATGTGCACCTTCCCTTGCCAGCATACTTCTTCCTTTCCTAAATGTGCACCTTCCCTTGCCAGCATACTTATTCCTTTCCTAAATGTGCACCTTCCCTTGCCAGCATACTTCTTCCTTTCCTAAATGTGCACCTTCCCTTGCCAGCATACTTCTTCCTTTCCTAAATGTGCACATCCCCTTGCCAGCATACTTCTTCCTTTTCTAAATGTGCACCTTCCCTTGCTAGCATACTTATTCCTTTCCTAAATGTGCACCTTCCCTTGCTAGCATACTTCTTCCTTTCCTAAATGTGCACCTTCCCTTGCCGGCATACTTCTTCCTTTCCTAAATGTGCACCTTCCCTTGCCAGCATACTTATTCCTTTCCTAAATGTGCACCTTCCCTTGCCAGCATACTTCTTCCTTTCCTAAATGTGCACCTTCCCTTGCCAGCATACTTCTTCCTTTCCTAAATGTGCACATCCCCTTGCCAGCATACTTCTTCCTTTTCTAAATGTGCACCTTCCTCCAGCATACTTCTTCCTTTCCTAAATGTGCACCTTCCCTTGCCAGCATACTTCTTCCTTTCCTAAATGTGCACATCCCCTTGCCAGCATACTTCTTCCTTTTCTAAATGTGCACCTTCCCTTGCTAGCATACTTATTCCTTTCCTAAATGTGCACCTTCCCTTGCTAGCATACTTCTTCCTTTCCTAAATGTGCACCTTCCCTTGCCGGCATACTTCTTCCTTTCCTAAATGTGCACCTTCCCTTGCCAGTATACTTCTTCCTTTCCTAAATGTGCACATCCGCTTGCAAATCCCCTAGGTCTCTAACCCTCTTGCTCTCAGTACTTCCTTCATGTTACTTTCACACCTAGCAGCCCTCAGCATAGATCAGTAAGTCACCATGCAAGCTCCATCTGATCCAGTGCTTACACAGTTACAGCTTCATCCAATGGTCATCCTTCAACCCCTGGTATGCATTGCTTTACTACAGTAGTTAATCACTGTTCCACACATGTTTAAAAATACTAACCTCATGAAGGCATACACATGTATATATTCATTTACAAAGTGTATTGTTAATAATAGCAAGGAATGCATAAACAAAGTTGGTATTACTTTGGTTCACAAATCCATACTGAAAGGCAAATTTAAAGTCTGACCTGTGACCTTATCAATGTGATGCAGTCTTGATAGAGAAAGCAGGAAGCATGAATAGACTACAGTGACTGATCTTCAGAGGCATGACCACCACTGGACTGCAGAAATGAAGGTTATATATACCTGTGAAATGCATACCTCAGAAGAGATGTATATACTGTCCACTGACTGACAAAGACACACATGTTAACTTCTTCTTTCATCTGTGACAATAAAGGAAGAGGTTCAGAACCTGTCTCAGTATGATCACCAAAATATAGGGATGCCTAGACATGAACAAATATCTGGCAGCCTTTCTTTTATACACCATCAAAAGGGAAATCTGAACAAATAACATTCTGGAATGTTATTAAAGCTATGATGCTAGGTGGTACATCCATTTTAGTCTATAGTTGGTATTTGGATCACTTCTCCAAACATATTATTGAGTTAAGTGATCACAATATAGGATCATAGGATTATAAGAGGTTACCAGGCTATTGATCCGGAGGTCATTTCAAGCCTAGCCCTTTCATCCCAATATAATACCATAAATATTCTAGTCAGTACCCATGATTGTATTTAGTAATGACTGCCCACATCTAGGAGGGTTGTGGGCACTATCCCTGTTATGAATTTTTGATACCCCATGCACTCGTCCAGGTTCCTTTTAAACAGTGTCATAGAGGTGCTCTGCTTCACATGAACTGGCAGACTATTCCCAAGATGAGGCAGTCACTGGGAGGCAAATCTGTCCCTCCAGCACTTCTTGTTCAAGTTGCATGCCATATTTAGGTCCCTGGAATGGGTAGCTCTAGTCCCATATGATTTACAGATGTGCAGCAAATTCATTAGATTTGGATCGGATATTGCTCTGTAAGACCAGCATAAGTCTCCCCTAAGAAGACTATATAATACAGAGTATAGTGACAGGGACTTTAGTCATTCTGTATAAGGCATATGCTGGAGTCCCTTGATCTTCTTTGTTAGAAACCTCTGAGGTCTCTCCAATTGCTGCAGGTGATTTGTACAGTACATGTCAATAGGGGCATTATACTCAATTATGGGCCTGATTAGTGCTGGGTATAGAAGGGTTATAACCTCCTTTGCTCTAAAGGCTATGCCTTTGCTAATCAAGTGTGCTATGTAGAAAGTCTTCCTTACAACAGTAGACACATGGTGGTCAAAGTTAAGGTCGCAGTCTACTTGTGATTCCAGATCCTTTACCACTTCATAGGTACATAGTGTATTGTTGTTAGTTTGATAGTGTAAAGGGACATTGTTTCTACCAAAGGGAATGATGATGCATTTCTTTGCATTTAGTTTGAGACCATGACTAAGACACCAGTCTTTGATCTGTGTAAGACCCTCCGGAAGTATACTAACATCATTTGGGGATTCAATAATTACATCTAGTTTGCAGCCATCCACAAAGTTGATCAGCCACTGCCCCTTAGTTTTAGCCTGAACTTCTGAGAAATTTATACCAAGCAGTAGGGGACTCAGCACTGACCCTTGTGGCACCCTGCTGGTGACAGGTCTGCTGGTTGATGTGGAGTCACCCACTTGATAGTGTCTGACCAGTTGTTGAGCCAGATGGTAACCCATCTTACAGTAAAGGGGTTTACATTCAGTTTGCTAAGTTTATCAGTAATGCCTGAGTGTGGGATTGTGCCAAAGGCCTTGGCCAAGTCAAGGTATGCTGTATGCATAGATTTGCCCTCATCAATGACCACAGTCACATTGTTGAAGTCCACCAGGTTTAACAGGCAAGATATGCCCTTGACAAAGGCGAATTGCATCAGATCCAGGGTTTGGAGGTCACCTATGTCTTTATTTATGAGGTTCATGATGATATGTTCCATGGCCTTACAGATGAGGCTGGTTAGATATATGGGTCTATAATTCCCCGTGTCTGTTGGTAAGACACCTATGTGCATTTCATAATGGCTAAAAGCTTATGATTTCTCTGTGGGGACTGAATGTTGCACTGGAAGGTTCATACCTCTTAACACTCCAGATTTTGGAGAGCTGTACCTAATGTTCTCTCAGACTTTTACTGCATCTCTCCTAAAACTGGGAATTATTTTGAGAGGTTCTAAGTTAATAGTATCATCATTAAAAAGGTAGCTCCAGTTTAAGGCCATTTCCTTACTTATATATTTATTGATGTATTTATTTTTGCTTTGTCTGTAACCCTGGAGGTATTACAGACCCAGGACAGAGTGCTGATCAGTATATTTTTATCTGTGACTGCATACCTATCAGCTGAGGTCCCCTCTTACTAATGTGTTATCCAATTTGCTCAGTATTTGCATATACTAGTAATTGATTCAGGACATATTTTCCTGTGCACAGTTTGTTTTGTAGTCTTTATAATGTATCTTTACCATCTCAACAGTGCTTCCTCCTCTCTGTACTCTTCTTTTCTAGACCTAACACCACTCTAAGTAATCGGCTGCAATAACACCTTTTATTTTTTACCCATCCAGTGGATACATTGTTATACAAAATGTCTGGGTCTGAACTGTCTGCAAACACAAACAGCTAAAGTTAACTTTGTGTATATGTCTACCTGTTTGAGCTAATATTCATTATCCCCTGGAGAGCACTCTGCTTTGGCTTGTAAGCAGCCCCCCCCCACACACACACACACTCATCTTCCATGTCTCTTATGTTCCGTTCTGTTAGCAAATAGTATCCATAACTGATCAAATACTGTGTGCTTAATTTAATTGAGACCACAGTAGCCTACAGATACAAGGTTATGCTGTTTTTCCACCTGATAAATTGTTAAGAAATGACTTACAGCTTCACAACAGTTCTTGGTCAGTTTTTGATTGTTTTTCTAATGCCATTAGCTAGAACTGTAATTGCTTGTACACATCTACTCCTTACCCTCCTCTGTGCTTCCTCTCTATTTACAAACCTCAACAAAACTGACCTTAATAAACTTTCTAGCAGCTACAATCACATTGCTAGATTTGCTACGGATGCAGCCTACAGAACTCATCACTGTCATAACCTAAATCTATTAGGATGGCTTGAACCGCCTAACCTACTTCAGCTTAACCAACTAATAGTTGCACACAAGATCCTGTACTATCCAGATAATCCACCCGTACTTAAAAACCTCATCACCCCCTACAGTAACCTTAGTGCACTTGGTTCATCTGAAAGACTACTAGTTCAAACTCTCAAATCCAAAAACACAGACGGTAAATCTCTATTTGCTAACTCTGTTGGCAAAACTTGGAATTTTCTCCCCGCTAGGCTTACATCTGAACTGTCTCTCCCTACCTCAATTCAAGAAAAGTCTGATTCAGTACTTTAAAAAAACAATGTCTATGTCCTTGTACTAATCCAGACTAACTCTAACCATCACTCGTGTGCACATGGAGGACTTTTGCCTACACTTTATTGTTTCTTAACTTATAAATCCTATTATCTTCTTGAATCTACTGCCAGGTTAGCCTACTAGGCATTTAATACCCTATCATTTTTAAAAACACTGTCTAGAATTTTCCATCTGAGTAAAAATGCAATAATTTGTGTATATCTGTTTGTTATGTTTGTTTACATCTGTGTAGAAATCCTTTTATTTGGTTTTATTTTGTGTTTTAAACTGTAAAAATGTAACAGTTTGTTGAATGTCTTTTTGGAGCTTTTCTCCCCAGGCCTCCACTGGAAATGGACATGTATCCAGTCAGACTATCCCAGTAAACAAATGTAAAATAAATAAAATAAATAAAAATAAATAAATTGCCAAACTGCAAGACTTTGTAGAAATAGTGGATTGTGTCCAAACATTTGCTTCCATTAGTTCACTGAAATGTCGCTTTAATGTCCCGAATCAGCAGCAATAATATTGTTTACAACTGAAGCAATCTATTCTTACCTTATCACCCAAATTTGTAAACTGTTGGTCCACAGGCCTTGCGGCAGATGAAATTGAAGGAGGTTCGCCTAGATATCTGCAAGCATACTTTTGCTCCCCAAGCATCATCCTAGTACACACTGTGATTAGTGATATGGTCATGAAGGCATGTCATAACTTAGCTTGCTGTTGCTGCTGAGTATGATGCCAGGGAATAATCTGCCTGAGTTTTTAGGTCTGACCCTCTTAAGGTGTAACTGACTTTGAGACATTACTGTTATTTTTAAGTAAAGTAATTGCTGATTGTCCACCAAGGCTGCTACATTACCAGGGATAACAAGTAGACTGGTTGGATTCCATCACATACACATTTAGTGTATGTGATGAGTTGTATAGTTCTTTTAATAGATTCTGGGCATGAGTGGCACCTCACAATTTGTGACCGGTTGCCACTAAACTAGTTAGGAAGGTGATAAGTCAGAAGGTGTCATGCTCACAATGTTTGCTTTGTGACGTATTTTCTGCAGATGTCATTGATCTCTAGTTATTGAAGGTTTTAGTTGTAACATGTGACAGCCATTGTCTGAAAACATGGTACAGATTCAATGAGCTGTGAGTAGCTGGCTGAAATGGTTGAGAACATATGCCAAGCAATTTTCTTTTGGAATAGACATGGACAATCTATTAAAAGGCTAAACTTTTATGTTTGAGCTTGGACCCTTCACTAATATTGCTAAGTTGCCTATGTCTGGACTGTTTCCAAGCACTTGTTTAAAATCAGTTTTAATGCAATCAAATGATTTAGAAATATATTTGTGTTTTCATTTCATACACTGAAATACTTTCTTTAGTAATGTACCTTATTATCTTTATTATTTTTTATTTCTAGTTGATAATTTTATGTGCCGTGGTCCTTTTCATCCATAACCTGGGCTCCAAAGTAGGAACAGATTAATAAATACAGAAATGTGGAATGCAGTATTTAGCAAGGTTATGCACACATGCAAAATAAAACATGTGGAGTGCAAGGGTACAAGGAAACACTTCTTCTTCTCTTTCGGCTGTTCTAGTTAGGGGTCGCCACAGTGGATAATCTGTTTCCATTTCCTCCTGTCCTCTGCATCTTGCTCTGTCACACCAACCACCTGCATGTCCTCTCTCACCACTTCCATAAACCTTATCTTAGGCCTTCCTCTTTTCCTCTTACCTGGCAGCTCCATCCTTAGCATCCTTTTCTCAATATACCCATCATCCCTCCTCAGCACATGCCCAAACCAATGTAATCTCACCTCTCTGACTTTGTCTCCAAACCATCCAACCTGAGCTGACCCACTAATATACTGATTCCTAATCCTGTCCATCCTTGTCACACCCAGTGCAAATCTTAACATCTTTAACTCTGCCACTTCCAGCTCTGACTGCTGCCTTTTTGTCAATGCCACCGTCACCAACCCATACAACATAGCTGGTCTCACTACCCTCATGTAGACCTTCTCTTTCACTCTTACTGGTACCCGTCTGTCACAAATCATTCCTGACACTCTTTTCCACCCATTCCACCCTGCCTCTACTCTCTTCTCCACCTCTCTTCCACACTCACCATTACTCTGAACTGTTGATCTCAAGTACTTAAACTCATCCACCTTCAACAACTCTACTCCCTGCATCCTCACTATTCCTCTATCCTCCCTCTCATTCACACACATATATTCTGTCTTAGTCCTGCTGACATCCATTCCTCTCCTCTCTATAGCATATCTCCACCTCTTCAGGGTCTCCTCAACCAGCTCCCTAATCTCACTACAGATCACAATGTCATCTGCAAACATCATAGTCCATAGGGACTCCTGTCTGATCTTGTCTGTCAACCTGTCCATCACCACTGCAAATAATAAAGGGCTCAGAACTGATCCTTGATGGAAACACTCCTGAGTTAAAATTTTGATAATTATCCATGACAAGAAACATCCATGATAAGAAGATGTACAACAATACAAGTAGAACTACTAATATACAGATAATAACAAATGCTAGTTATACACCTCCACATTATTTATGTGTTTACATGACAGTTATAGGCCTGGGTAGTCATGTATCATTATCCTTTTACACTGTTATGTTAGCTCATTTATATACAGTTGATGAGGCAGTTTAGCCACTGGGCTGGATTCGGAAAGGTTACCATGAGGTGTAGGTGTTGTGTACACCTCACAGTAACTATTCGTGATTCACAGTAAGCCTTACCATAGTGCTGCACCATGAAGAGGTGTAGCACAGTGCTGGACTGTCTCTGTGGACTACTGCAAATGCTAATGAGACATTCAGGGATAGCGGCCTATGCTGTTAGTTGTGTGCTCTCCGACTAAATTAAAAATGCCTGAGAATTCAGGGAATTACTTGGCTGCATAAGCTGTCCCTGTTGATGAACCTGGCCTAAAGCTCATGTTTACCAGATTGTGTTAGAGGTGAATGATGGGTAGTTTAGAAGACTGGTACAGTTGGGAGATGTGTGGGTATGTGCATATGTGTATATGTGACTGCATGTGTGAATGTATGTAGAGGTACGATTGGTGTAAGGTGAGAGTGCTTGTGTGTGTGTGTGTGTGTGTGTGTGTGTGTGTGTGTGTGTGTGTGTGTGTGTGTGGAGGAGGTGGAGACTGTCACATCTCCGTATTCCTCTAGACTAATATACAAATTCTGCAATTTTGGGAGGTGGAGAACACTAAACAGCAGGAATACTCTTCATATCATGCCCTGAAGACACTTAAAAAATAGAAAAACATTTTGCGTCATGAAAAATGTGGTTTGAGGGAAATTCTAGACACCAGGGATAAGCTTTATATTATACCATTAAGGCACTGAAAAAAGATTCAAACCCTGTAGTTGTGTCACTCAGCAACACATTATTAGCTCTTGGATACACCACTAGACACAAGGGATACTCGTACATATTACCTTAAAGGGATAATCGCAGCAGTTTAAATTCAGGCGAAGCTCTAGTCTGTAGGGGCACTCACAGAGTTTCTCATCAACCCACTCATTGTTCATTGTGCTTACATCATTCTCTACACCTACCTCCTCATCAGATTTCAATGTATTTGCCTTCTTCCAATCTTCTTTTAATTCCCATATGAAACAAAGTCTGATATTATGATATTACTTCTGTTTCTAAGAATGTTGACCACTACAAAGCATTTTGTAGAAAAATGCTCTTGCACCAAAATTAACAAATGCAGTGCAATTAAAATTCTGCAAATCAGCAACTCTTCGAGTCATAAAATAAGTCAAGGTGAATGAATGAGGTGACAGCACCAAGTGCAAGCCGTTAGGTGGCACAATCCAGTGCAAGCATAACAGCAACCCGTGCTCGGTAATTGCTGCTATTTAAATGACATTTACTCAGCAATATTAGGAGCTCCATGCTACTGTTTACTAAAGGCTTTTCACCCAGTTTAGAAAAGAGCTGTTATGAGGATACATAATAGCACTTTCCTTTGTGTTTTATAAGGTAGCGAAATGCTGAAAAATAAAATTTAAAGTAAAAGTTGGGGAAAATTTTAAAGCCGACACCCTTTGCATAGAAAGCACCTTATGACGTAGGAGCCTTAGCCCTCTATGTTAATGGAGAAGTTAGTACAGCAGGGTATGTTTATATAGTAAAAAGTATGAAATGTTAACATCTGGCATTATTCACTGTTTGCAACTGTCCAAGAATTATGAGGGACAGATACATATAGGAAGCAACAGCAGGCATGTTCTGTAAAAATCAGAGGCAGTTGGGAGGGATAGGACTGTGTCTGTGTGTGGAGGCTACAGACAAAGCCAGGAGGAGCACTAGATGACACCAGGGAAACATTTCAAACTATTATACAGATTTATTGAAAAAGTTGCTAGAGCAACAGCGCTAGCATCATGATGCATTTTACGAACAATAAGAAGAATGGCAATCTAAAGTCTGCCATTACTGACTGACTGTAAGGTTCCCAGATGTATGAGGCAGGGACAAAAATAACAAGAGACATCAGGGACTTTCTGTCAACTCAGGGACAGGTAAGAGGTATGTCAGTGTGTGTATATTTGTGTGTATGCATTTGTATATATGGTTTCAAGTCCCAACCTTTCCAGTTCTGAAACTAACATATCCAGTATTACCTTCTCCATTATTTTTCCACAACATGAAAGTAGACTTAAGGGTTTATATGATTCTGGGTTTGTCCTACTCCCCTTTCCCTTAAAGACAGGTTTAATAAGTGTAGTATTATTTTGAGACAGGGCAACATAAATATAAATATTTCAAGCATGGGCAATAATGCCAATTCTAGCCTGACAATATACCAAAACAGTTGTTCCCATAGTAAGTGTTTATGCTGTTCATAAAATATCTAAACTAATGGATGCTTTAATGTAATTTGGTAGTCTATTCATTGCATTAGCTATTCTCTCAGAGAACCATTTAGTGCACTTCCGATTCCTATATAATCTCTACATGGGTTGTTTGATGATTCTCTCCTACTTTTTCATAACCACAAACAGGTCCTTAAATGAATCTACAGTTTCAATCACTGTGTGCTGTATTAAGTGTTCACCTTTCCATTTATGCCCCTCAAATCTCTTACGCTTAGTTTTTGATATATTTATCAGCATATTATTCTCCTGTGCCCAACTGGTCACTTTATTCAATTTCCCATTTTTATGTCATCTGCATACAGACTGTAGAGCACCTCAGATGAAAAAGACAGAGATGTAACAGATGCAGTCTACGCAAGTGTGTAATATTTTTCTATCAGAAAACCTTCAGTCTACAGAAAAGGGCATCATTTTTCCAAAAGAGAAGGCAAAAAGAGGCAAGGGGCAGGTGAAAGGGAAGAAATAAAAATTAAACATGGAAGGATTGAAGAACATTACTATAAGAAAAAAGAAGAGAAGGACCGATGCTGACTATATGACTCAAGCTGTGGATTTACAATGCCAGCTGGATGAGAATTTTATACGCAATGAAAACAGTGGGATTAATAAGAGTAATAGCAATGAAGCTCTATCCTCTGTAACAATTGATAGAGTAGAAATGACTGTATTAGAAGCTGAAGATTCTTCAGAGCTTTTCAGCAAAGATATTCTTGCAATTGGAGATTCAATTATTGGAAGAAATGATACTTATATTTGAGAAGATAATGATCAGTGAATAGTGTTATGCTTCCCAGGAGCAAAAACAGAAGATGTGAGACAAGCTTTGGAAGACCTTAATGTAAGGAAGTATGGATCCATTTTTATTCATGTCGGTACAAGTGATGTCATCTGCAAGGATTCTCTGACTGCTAGTAGAGAACTGACAGCCGTCTTAGATAGTATAGCTTGTAGTGGTGTTAGGATGCATTTTTCACAAATCAACTATAGAAAGGATAGTCGGGTCACCATGAATGAAAAGATTTTTTTGCGTAAATATCTACATAGAAACAAATTCCTGGTTTTAAAAAATGGAAATGTGTAGAGCATCCAAGCCTAGTTTTGGGCGCACGTGTTCAGACAGGATGGCATGCATTTGTCAAGATCAGGGAAAATAATTTTTGCAGCAGATATTTTGCAATATTTGACAAACTAGGCAGGATTTTTGCCAGGTCGAAAATTTAACAGTTCACAGACAGCAACATTTGATGCATCTCTGATGGTTGTCAATGCTGGGAGCATTAATAATAATCTTTTTTTTTTAATTGGAAAATTTGCTATGTTCCCATAAGATTTGTGTTGTTATTGTTTATGAAACATAGTTAAAGAACAATGACTGCAAACCAGCTCTGTCAGAGTATAAATGTTTTTACTGTAACAGACATTCTAACAAAAAAATCAGGTGGAGGTGTTATGATCGGGATTAAAGAGAGTTAAGACTCCTGTCATTGTTACATGTTCAATGATAACACTGATACTATAGACTGTGTGACTGTGACAATAAAGACAACCCTAGAACAAATAATTGTTGGCGTGTATAGGCCACCAAAATCAAGTGCAGATGACCTAGAGGATTTCATACATTTCTTGCATGAAACACAGAAGGGAAGAATAATAATAGCTGGGGACTTAAATTTACCAGAAACTGACTGAAATAATATTGATTCAACAATGTTAGTAAGGAAATTATTTACAATGTATATTCAGGAGCAACAATTGCTTCGGATTGTAAAAAAAACTACCAGGGGACAGAGCATACTAAACATTGTTTGTATTCCTAAAGAAATTACTGTTACTTCAAGTTTTACCACCGTTGACGTGCAGTGATCATGGGGTTATAAAGGTTAAGTTTTTGCTAGATAATTCTGCCAAACTGAAATTTAAACCAATGCACAGAAGGTTAATTACAGATTATATGGAAGGAAAACAATCACTATATAAAACTAACTGGAGTGAGGTGTTCAGTGGAAATATTGCAGATGGAATGTGGAAAGTTTTGAAAGAGAAATTGTTTGAGTATAAATAAAATCTAAAAAAATGTTTAACATCAGGATCTAGGCATACAACATCAGGGGATATATTTTCATAAGAACAAGATATTAGATTAAGGTGAGAGACAAAAATATAAGAAATGGAAGAGAGGTCATACTACAACTTTGAAAACTGAAATAAACAAGCTGGACAATCAGATTAAGCTCAGTGTGAGACAAGATCAAGAAAAATTTGAAGAAAATTTATATAAAGATATTAAGCATAATAGGAAACCTTTATATAGATAAATAAGATGTGGAAGGAATAAGACATACAAATTGATAAACTGTGCAGATTCCAAACTTTCTCAGACACAATAGATTATAGATATATTTACAAAATCTTATACAAAATAGTTTGTCTCCACAAAAGGAGTGATAAGTTGTCCTAGTGACATCCAGGTAATCACAGATACTGAAATCAAATTAGATTATACTGAAAATGAACTGTGCAAACTGGATCCAAACAAAGCGCAGGAAGGAGATGGAATTAGTAACAATGACTTGAGAACACTTCAGCAAGAACTTATGGCACAATTCTATCTATTATTCACTAGGTCATATAAATATGGGGAGATTCATCAAGATTGGAGACATGCACTTTTTAAACCTGTCTTTAAGGGAAATGGGAGTAGGACAAATCCAGAGTCATACAGACCCTTAAGTCTACTTTCATGTTGTGGAAAAATAATGGAAAAGGTTATATTGGATAAGTTATTGTCAGAATTGGATAGGTTGGGACTTGAAACCATATATCAGCATGCATATGTTGAAAATAGAACTATTACTACCTGTAATATGATGTTCTGTGACAATATAATAAGTGCTATGAATGAAAAATTGTGCTGTGATGTAATTTATATACATTTAACTTTAGCAACTGACAGGGTCATACACAAAACACTGATCATTAAATTAGTACAATTAGGTATTGATGTACTCTTGATAAGATGGATAGCTGCATAGCTTACAAATAGGACATGGCAAGTATCATACACTAACTGGACAGGTGAAATCCTTGGTTACAGTCAAGGTGTCCAAAAGGGCTATGTCCTAGGCCCTTATTTGTTTAGATTGTATCTTTCAGACCTAACTTTTTCATCTGAGGTGTTCCACAGTCTATATGCAGATAACCTGAAATTGGGTAAACTAATTACATGTGTTACAGATAAGGCATGTCTGCAAAATAACTTGATTAAATTGACCATTTGGGCACAGGAGAATAATATGCTGATAAATACATCATAAACTAAGCATATGAGATTTAGGAGACACAAATTGAAAGGTGAATATTTAATACAGCACACAGTGATTGAAACTGTAGACTCATTTAAGGACTTGGGTATATAGGTAGATCCAGCTTTGAGTTTTTCTAATCATATCAACCAATTGGTTAATGACAGTTATAGAATTATAGGTCGTATAAAAGATTTACAAAGTCTAGGGAATCAAAAATGATGAAGTCATTGTTAGTTACATTGGACCCAAACTTGAGTATGGAATAACAATATGGAAACCGTATAAAAGCAACCATGAGTAAACCGGAAAGAGTACAGTAGAAATATACCAAGGGAATCCATGGATGTGAAAATTTAAATTATTATGAAAGACTAAAATATCTGAACTTGTACAGTGTCTCTTATAGATATCTAAGAGGATACCTTATTCAGGTATATAGGGCATTTAGAGACATCTTTCTCTGGGACTGTTTGGGGTTCTCAAAAAGTACTAGAGGATCATCAGATAACCTTTGTAGAAGATTTTACAGGAATGAGAAGTGTACTAATTGGTTCTCTGACAGTATCTGATGCATGGAACAGACTACCAAATTATATTAAAGCAAGTACTAGTTTAGATATATTTAAGAACATCCTGGACACTTATTATGGGAACAAGTGTTTTGGTATATTGGCAAGCTAGAAAGGCATTAATGCCCGTGCTTGAAATATTTGTATGTATGTATGTATATATGTATGTATGTATGTACTTGTAAGGAAGAATATGTCAGACATGATGTGTAGTAGCCTGCAATCTAAAGTACTTTTATATGTAAGGTGTACATCTTATTGACTTTTTTATTTTAATTTTTGTATTGTTTTAGAAAATTGATCTCTAAGGAGGTTTATAAAATTAATTTATAGGGTTTTTATGCCAGTGGATGAATGGTGATATGTCATATTTTCTGTTATATTTTGCTCTATATTTTCATATTTTCTAACTAAATAAGAACATTTAAATTTGCAAATTTATGGAAGGGCCTCTATGTTATGTGCATAGAGTGAACCATATTCAGTATCATTATTCCTGCTATGCAAGAATTTCATCAACCAAACAAAACTAATTAAAATGAGGTGCTAAGGCTCACAAAAGTCAAAACAATCTTAAAGAACATATTCTATCCTGGTCTAGATCTGGATAAAATTGTTACATTTTAGCTGGCAATTTTGACATAAGTGCCAAGATATATATATATATATATATATATATATATATATATATATATATATATATACATATATATATACACACACACATATATAAGGCCAGGTCAGAATTTAATTTAGCTTCTCATGACTGTGGAAAAGGAAGGAAATTTTAAACAAAAGTGGTAATTTTGAAAGACACCTATGGAAGGCAATGTGTCTCCTTCCCACAGTGTGCTCTCTGTAGCTTAAGTGCCATGGCATTTGAATCAGCCCAGTAAAGGTCTTCTGATTAATAAAAGAATAATCAGTTATCATATAAATTCTGCATGGAAACTGGTGTAGGTTCTTGCTTGTAATATTGTGCTTTGGAAAATGATTTGATATCTGTTTGCTGGAGGTGCCTGCTTTTATATTCATATACTTATTTTGTATAGTATGCACTCTTAGGACTGTGTCTGTGTCTGATTTAAATTAATGACAAATGTTTGTCAGTATTATTGACTAAAAGCAACATTCAATACTTTACCCCATGTACTGTAAACACTTTATGAAGTGCATTTTCCCTAGAAAGGAAATTATGAGTGACAAGTCATTTTCTAAGTAGGTGCTATCCAAAAGGTGCATTTTAATTCAAAGCAGTACTTCACAGTATAAACAGAACAATATGTACTACAACAGAGGGACACAAAGGGAAGCATTTCTCCAAGTTTTCTATGAACATTTTGAGTAATACCAGAGAAATTTGGGTAAGACTTGTACAGGATATTTAGCTGTGCTTGAACATTGGAAAGAAATATTAATTGCTCTAGTTCAAGCATAAACCTCAGCTGACAGAAACATTCAAAACACTAGCATGTCCAGGAAATATTTTAGTATTGTAGTGTAAATATTTAGAAAGCTGGATAGGTTTGTTAACATACCCATGTACACTGAAACTTCTCCACATATCCATTAATTTGTGTACCGCATCAGTGAATCAGCTACTGAACTGAGATTAAGTCTCTTTAAACACAGGCAAAGCATCAGTGTAACATAAACAGATCTTAGATTAATTAAGGGTGTGCCTTCAGTACCATAAATATGTAGCTAGCTGTGTCTTAGGTGTTATGTATTGAAGCAGTTTAATTGGAAGTGCAATGTTTCAGCCTATAGAAAACACAAATCTGTAGCTGGCAAGATGCACGGTTTCTTAGTCATACTGTTGCATCATGTATCATTAGCATTGCCTGTAAACATATTGATGGGTCACCTTGCTTTTACTTCATTTCACATCCTTCATTATCAGGCATACTTCACTAGAAATTGCTCCACACTTATCATGCTAATGGTTGATAAGACCTGTCATCAGTTGTTTTTCCCCTAGACTTTTTGTTCCTCCGAGCATTTTAGACGCTGAACCCAGGCTCATATTAGGAAAGATGTCTAATTTTAATTGGTGAATTTTGCTAGGTGTAGATTGTGGAACTCGGGATTTCTAATGTTGTTCCCGCCAGCAGCAGGGTCAGCTTCAGTACATAGTGATAGCATATATTGATGTTCTGTTTCATTGTTTAGGCACAGCACGTACTAATGTAATGGGGGTCCTGTTACTTATTCATATATGCATCTGATAGCATGCACATTACGTCTGTCTCGCTGTATTGCATCAACAAGCAAAACTCACAAATTCTGTCAGGGAAAGGCCAGGTATCCATCAGTTAACCAACATAGCTCTCAACATGCACAATTGCCCCAAGTTAGAGTCACTTTCTAAATGCTGTTTCTACTGACTTTGTGAAAGGCATGGTTAGTTAAAAGGTATAGTTACAAAGGATGAAAACAGCCCTTGCATGAATAATTATATTTCTTGTTCATCCCTCAATATCAGGCCTCTGTACCCTCAGTTCAACACTCGAAAAACATAATAGGAGACCATTAATGAGCCAGGCCAGGTTTCCAATTGCCCCAATTCATTGTGAGGCTAAGTGACTTGCTTAAGGGCACACAGTACACAAATGGAGGCTGAGGGAATCAAACTCTGCACCACATTCCTTTAATCATCTACTCCAACTACCAGACTAACGCAGTGGTCATGAAACACCCACACCACTGTTACACCGATGTCCCAATATACAGTCACAAGGGAACTTCAACCCACAAACGTCAGCGCTTACAGCCTGAAAAGAACTGCATTTACTTGCTGAGCTACATCAGCAGTTTGAATCCCCTTTTGCCATAATACCTTAAAGACTAGCAGTGTGACTTTATCTATTCTTGCAACAAAATATCTGTCTGCAACATAATGATTATAATATATCTGAATTTCTTTCATTCTATATTAATGCTATATGCCACTCATCCTCTTAGGCTAAAAATATTCTAAATAAAAAGAAAATTTCAAAGTTATTTATCAAACCCTTTAAAGTGAACTGTGATAGACAGAAGGCTTACTATAGCAGGTTATCCTGTGAC
>NC_056732.1:153194141-153279141 GCF_019279795.1 Protopterus annectens
AATGTATAGAAGGGAAAATGTTAGTTTTCTTCATTACTTCTTGATAGCTGATTTCTCTTTAAAACATCAGTATTTTACTCATTGGTAAAATTGTGTCTCACTTTTAATTTCTTCAAATGTTTTGGGTTTCTAATACTGTGAAGTGAATGAACCTGACTCCACAGTCAGGGTATAATTAGAGTTCATGAAATCAGTATTGTTTCAGTTTTTTATACATACCATACCTGCCACACTAATAACTGAAATATTTATTCTTATCACATTAGCCTACTTACTCACCACACCTTTCTTCTTCTTCTTCTGGCTTTTCCTAGTTAGGGGTCACCACAGCAGATCACCTGTCTGCTCATGATTGGCAGTGGAGTTTTACGGTGTTGAGTTGCCAGCCCGGTGCCCAACCTTCCACAGAAGGCACACACATGCACTCACTCACACCTAGGGCCAATTTAGAGTGTCCAATCCACCTACTTTGGGATGTGGGATGAAACCGGAGCACCCAGAGGAAACCCACATGACCACAGGGAGGACATGCCGACTCCACACAGAAAGCATCCCAGCCAAGGATCAAACCAGAGAACCTCTTTCTGTGAGGTGGCAATGCTAACTGCTGCACCACTGCAGCCACCCTACTTACTCACCACACTTCTCTATTCTAATCACTCTCCCCCATTTCACATAACACTCTCATTCTGTATACAGCATGCACCCTCCTCAACCTGCACATCCCCCAGCCTTTACCTCCTCAACAACACTATGCTCTTCCCCTATAAACATATATCTAATCCCAAAAACATTATTCCGATCTATACTAGCCCCAACTCAATAAAGCTTACTACCCAAAAACTAGATACTAAGCAATTTAAATACCGCTTCTTCCACATTTGTCACTTTATATCTATCCTTCTCTCTGGGGACATACACCCAAACCCAGGCCCCTCTCCCTCACAAAATTCAACCTCCCCATCTCATCATCCCCACTCACCTGGTACACTCCTCCATTTCACAGCTCTAAATGTTCAAAGCATATGTAATAAATTTCCTAACCTCCATGCCTGGCTTCTCCACAATCAACCAGACATTCTGTCCATCTCCAAAACCTGGCTTAAACCCCATATAGAAGATACAGAATTGATGCCACCCAACTACTGTATTATTAGAAATGATAGAACACATAAAAAAGGTGGAGGTGTCACTGTCCTTTACTCCTCATCCCTCTTAGTTGCCCTGTACACTAAGCCTGTTCCCAAATTTGGTAATGGAGAATTAATTCCAGCCCTTCTTCAGGTAAATAAACATAAACTTATTTGCACTGTCACTCTTTACATCCCTCTTGGAGACAATGTCCCAATCCATGAAGATATTCTCTCCTGTTTTTTTTTGCCAGTATCACCAACAAAACTATAATCCTTGGTTTTGTGAAGGGTAGATCATGCCTGCTCAACTTAGTCGACTTCTTTGAGTCAGTAACCAGAGTCGTGGATGAAGGCAAGGTGATTCATACAGCCTACCTTGATCTGGCCAAGGCCTTTGATACCATTCCCCACTCAGGAATCATAGAAAAATGCACTAAGCTAGGCATCAACCCTTGTATCACTAGGTGGGTTGTAAACTGGCTCACAGTTAGAACCTACAGTGTGAAAGTAGCTGACTCCAAGTCAGACTGCTGACCAGTTCAGAGTGGAGTCCCACAGGGTTTGGTCCTGGGTCCTCTCCTGTTTGGTATCTACTTCTCTGAAGTCCAGGCCAACACAAAGGGTCACTGGCTGACAAAGTTCACAGACTATTGCAAGTTGGGAGCTATTATTAACTCTCCAAGTGATGTTGACATCCTACAGAAAGCCCTGATTGAGACCAACAACTGGTGTCAGAACCATGGCCTGAAGCTCAATGTCAAAAAATGTGTCATCATCCCCTTTGGATAAAAGTCGGTTCCCATGAATTACCACATCAATGGTAGTCCACTGAACACAGAAGGAGTTATAAGAGATCTGGGAACACAGGTTGACAGCAACCTCTCTTTTGACCACCACATTGCCACTGTGGTCAGAAAGTCCTTCTGTGTAGAACATCTCATTACTAAGGGTTTTGCATCCAGGAAGAAAGAGGTCATTGTCTCCCTCTACTCTTCCCTCATTAGGCCAATCATCGAGTACAATTCCCCATTTGGCATGCACCTCACTAGACACCTGAATCAACTGGAGAAGCCGCAAAAGTATGTAACAAAGAGGATCCTAGGCCTTAAACACTTGTCCTATATGGACAGACTCAAAAACTCCAAATATTCTCTGTCTCATCTACTTAGAGGTGATCTCTGTTTGACTTACAAAGCTATGTCTGACCCAGCTCTGTTAGAAATGCTACATCTAAAAAAATCCCAAGCCCTCCGCACCACATGCTCCAGAGACCACAACCTCATTACCACAATCAACAGAGCATGCTGGAGGGACAGGTTCATAACACAGAGACTGCCCATGCTATGGAATAGACTTCCCATACATGTCAAGCAGCGCACCTCACTGGCCCTCTTCAAGAGAAATCTTGATGAGTGGATGGGAAATAGAAAATTCACCCCGGGGAACACTCCAGTGGCTCTGCTCGAAAGATGAACTGGGAACTAAGGTTGGGTTGCACAATGCCAGTGTAATTCTATGGTCTAGGCTTGTAAAGGCTCCAGGGCCATTAGTCTAGTACACACCCATGAGCCTATGAACCTATGTTAACATTAATTGGGCCACAATTCAATCTCCAACCAACCCCCTAAATATAAAGCTTTACAATGTCACTCAATTCATTAACTCAACAACCAGACCTTCCAAAGACTTCCTGTCTGGAAGCACCTTAGACTGGATTCTAGTCTCCCATCCTCACTACTTCTCTAATACCGGAACCCTTCCTGACCCACTAGGTGATCACCTTCTCACTTTCGCTCATCGTCTTCCCTCCTCCCTACAACTGCCCCACACCTATACCTCTACTCGGTACCTAAAAAACTTTAACCCTGATGCATTCATAAATGCACTAAAAAGAACAAACTGGAACCCACTAAAAACTTTATCCGCAGAGAATACTATTACATACTTCAACACAACTTTCTTAAACTTGCTAGATTTCTTTGCCCCCTGTAAAACAAAATGGATAAAAAGTAATCCCATCCCATGGTTAATTAAGAATACCTTAGCCATTGTGCTATTCTGAGATAAAGCTCGAAAGCGCTATCAAAAACGTAAGTCCTCCACCACCCTTAATGAATACAAAACACTTTGCAACAAGGTAAAAAAGTTTATTATCATAGACTGCAAACCCTATTTCTCCACACTCTAAATCAACCATAGCACTAACCCTAAAAAATTCTGGGATGGAATCTCCTCTCTCCTTAACCCCGGTAAAAAAGAAAAACCCTGCCCCAATCCAAATGCCTTTGACCTGGATTTAGCTATTCAGTTCAACTCCTTCTTCAATGAATCCATAGCCAAACTCACCTCTTCCTTCACCAATAATTCATCTCCCACTGGTTCACCTCCACATACCCCTTTCTCCTCTAGTATCTCCAGTCCCCAAACTCCTCCCTTCTCCATGGACCCTATCCCCATCTCTACCATAAAAAAAATTCTTCTAAACTTAAAACGATGCTCTAATGCACCCAGTGAGATACCCTCTTACTTCCTAAAAATAGCTGCAGAAGCCATTGCCTTCCCTATCTGTATTCTAATAAACAGATCAATTTCAGAAAGCGATGTTCCACAGCTCTGGAAAAAAAACCCTTTATTATTCCACTCCACAAAGGGGGCAACAACAATGATATCCCTAACTTCTGTCCTATTGCTATATTATCTCCTATTTCTAAACTTCTTGAAAAATGTATCCACCTAGAACGTCTACCCTATCTCATAAATAATAACCTTCTTACTTCTACCCAGCATGGATTCCAACCCAGCCATAGCACCACCACTGCTCTCCTCTCCTTCCTAGAAACTGTCAACAAGGCTCGGGATTCCGGACATATCACGTCCACCCTCCTCTTAGACCTCTCCAAGGCCTTCGACATCATCTCTCATAACCTTCTCCTCACTAAACTCTCTAAACTAAATCTATCCCACTTCTCTATCAAGTGGTTCACCAGTTACCTATCAAATAGGCAACAAGCATTTAAGTGGAAAAAAGCTACCTCACCTTTCCTGAATACTCCCACAGGCTTCAATTCTAAGTCCCCTTCTATTCAATATTTTCATAAACGACTTCCATCATGCCATCCCTAATGCCAATACGCTGACGATTCAACAATGATCTGCTCTGCCACCTTCATTTCCTCATTAACAAAACAAACCTGGGATGCCTTCTCTTCTACTGAACAATGGATGCTAGATAACCTTCTAGCACTCAATGCAACCAAGACTAAACTCATGTTATTTACCCCTTCTAAAATCACCATCCTAGACTTAAACTCTTTCTCCATCACCAGCCATAATAATGCACCTCTTGAAATAGTCTCCACTGCAAAACTATTAGGAGTCCTCATTAATGATCAGCTAAAAGTTGATAGCCATCTATTAGCAAATATCACAAAAACCCATAAGAAACTTGGCGTGCTTTACCACCACAACTTCTCTTCTTCCACCAGCCTTGTACTCACTACCACTTACCTTATCCCCTCCCTCCTATATGGCATCTGCATCCTTACTAATCTGCAATCTTCCCTCAAATCAAAACTCTCCTCTTGCTACTATAAAATTTAAAAATTTGGAACAGGCCACAGATCCACTACCAATCATTGCATTTCCTTACATCAACTGAACTGGCTTGAGCTCCCCAATTACCTTACCTATATTCAATTTATCCAAGCACACAAGCTTATTTTCAGCCCCTCTCTCTGCCCCTGCCTTGCTTCTACCTTCCAAATACATCTACCTGTCAGGCCTCTAAGATCAAACTTCCAAAATTTAATAGAAGTACATAAACTTGCCTGCCCACCAGGCAAACATACTCTCCCACCTCTCATGCAGACTACCAGTAGTCTCTCTGCCTTTAAAACCTTGCTCCACTCACATCTAACTACACAATGGGAATGTTCTTGCTCCCAACCTACATAACTTCCCTGACTATAGTCACTCTCTACAAGCTAACTTATCTATAAACAACCACAATGCCTAGCAACAAATTATAAGAACTAGCATATTCTCTTGAACTTAATTTGTCTGAAATGAAATGTTTTACTTAAATGCATTGTACTAATTTGTTCCTGCAAATGCCAATTTTTCTGTAACTTTGTTACTTTGTATTTTTCTAATTCTAACATACTTGCAGTTTTTTGTAATCTTGTAAATTGTAATATCTGTACTTTTTATGGAGCTTTACTCCCCAGGACTCCATTGAAAATGGGCTCCTCATGGCCCAATGGACCATCCTGGCAAACAAACTGCAAATAAATAAAATAAAAATAAATGTATATATTTATTGATTTTCTAAATAATAAAACAGTGGAAAAATGCCCATGGAATACAAATATTAACAAATGTATTGCTTCAGTTTTTGATGCTAGCCAAGTGTGATCTTTTCAGTAGCAGCAATGTACCCAGAATTGCCTTCTTCTGCAGTTCAAATGGGATACATGCATTGGCAGCGTAGCTAAGTATGACTGTAAATTCTTTTTTATTAGTCATGCTGCTCCTACTGCTAGTAGAACTGTCTGGATAGCTTTCTTCCTCATTGCACTCATTTCTACTTGCAAATCCTGGTACTTTATGACTATGTGTGTCTCCATATGTAAAACACTGTAATCACTGGCGTAGTCATTTCAATGATCTATGTTACTTTTATCTTTTTTCTTGGATTACTACATCTGATTTTCTTGCTTACATTTTTTGAACTGTTGGAATTTGGCAATCACATATGATATAAGCAGCATCACTGTTGATAGTGCTTTGTGGTTCTTGCTTGCAGTGCTTCTCTGTTGTAGTGATTGCCCTAACTCCAGTGAATCAGTCTTGCCACATTATTGCACCTTTCAGTATACAGACCGTAGTGCTTCTCTATTGTAGTGATTGCCCTAACTCCAGTGCATCAGTCTTGCCACATTATTGCACCTTTCAGTATACAGACTGCAGTGCTTCTCTATTGTAGTGATTGCCCTAACTCCAGTGCATCAGTCTTACCATATTATTGCACCTTTCAGTATACAGACTGCAGTGCTTCTCTATTGTAGTGATTGCCCTAACTCCAGTGCATCAGTCTTGCCACATTATTGCACCTTTCAGTATACAGACTGCAGTGCTTCTCTATTGTAGTGATTGCCCTAACTTCAGTGCATCAGTCTTACCATATTATTGCACCTTTCAGTATACAGACTGCAGTGCTTCTCTATTGTAGTGATTGCCCTAACTCCAGTGCATCAGTCTTGCCACATTATTGCACCTTTCAGTATACAGACTGCAGTGCTTCTCTATTGTAATGATTGCCCTAACTTCAGTGCATCAGTCTTACCACATTATTGCACCTTTCAGTATACAGACTGCAGTGCTTCTCTATTGTAGTGATTGCCCTAACTTCAGTGCATCAGTCTTGTCACATTATTGCACTTTTCAGTATATAGACTGCAGTGCTTCTCTATTGTAGTGATTGCCCTAACTCCAGTGCATCAGTCTTGCCACATTATTGCACCTTTCAGTATACAGACTGCAGTGCTTCTCTATTGTAGTGATTGCCCTAACTCCAGTGCATCAGTCTTGCCACAATATTGCACCTTTCAGTATACAGACTGCAGTGCTTCTCTATTGTAGTGATTGCCCTAACTTCAGTGCATCAGTCTTGCCACATTATTGCACCTTTCAGTATACAGACTGCCGTGCTTCTCTATTGTAGTGATTGCCCTAACTCCAGTGCATCAGTCTTGCCACATTATTGCACCTTTCAGTATACAGACCTTCAGCCATGAGTGTATCATGCCCAGCAGCAACATGTAGAACTGTTTCCAGTTCTGTTTTACAGAACTTGCATATATGTCTGTTTCCTCCTTGTTTTCAACTGATTTTGTAAACCAACATGTAGTTATCCCGCTGTTTTTGGCCATCATTATTAGCCTTCCATATTTTGGTTTAAATTCACATCTCTTTAACCATTCTTGTGTCAAATATTGATTCGACATATTGTTGTTCTGTAAGATCTCTGTACTTGTCACTATATTTGTGGACTATCTAATTTCATTTTCTTTCATTATCATCTGGTCCTTTGTTTATATTTTTTTCTTTTATTTTTGGCATTTTCAGTTGCTGTTGGATTCATGTCTACTTACTGCGTACTTATGTTAACTTAAGGGTGTGCACATTGCAATAACACACTAATAACCACTGGCTTATACCTGTGAAGTAATTGCTATTCAAGTTATTTATTCTATACAAACATTTAATAGTTCACTTATTTTGAGGGTAAATCATAACTGTGTTTTTGATATCCTAGAATGACTTGCTTGTTACTCTTCTTGGTACAAAAGCTGAAATTCTGCAAGAAAATAAATATGCTGACCCACTGTCAGACATCATCTTTTTCAGATACTAAGTATATTTTTATTACAAGTTTTTTGTCCTAACCATTTTCCTTCTTGTCTAGGTTTCAACTTAGAATGATAGATGCATTTCTTTGGAAATGTCATAATCCTTATTTCTTTTTTTTTTTTTTTTCAGGAAATGCCTGTTGTAGATTTGCATGACTCTTGGGCTACTAAGAACTAGGGATGTCAATTGTAATCCATGTATTTCAGCTATTCATTTCTCTCCCCACCCAATGATCTGACTTTAAAACCCCATGGTTCCCCTAAGTACTCCACATTTTCTAGTAATTCTACATTTCTGAAGCTTGCAGATATTCATTCATTTAGGTGCCACAATCAGTAAGCTGGTTTGTCTGTGGAAAAGACAAAAGCTTCTGCAGTCTAAATGAAACTCAAGGTTGGTTATGAAGGACAACTATCAATATTTTTGGAATGACAATTGTGACCTTATTAGTTTCCAAACAATTTCAGGCTTCTGTTCTAACTATACTTTATCTTGTGTTTGTGTCACAATTACCCTATTGCTCAGTGAATACTATGCAGGGGATACTATAGAGTGAATTTGTGTGGTTTGCATTCCCTTTCTACTATACCTTACTATGGCAAATTCCATATTAGACTGGACAGTTTAATGTAAATTCATTCTTATTGTTGCTAGCTTTACCTGATCTGGCCACTAGCTGAATGTTGTCCTTATTCAGTTTATCTTATCACCTACTCTAAACAAATCCACAGGTTCGGTAATGACATGCTGTTAGTTATCATCTACACTTTCAGTCTTTAAACATACAGAAAAGTAATCATCCTTCCAAATTCTATTAGTCACCACTGTCTAGGACACCTGTATTGGTCTTTCAAAATTTAAAATGAACCATGTTCTCCTTTCTGAACAGCAATTATCCTGTAACAGTCAATCTCACCTTATTTGTGAGATCAGCCTACTTGACAGGAGTTATATGCTATCATCCCAAGATACCAAACATGCAGTATTACAATTTTGCAATATGCTACTTTCTATTGAAAAGTAACTTTACCTTTTTGATCACTGGAAGATTCAAACATTCTAAATGCTCTGAATTTCATAATTTCTAATAATTTGTATTAATATGAGAGATAAAGTTACATGGAATGCTACCAACCAAGAAAAATATGAACAAACCATCTTAAATGTTTGAAATTTTACTTAAATTGGTACCTGCTTAACTATAGTTTCCTCCCACAGAAATCTATAATGCTATCTGTTAGGCAAGCCCAGGGCATGCTGAGTTGAAGTAAAGAAGTTCCTGGGCACAAGTGTGGCATTCTCTCTCATTTATGCAACTAACCACTCAGTGTCCTCCTTGCAAAGGCTTATGAATGTATTAAGGATCTGTCCCTTCTCAGTACCGTTGTTTTATAACAAGAATGATTGTACACTTCACTGTATAGGGCTGGAACCAGCACTAGGTGACTTAAGCCATTGCCTAGGGCCTGTGCTGGCTGAGGGGGCCCCATGTTGACTTGAGGGGCCAATAAAACATTAAAATCATCTGTGCATAAAAATGTCCAAATATGCCCATCAAATCTGGAGGGTTTTAGGACCTTGTGGGAGACTTTCTAACCAAACACACAAGGGCTTTAGGACCTCACGGGAGACTTCTGTACAGAACATCAAGCTCCAGAAACCTCATTGCTAGTATAATGTTAATGTCAAAACGCAAACATTATATGTAATAGTCAAAGCCAAGGACCTCACTAGGGGTGGAGTGCTGTTGTCCTGAGTGTGACCTCCTTTGGATGACCCACTAACTATAAACCTGTTGTATGTTTACCAGGCATTCCCTATTGCATATCACCAGAACTATTTTTTTTAAAGTAACATAGGCAGTTTTATTCTTCAAGGGCAGCAGGTACTGAATTTGTAGCTAAAGCACAGAAATTCAAAGTTGTTTGCCAGCATCAACCTCTTCATTAGTTAAAAGTCTCTTTAATGTGAAATCATTCAGATGATTTTTTGCTTCAAAAGAGATTGTGCATAATGACTGTTATTGGTGGATTATAATTACAGCAGTTTAAGTGGCCTTTTATGGTTGAAATGTTCTAAAATGACTTGCATTGTAATTATTGGTTCATATGTTTTGTTTCACTGTTTACTAGAAAAATGTTCAAAACCACAAATTTAAAACACTTTAACAAGTGGTGTAGTATTAAACAAATAATATAATTTAATACAACCACGAAGGTGAATCAAAGAATGCATGCATTTATGCATGTTCCTAAAAATGTGTGCAAGGGGCCTATTGTTTGAAAACAGCCCAAAGTAAACACAATCCGTCACTGGCCAGATGCAATTTCTTTGAATGTGAGTTTCAAGGGTAGAGAAGTTTGCTGTTGCTTATGATAAGTCTGTTTTCATTATGGGACTGTATTGTTTTGTTTAGCAGATGGCTATCAGTGTTTGTGCTATAAAATTTGAAATAAAAATTTTAAATTAAATCCAAATATCTGTAATCATTGAAGAAGTAAAGAAGAAAATAGTTTGCACACTGACAGGTATGAACAGTGTTTTATGGTAACTGGGGAGAAAGAGGCAAATAATGGGACATTGGAATGGCAGCGATGCTGGGGGGAGGGACATGAGGGGTGGTCCCTGATCCCTTATGCTGCCTAGCACCCCGTTTGACCATGATCCAGCAATGCCGCTGTACATATTTTGACTTTAAAAAGCATTCCCATTAAATAAGTATCCAGTCTCTTAACACGTGTCTTTGACTTCACTCAGTGTCCCCTGAAAGCCTCACCTTATTTTTCTAAAACTCACTGATGCCCAGTTTTAAGACCACTACACCATATGTATACCATTTTTGTTAATTCTGGTATCATTTACACACAATGGAAAAAATCAAGCAGGGATATCCCCTCTTTAAAATCCACTTTCATGAATCAGCTTCTGATCATCACTCTGTCTATTGCATTCTGCCACTTTTGAAATCCATTTATCAATTATTCATTAACCATATGGCTAAGTATGATCTGCTAAATTAAGTTTGGCATGCTTTCCTTTCAGTTTCTATCACCTGTACCACACTGTGCCACATATCAGATGCCATTGGCACAAATATGGGCAGGGATTTGTCTTCCTTTATGTTATTCATGGATTTTAAAAGGGCCTTTGATCACCCCTACCACTAAACAAACTAATGTATCTGTACATTAAAGCAGGTATTTTATCCTGAGTTATAAGGACACAGACATTCAGGTCTACCTGGTTAGATCTTTTTGATATGATTACTTTACCTCTGTTATCCATGATAGCTTTATCTTTGGACATACCCATTCAGATCTACCTAGCTAGATACTTTTCATATGGTCCTTTACCTCTGCTATCCCTGATAGTTTTATCCATGGACATATCCACTTAGGTCTACCTGGTTAGATAGATAATAGATAATAATAGATTAGTACTTGGCTAACTGCCCTTGTGAGCCATTTTAAGCCTAGCCAATTATCCCTTGTGAGACTCAAACCCTGTACCTTGTGTTTGTAAGGCAAACATCTTAACCATTAGGCCACTCCCTCAACCAAATAAACAACCTTTGTTAGTCTTGAACCCAGGATCATGCACACCATAGCCAAAGTGATTTACCTCTAAGCCACCTCAGATATGCTCGGATGCTTTTTATATGGTCACTTTATCCTGCTATCCCTGATAGCTTTATCCTTGGACATGTCCATTCAGTTCTACCTTGTTAGATGCATTTTGATATGGTCACTTTATCTCTGCTATCCCTGATAGCTTTATCCTTGGACATGTCCATTCAGTTTTACCTTATTAGATGCTTTTTGATATATTCACTTTATCTCTGCTATCCCTGATAGCTTTATCCTTGGACATGTCCATTCAGTTCTACCTTGTTAGATGCTTTTTGATATGGTCACTTTATCTCTGCTATCCCTGATAGCTTTATCCTTGGACATGTCCATTCAGTTCTACCTTGTTAGATGCATTTTGATATGGTCACTTTATCTCTGCTATCCCTGATAGCTTTATCCTTGGACATGTCCATTCAGTTTTACCTTATTAGATGCTTTTTGATATATTCACTTTATCTCTGCTATCCCTGATAGCTTTATCCTTGGACATGTCCTTTTCATCTGTTGAGCAATGACAAATTCCTGTATATTAAAGGTGTAAATGCAGGCCTCTGTAGCAATGATTTAGTTCTGTTAAGGTAGGGTAGAAATATAGTTGTCCCAGAAAGTTCTCTGAGATGTATGGACTGGACAGGTAAGAATAAACTGACATTACACACTGTTAAGTTTGATTTTGTACTTTATGAAACTCACAAAAGAGCTTTGCGATGTCCCTCTTTTTGGTGTTCATGGCTCTTTCAATTAAAGACTTACAGAAGTTGCTTTCCAAAACACCTCAGTATGCGGCCTGACCCTTGTCTTTCCCTTGCTCATCACATGGAGACTACAACTTCCAAACCACTATTCAATTAAAATTAACAAACCTATTAGGCTCCTGTCAATAAGAAAAAAAAATGTACTCCCAGATTTGACTATGTCCTTTCTTTAATTGGTCTGTAGTAATACATGCCATCTTCACCTTGCCTTCAGTAAAATTTGTTGATTTATTTCCTTTATCAAACCAAAAAGAACATCATTGCCTCGCCCCGCAAAACTGTTTATTGCTTTTCAACAGTTAACTGGGCTTCCCTCTAACGTTGCACTTTGATCTTTAAACTGCTTAATCTAGATATATGTCTCCTAAAACATATGTTAACTGCACTACCACAAGAACACATGACTTCAGGTCAAATCCTTGCACTTAAAATTCTAGCAGCTAGTGAACAGGATTTTTCTAAAATGGTCCCTAAACCCTGTAATCAACTTTCTTGTGTGAAGAAATGGACATCAACCAACTAAGCCCATTTAAACATATACAACAAATGATCTCATAGCATCCTCACTAGTGGTCCAGAGAGATCAAATTAATCCATGTAATTTCTTTTAGTAATTTCTCTTCATTGTATGACAGGTACCTGACATTTGCCATTTTTTTACCCATTTGAAGTTTGGTTGCCCTGCATGTCTTGCTTTTTAATTTCTTTGTGCTTTATTTGTCACCATCAATGCATTTTAATACATTAGTTTTATTTTTCTCTCTTTTTTCACCCATAAATTATTTTTGATGTCACTCCTTATGTTATATTTATATTGCTAGTTACTGTTAATGGTCATAATTTTATTTTGCCTCTTGTCTAGGTTGTTCATGAAAGGGGTCAGTTTGGCCAGTTCATCCACTGAGTTATTACGTAATCTATAAATAAATAAATAAATAAATAAATACTGTAGCTATTTTGATTCATATCCTTATGCTAAACTGAGTTCTGGAACTTGAGAATTTGTAACAAGTATGCAATGTTATGCTGTGTACCAATTAAACTTTTTAATCCCAGACTGTATTTTACAACAATATTTTGCTTCTTAAGGTAATGCTGTTTCCACTCACATAGCCTTACGATGGATATATCAGAGAGCTAATGGAGAAGTGAGGGTGGAGAATTCATGACAAGGGCAGATTAAATTTCAACACTAGTTTCTCTGTTTGAGCTCTCCTTTATACTGCTTGACCATCTTACTCCTCTGTTGCATTTGCTAACCTTAGATATACTTATAACATATATATATATATATATATATATATATATATATATATATATATATATATATATAAATATATATATATATATATATATATATATATATATATATAGTTTCCCCTTCAGAAGACTGAATGATCATAAGCTCGAAATTCATAAGCCCGAGACCAAAAGCCTGAAAACTCAAAAGCCTGACACCCAAAAGCCTGAAAACACACAAAATACACATACTGACTTTAATGTGGCTTCGCTATTCTTAGCGCTGTGGTGGAAAGTTACAGGTTGGGTTCAGGTAAGTGTGCGATTGTTTTTACGTTAGGGTTAGGGGCGGGTTAAGTGAGTTAGGGTTAGGGTGCAGGTTAGGCATGTGTGCGATAGTGACAGACTTTAGGGTTAGGGGCGGTTTAAGTGAGTTAGAGTTAGGGCGCGGGTAAGGTGAGTGCGCGATAGTGATGGCCCTTATGGTTACGGTTTGGGTTAAGGTATGTGGGTAGATAGTAGAGTCTTTGTACTGGCATATTAGCATTATTTGTATTCTGTGTGTTTTCAGGCTTTTGAGTTTTCAGGCTTTTGGTTTCAGGCTTATGAATTTTGAGCTTATGATCATTCAGTCTTCTGAAGTGGAACCATAGATATATATATATATATATATATATATATATATATATATATTTGTATGCACACACACATATATATATGTGTATATATATATATATATATATATATATATATATATATATATATATATGGGTTGCTTTCAAATCGTTGAATGGCCATAATGTTGAACCACATGGCTGAGATGAAAACATAATTTCTTCACAATATCGAACCATTTGCAAGAAGATTGCTATAGGGAAAAATTCCCATTCACTTCAATATAAGTGCGATATCGGAGTTGGTATTTTTAAGTAGCAGAGGGTGTGGGGATGCAGGGGAATGTAGTCCCCCTGCTGCAGCAAAAAAAAAAAGAAAAAAGAAAAAGTTTTTTTTTTTATTTCGGGTTCGATGTTGTGAAAAAACAATGCTTTTATCTCTTGACTCGGCCATATGCATGTTGACATTATGGCTGTTCAACTATCTGAAGTACAGCTTTATATATATATATATATATATATATATATATATATATATATATATATATATATATATATATATAGATATATTATTTATTTTACATTCGTTTACCGGGAAAGACCGACTGGATATATGTCTATTTTCATCAGAGACCCGGGGATAAAAGCTCCAGAAAGCAGAGTACAAATACATTAAGAACAATAGAAACATTTAGAGATAAGTATAATATCCAGTTTTCAGTAGGGTTACAAACATAGATAAAACATAGTAAACAACATCAAAATCATGCGGCTTCAATTTCAGACAGCAATACACACAGTTATGGGCTAAGTCCTTTCAAGAATTCATACACTTATTAGAGTATCTGACTGAAATGCTTAGGGAGAGTTTGCAGGAGCAGCGGGTGGTGATTAGTCGGGGTTTAAACAGGGACACTGCCAATGCTGTTGGAAGTGTAGTTTGAGGCTTTTTTTAAACTGGGTTAAGGAGGACTGGTGAGTAAGTTCGGCAGGTAGCATATTCCAAGTTTTGCCTACTGAGATGGCGAATATAGAGTCCCCAGCCACATTTATGCTCTTAGTTGTTTGTACCAGCAGTTTGTCAGCAGAGCGTAGTTGCCTCAGGTTGCTGTATGGTTTGATGATTTGATTTAGTGCTGGTTTTTTTTCAGGTTGATATAGCATTTTGTGGGTTATTATAAGTTGGATGTATCGGAGAAGACCGGGTCACTCCAGCCATCCTAGCTGAGTTAGGTTGATACAATGGTGGGTCCTAGAGGATAGCACCTGTAGCAAATCTAGCAATATTGTTGTAACAACTAGCAAGTTTGCTAAGGGTGGCTTGGTTCAGGTTAGTGAAGAGGGGGGCATAGAGGAGGATAAATAGTAGGTGGATATATATATATATATATATATATATATATATATATATATATATATATATATGAGTCTACTTTAAAACATCAACCTAATGGAATGTTGACTTTCAAATCACTGACTTCAGAATGCCAAACTCTCAGATTGCAGAAATTTCACTCTAGGAAACTAACCACTGGGCTACCAATGACTACTATATGAATGGAAGCAAACTAAATCCACCAACATAGGGGCCTTGCCCCCCCCCCCAAATAAATATATCAACTCCGAGATTGCACTACAGTGGAAAACAGGACAAAGCTCACCATGGTGTTTCAGTGGTTAGTTAGTGAAATTATGATGTTCCAGGAGTTCATGTTTCTAAAGTTTTACTGTCCTTGCCTCAACCTTATGAATTTTGAGTAAGTGAAATTTCAAGGTTTTAAAGTAGATGTGCACACATATATATATATATATATATATATATATATATATATATATATATATATATATAAAATTCTACTAATTTTTTATTTTCAAAATTATTGTCATGCTCTTGACTTGTATGAACTGTGCATTTATGTCTATAATACCAGTATATGCAGCCTGGGGATGACCCTCTGAAATTAGAAAAATCCAAATCAGACTCTCTGTTTTCAAAAAGGTGCATAAGTGCTTTATGTTCTGGTCTCATACTAAAACATACCCAGTGACCACAAAAGGGCATCACTGAGATGCTAAGGCAGCCCTGGAAGCTGTAAAACACTTTTCACTGCCAAAACAAGCAAATTGAAGTGTTTAATCACTTTTAAACCAGTTAGTATGTTAGTTCTTCAGTAGTACACATAACTTCTGGCCATTATCTGTGTGGCATCACTAAGGGTTTCATGCCTTTCAAAGTTGTAAAACACTTCAAGCTCCTACAGTTTTCTGTATAATCACTTGTACATTGGAACAGTTGAAGCGTTATGCATTAAAAACAATTATGACTGTTCTCTCCATTCATATAAATATGTGTTCTCAACATGGATGTTAAGATTAACCACTGAAGCTTTGCTTCACTCTGTTCTTGAGGTTACTTTCTTTACATTCATGACTCAAATAAATGACAACTTGGCTGTGATTGCAGGCCTGATAATCAGTCAGTCAATAAACACTAAATATTGGTCAAAGTGTTTGAAAATGCTATGTAAAATTAACATGGAGATGTGTAAAAATGGGTGTTACAAGAAACAGTTAGTAAATTATCTGTAATAATCCAATTTATTGTAATGTACTGAACCCAGTCATACCTGATATATAAATATGGAGGCAAGTATATTACTGTACAGCATGTGACACCCATGCCCTGCAATCAAGGAGCCTCAGTCCTCACCACTATCACCAGAGAGGGCGTCTCATATATGAAGAAAGGATAACAAATACACACAGTAAAGTGCAATTTCCCTTAAGAGCACACGGATCACAGTCAGTCTGGGGCTGTTCGCTCCCTTACTCTCCACGTCCCCAATAAGACTCCCCACTGGCACAGCTATACAGTCCAGATCTCAGCCTAGCTGGGCAAGCTAAAACCTCCAGCACCCTCTCTGTCCAACCAGTGCTTCATATCCCTGCCCAAGTAGCTGACACACACACAATTTGAGATAAGAGTTTATACAACCACACCGACACTTCTGGGGAAGGCTGGCACAGGTTCTCTAGCTGTGCTCCTTTTACCCAGACTATACGGTAGTACCACCTGCCACCATCCAGCTAATATTTATCAGCTACTCAAAGGCCCTTAACAGGGTGTCCAGTTACTACTGCACAATATTATTTTCCAATTGGTAGTATAACTAAACAGTCAAGGCTTATTAAAGTGACTTGGTACAATAATCACTATAAATATGCAATATACTCTAGAGCTTAAACTATCTCTACCCAAAACAGCCACAGTTGAAAGGTTTTAAAATATTTAATAATAAATAATAAAAACACAAGACAATACTTCTTACTACACAGTGCTAGTCAAGAGTTCAGAGATCACAGAGAAATACTTAAAATAATTAAGTAGTACAGTTCTGACATCACAGAAAAACACTTAGTCTAATCTTTCTAGTTCCTAGCTATTTCTAAAAAAAAACCACAAGTCTAAGATAACTTATATAAGAAAACAGGCATAGTGCTGATGAGTTGGATGGTCAAGACAAAATGCTTAATCCTCTCTGGTTCTCTCTGTTTGAATTGACCCACAATATCCATAGCTACACTCTGAAATGGCTCCTCAATCACAAGCAAAGACATCAAAGGAGCTCTCACCTTGTCTCCTGCCTTGTCTACCTTTTGGCACTGCTCACAGGTCCTGCAGTACCCTGTTACATCTCTGGAAATTCCAGGCCAAAAGAAGTTCTGCCTAATATGCCTCTTTGTACATTTTATGCCCATATGACCTGCAAAGGGAATATCATGGGGTATGGCTAGAAGCGCCAGATGGTAGGCTCTAGGCACTACCAACTGCTGTACTCTCTCACCTTCTAGCCCTCACTCAGGGGTCCACTCTCTGTATAGTAACCCTTTGTCCCAGTATACAGATTCCCCCTTTCCTTGAGAATCAGATGCCACCCTAGCTACCTGCCTCAGGCCTTGCAAAGTAGGGTCTGAGAGCTGAGCCTGTCTCAACTCTCTCCTTGTAACTCTTCCCAGCTCCCCTTCCACAGGAAGTCTGGCATCCTCTGACAGTGGTGCCTCACTGTCAGCCTGGGTACTACTACTCACCTCTACCTTTACAGTCACTCTGTCCAAGGTACCATCAGTACCCACAAGCAGCTGTGGCTCACATTCAGTCTCACTGCTACAGGGTAGCTCCCTCCCTGAAATAACCACCTCACCAGTCCTGGCTGCAAGTATGCAGTCTGTCTGGGTCTCTCACAGGCTACCAGCCCCACATGTTTGTCTCCTAGCCTGACTGCGTGTAACTGCATAAGAACATGGTACAGTTTCATCCAAATCCTTCCCTATCAGGATATCTGCAGGATGGTAGTTTAATACCCCTGTTGTCTCAAGACAGCCTACCATTGGCATTTTGTCTTTCCCACTTACTGGCTCCCTCACTTTTTGTTCCCCACCTTGCCTCTGTGGACACCTGTATGCCACATGACCCCACTGGCTGCATTCAAAACATTTAACCCCAGCTCCTGGATGTGTACCTGGACTATTGGCTTCCCCTGCTAATGGCAGATTTTGTTGGGGCAGTCTGTGCTGCCCACCATGGGTTCCTTTAGACCCATGAGGAGTACTGGGGATCCCTTTCCTGTGCAGAGCTGTCCTTCTTGCCAGGTATAGGTCTCCCTTCTTCCCCAACTCATCTGAAGTAGCACATTGTCTATCAGTTAACCAGATCCCCATGTCCTCAGGCAAAGTGCTAAGAGCTTGTTCCCTCACCAACAGGTCTGACAGCCCTTCAGAAGTGGTGACCTGACATCCACTCACCCACCTATGGAAATAAGTGTTCAGTTCAGCAACATATTCGCACACACTTTCATCTGCCTTGTGTTTATGCTCACAAAACTTTTTCCTATGTTTCAGTTATTAGCTTAAACAATTCTAACAAATGCTTTTTAACAGTAGTATAATCAAAACATGCAACGTCAGACATTTTTGACAAAACGGTTACAGCTCTACCATGGAGTAAGGGGGCCAGGAACCATACCCAGAGCTTTTGATCAACACTATACTGTTTGCATATCCTCTCAAACATATGAATGAAACTATCAAAATTATCCCCATATTTAAACTGCGGAAAAAAATTACTGACCTGTTGTGTTTCTGGGGTCCAGTTACTCCCATCCATATTACCTCCATGACTCTGTCAAAGAGTCAGCATTTATCTCTCATGCTTCCTTTGCCTCTCATTTTCCTTGGCTTCTATCTCCAAACGCCTGGCCTCCAACTCAAGTCTCTTTAGCTTCAGATGGATTTTTAAGTCCTCTGCAGAAAGGTTGAGCTGTCCATTCTCCGAGGGTATTATATCTCCACTGCCAGTCTGATTGTCCTTCTTGTTGCTGTTTTCTGATGCAGCTGTAATCAAGGCTGCAATCAGGTCTGCCTTAGTCAGGTTTCCATGCACCAGTCACCTAGCCTGGCACATCTCCACCAGCTGGCTCCTTGTCAGCTATAGGGTCCAGATCTCAGCCTAGCTGGGCAAGTTAAAATCTCTAGCACCCTCTCTGTCCCACCAGTGCTTTGTGTCCCTGCCCAAGTAGCTGACACACACACCACTTTGAGATAAGAGTTTATGCAACCACACAACCACACAGACACTTCTAGGGAAGGCTGACACAGGTTCTCCAGCTGTGTCCCTTTTACCCAGACTATATGGTAGTACCACCTGCCACCACCCAGCTAATATTTATCAGCTACTCAAAGGTCTTTAAAAGGGTGTCCAATTATTACTGTGCAATATTATTATCCAATTGGTAGTATAACTAAACAGTCAAGGCTTATTAGAGTGACTTGGTACAGTAATCACTATAAATATGCAATATACTCTAGAGCTTAAATTATCTCTATACAAAACAGCCACAATTAAAAGGTTCTAAAATATTTAATAATAAATAATAAAAACACAAGACAATTCTTCTTACTACACAGTGCCAGTCAAGAATTCAGAGATCACAGAGAATACTTAAAATAATTCAGTAGTACAGTTCTGACATCACAGAAAAACACTTAGTCTAATCTTTCTAGTTTCTAGCTATTTCTAAAAGAAAAGACAAGTCTAAGATAACCTACATAAGAAAACAGGCAGAGTGCTGATGAGTTGGATGGTCAAGACAAAACGCTTAATCCTCTCTGGTTCTCTCTGTTTAAATTGAAATTGCAGTTCTGATTCACATGACATCATTCCTCACACTTTCCTTGGGTTTCCAGGCTACACATTCCATCATTCTTCACACTTCCCTAACAGAAACTGCATTTACATTCTTAACATCTCTTTTTGTTATCTTGCAGCTGGTCAGGAAGCAGACCAATAAAAGTACATTTGCATGTTTAAATCCAGCAATTTAACTCTTGGTTAAAACAATAGAAAGAATGTCTTCATCTAGACGGGCTGGAGCCGACTTTAGATCAAAGGGTCACAATATGCTTTTACTTGGTCAGTAGAGATCACTGTTGTGGCATTTTTTGCAGTTCCACATTTAACAGCAGTTTTTCCATTTAAGACAACAAACCTGTGCCTTATATTAACATTTACAAATGATAGAATTATCTATAAAATTCTATCTGTCTAGGTTGGCAGCCTTCACACAGCACATGGTACATGATGCATTATTTTATTGTTTCACTATCACTGTTGTTTATAGGCCCATAAATGAGAATACCCTGGATTTACTATTCCTCCATGCAGGACTAGCTTTGTCCTGCATTGATGTGGCCGTTTAGGAGCAGGATGGCAGAGCACTTGCATATTAATGAGGCGCGTTGCCTGTGCTCCTAATCTTACACGGAGCATGTAAGAGTGCAGGGGGTGTGTCTGAGAGCAGAGCTCTCAGAATATACATGCCCTAGCAATGAAGAACAGCAGAAAGGCCTAAGAAATGAGCGAGACCACTCGTAGGTGTCCGCATATCCCCCACCAACAGTCCCCCTCGTGTACAAGTATACAGAAATAAAATGAAAAAACCCTTTTTATTTCAAAAATCCGATTAAAGCTAACCGTAGGTGGATGGGTGTGCCCATCGCTTAGCTACAGTTAATGCAGCTTAAATGGCTGAAGAGGATAACAAGGAAGATATATGCAAATGAAGCAGCATAGCAATAGTGTAGTGGGCAGAGCATTCTCCTTACAAGCAAGCATTCCCGGTTCAAGTCCCACTGCAGCACATTCCATTTTCCATGGCAAAGCACATTATGACTAATATAATATGTTGCAAAACCCACTAAATAACATATATTTATGAACTGGAGTACTGCAGTAAATGCACATGTGAGGTGTCAGTATCATAATGAATAAAACATTAGTAAGCAGGTTTAAGCACCAATAAGCAGTAGTAAGCATATTTAAGCGCTAGTAAAAATCTACTGCCAATAATTACTGGAGCAGAGTTCCACTGTGGCAACCCCTAACTGGGAAAAGACGAAAGAAGAAAAAGCAGGTTTAAGCCCGTTTGCACGGGGGTAAGCAGTGCACACATAGGTTAAGCAATTTTGCAGCTAGCTCTCTGTAAGTATATGTAACCAGAGGTTAGCATTGCTTACCCTCATGCAAACCCATGCAAACCCGCTTACAAATGCTCAAAAGTGCCCTAATCACTCTGTATCCAATGACCCTTGTTCTGCCCAGCTACAAAATAAACAGCCTTGTAGGTTTTGAGCCCAGGACCCGATACACTATAGTCACAGTAGATAACAATCAAGCCATCACAGAAGTAAAGAAGAATGAGGTATCAGCAAACAAGTCTTCACCATAGTAAAATCACTCTGAACCTGTGAAAGGAGTCAGTATACAGACATATGTGCCTTAACCCACTACATAACATAAATATGTGAACTGTAGTACAGCAGTAAGCCCAGAAGTCAGGTGTAATTGTAATAGAGTGTTGAAGTCCCCAATAAAACACAAGGACCCCATACAGTGTACGTACACATGAATCATGGATACCAGGCATACATATAAGGTGTAATGAATAATAAATTAATGCCAAAAAGGAAATATAATGCAAAGCCTAATGTAAGCAATGCTAAGCATTGCACAGCCAGCTTAGGAGGTGTAAGCAATGTGTAGGCTAGCTAACTCAGTGTGCCCAGAGGTATACCCCTTTAAACAATGCCAACCCTAGGTAAGCAGGTTTGCCTATAACTTAGCCTTTTCAAAAGTGGCCAGTCATGGAAAAGTGCGGGAAATCAGCCCTACATAAACCCAAGAGGCAGGACTACATCTCATAACTGGTTGTAGCTTCCCCTTGCAGGCACCCTGTCAGGAAGGGGAGAAGGTGTGCGCATTCAGGTGCAGTGCTGGTGCATCCAGGAGTCCAGAGTCATGGCAGGACTCCTTGTTAAAGACCATGATCAGAAACTGCTGCAGGTCTAGTACCAGGGCTTCCACTTTAAGGCAGAGGCCTGGGACTGTCTCGCCCATGATCTCACCAGTGCCACTGCATACCCTGAACTGGTGATAGGTCAGGCATCAATGTGCCGACCTGAAGCAGCGTGAGGGGGACCTCTTGGACCCGTGGATCCAAGAGGCAAGAGCGGAAGGGGATGTTCCAGCTGTAAGTATCACCCCACTATGTGTGTAATAATTGCTAGCTCATGTATATCATGGATAGGTATGGCTAAATATTCTTCTTATGTCCCCCACAGCTGCAATGGAGAGGGCCACGAACCAGGAGGCCCACATCAGTCACCTGTCGAGGTTGCGATGTGAGGCAGGTCAGTAATACTCATGCATTTACTGTCATAGAAAATAAAACTAAAAGTATTAGTAAATTAATTGCCTGTATAAAACCTGTATTGTTCAAGGCAAGTACTGAACACACTGGAGAATATGGCAGGAAGAGACTCATATAGTTTGTATGTAAATAAAGCATAATAGTCTGGCAATAAAGTTCTAACTTCTGGACTGCATGTGAATACTCTGTTATGATATGATAATGTAGATTTTCAATCATGTAATAGTACTGTTGTATTAAGGTTCATAGGATCATAGGTAGCTACTAGGCTATCAGCCCAAGGGCCTATGTAAGCCTAGCCAACAAGGTTCCCTGGCTAACGCCACCCAAGAAAGTTATTTTCCTGTGCCACTGTCGAGCAGAGACACAAAAGTGATCCCCGGGGTGTATTTCCTATTTCCCATCCACTCATCAAGATTTTTCTTGAAGAATGCTAATGAAGAACTTTGCTTGACATAGATGGGTAGCCTATTCTAGAATATGGGAAGTCTCTGGGACAGGAATCTATCCCTCCAGCATGTCCTGTTTATTGTGGTGACAAGGTTTAGGTCTCTAGAGCATGTAGCTCAGAGGGATTGGGATTTCTTTAGGTGTAGCATGTCCAACAGCTCTGGGTTTGACATAGCTTTATATGTTAGGCAGAGATCAGCTGGAGTTTTTTGAGGCGGTCAGTGTAGGGCATTTGTTTGAGGCCAGTAATCCTCTTTGTGAGGTACTTCTGTGGCCTTTCCAGCTGCTGCAGATGTCTTGTGAGGTACATTCCAAAAGGGGCATTGTACTCTATAATGGGTCTAATGAGTGTCGAGTAGAGGGGAACAATGACCTCTTTTTTCCTGGATGAGAACCCTTTTATGATGAGGTGTGCCACATTGAAGGGCTTCCTGACTACTGTGGCGATGGGACTATCAAAGGAGCGACTACTGTCCACCTGGATCCCAAGGTCTCTTATCACACATTTGGTGTTAAGTAGATTGCTGCCTATGTGGTAGTTCATGGGTACAGAGTTTTTACCAAAGGGGATGACACTGCACTTTTTGGCATTGAGCTTGAGGCCATGGCTATGACACCAGGCATCTGTTTCAGCGAGACCCTTCTGTAGGATGTCGACATCATTTGTGGACTTGACTCTGGCTCCTAGTTTGTAATCATCTGCGAACTTCATTAGCCAGAAGCCTTCTGTGTTAGCCTGTACTTCAGAGAAGTAGATACCAAACAGGAGAGGTCCTAGGACAGAACCCTGTTGTACTCCACTTGTCACTGCTTTGAGGTCAGATTTGGAGTCTGCAACATTTACAGTGTGGGTTCTGTGAGTGAGCCAGTTGGCAACCCATCTTGTGACATAGGGATTTATACCTAGTTTAGTGAATTTAGCTATAATTTCAGAATGGGGGAGGGTGTCGAAAGCCTTGGCGAGGTAAAGATAGGCTGGGTGAACCACCTTACCTTCATTTACGGCTTTGGTGACTGCCTCAAAGAAGTTGATCAGGTTCAGGAGGCATGATCTGCCTTTCACAGACCCAAACTGGGTGGGATCCAGAGTTTGGAGGTTACCAATGTCTTTGTTTATGAGTTTCATGATGATACGTTCCATGGCCTTGCTGACCAGGCTTGCCAGGCTAATAGGTCGATAGTTCCCGGGATCAGTGGTGGCTCCCTCTTTGTGGAGTGGGATAACTGTTGCTGTGTGCCATTCAGTGGGCACAAAGCCTGATGCAATGCTATTATTGAACATGGTGCTTAAGTGGTGAGCCGGTTCGTTATGAAGTTCGTGTAAAACGCAACCTGGGATGTTGTCCGGTCCCATGGATGCTGTGTTTTTGGCTTTAGAGAGTACAGCTTTTACCTGCATAGTTGTGATTACAGGGACTCTGCATTCTTCCTGTATAGATATGGGCCCTTTAGAGGGTGATGGGGGTAAAGTTAGCACTGAACCTATCTGCCAAGATGTTGGCAATATCAGCTGCTTCTGTAATTTTTATGCCGTTGTGCTGTAACTCAGAGCAGATCTGGGTGTTGCCATCAAGAGTCTTAACATAGCAATATAATGCTTTATGGTTGTCCTTAGAATTAGTGGCAATTTTGTTTTCGTAGCTAGCTTTGGAGGATCTTAAAAGGGATCTCAGCTTCTTACTGAGGCTGATAAGGGAGCTCATACACTCATAGGATTTTACTCTCTTTTGCAACAGTTTCTTCCTTCTGTTGTATAGTTTGTTTATGGCAGGGGACCACCAGATTGGCTTCCTTTTTTTGGAGGATAGCATCTTGGTTCTGTTTGGGATAGCACAATCCATGCACTCGTGTAAGTGCTTATAGAGTGCATTTGTGCAGGATTCAGCAGTTGTAACTGTATTGTCCATCTGCATGGGTGTCATGAAGTTCACCACTTCTGTCTTAAGAAGCATGACGTTGGCTTTGGAGAAATTTTTTACTGTGGTTTCCTTAATGGGGGGTGGGGGTGGGATGTGGATATCAAGGGTGATTAGCTTAGCCACACTGTGCACCATAAATAGAATGTGTAGGAATGCCTGTATATGACTGGTGTAATCCCCAGAGGCCATTTAGTACAACTGAGAGACACATAGACAGAAAACAGGGAAAAGGCAGACATGCAACTGAGATGTGAACTGTTATATTTTTAGCTCACACAGCCATGGTTCAAATCCTGGCAGTGGGAGTAGTCTGCATATAGAATCATACCCCACAACTGTACTGATATGTCCAGAATGTCCAGTAAAGTGGCCCATATCTGGTGCCTGTCAACCTGTCCTCCTGGGAAATCAGTGGGATGATTCCAGGCATATAGGCAGCAAACAGGAAATGCAACTGATTGACACACATCTATGAGAACAAAGCTGGCACACTAGCAACTCCCCAAAATCATCTGAGAGTAAGAAGCCACGTATGTGTCATTTACACCCCCATGTTGTCAAGCTGTGGCCAGAGTGTGTACAGTAACAGAGTGAGATTTATGTGCATAATAGTAATGTATAATCTGGTACTGTGTGTGGCAAAATTCAGGAAGTGCTAACAGACAGTTCTCCCACAGGTCTGTCAGATACCAACACTGTTCCCAGAAATACAATAATGTTACCCTGTACTGGTACTGTTTACATTGGTATTGTATGGCATTGTGACTGATGATGTTGCTCTGAATAACAAGGTAGTAGTAGTAGTCATCACTGTCACCCACAATGTCCTACAAAATATAATTGTCTAAGATATCTGTATAAGAGTGTTGTAATATAAGGTCAGAATGCCAAAGCACAGGAGAATTATAAGACAGAAAGCAGATAGGAGATATACGGCAATATGTATATAGCACACACAACTCTAATGGACAGTCTTTAAGTTGTAGTAGACACAGCCATGGTCTGAATCCTGGGAATGGAAGTAGGCTCCATACAGAATCATACCACACAACTGTACAGACAAGACCAGGATGTCCAGTATATGGGCCCATATCTGTTGCCTGTCCCCCTGGGAGGTCTGTGGGATGATCCCAGATATTTAGCCAGCCAACAGGGAATACAAGTGATTGTCAAACATCTATGAGAACAAAGCTGTCACAGAGCAACTTCTGAAATTGTAAGGGGTGTAATAAGCCAAGTATGTCCTATCTACACCCCCATGTTGTCAAGCTGTGACCAGAGTATGTATAGTAACAGAGTGAGATGTATGTGCATAATACTAATGTGTAATCTGGAGATTTGTGTGGCAACAATCAGGTAGTGCTAACAATCAGTGCTCCCACAGGTACATCGGATACGAACACTGTGCCGAGAAATAAAACCCTTCATACCCTGTACTGGTACTGTTTACTCTGGTATTGTAGGGACTAGTGAGTGTTGCAGTTTCACTGAATAATAAAGTATCACTGATCACTGTTACCCACACTGTGCTACATAATATAACTGTGTAGGAAAGCATATATATGTGTGTGTGTGTGTCAAGTCAATAAAGGTTGAAGAGGGCAGTAGTCTGGATATGTCCTGGTACACCTGCATGTAGTGAAGACATGGACAGAGTCTGTGCAGAAAGAGTTGAATAGCTATGTGCACAACATCAACCTGGAATCTGGGAGTATGTGTAGAAACAGTTAGTGTTAACAAACATTTCCTACACAGGTATACCAGGTAAGAGGTGTATACTGCAGGTAAAACCAGTTCATGTATAATGATGACAACAGCCATATCACTGTCCAAACTAAGGCTATAGAGTAGTGTAGTAATACTTGTAAGGTACAGGTAACAGCACTGACTAGGAAAGTAATGTGGACTACAGGACTATACTAGTTGTTAATTGACATCTTTCTCTCCCCCCCACCATAACTCCAACAATAAACTACATACCCACCCCAACCAGTATGTAACGTCTCCAATGTTGTAATTATGTCATATTGGTCATGGGCTTTCAATTTCCCAACACCCCTCCCCATCAAGGCGTTTACCCCCCCCACATGTGTCATATACCGCCCCTGTAAGTGTCTTGTTTGTCTTGTCTGTTAACCTACCCAGCCTACCTCCCCACATATAGCAACTACCCCTCACCAACATTCCACTCTCACCTTAAAAAAAAGAGCAATCTGTTCCACCAAAAAAAAAATCACGTCCCATAGATAGCTGTCTATTTCACACGTGTCCACTGGACATATGTAATCAGGTCTAATTGGCATCACAACATATTATTGTTGTCCTCACCCCTCTCTCAGGGGTTTGGAGTGTCCAAATCTACCTCCAAACTCAGTGTATATACACAGCTGTTGCTGTAGAGGAAATGGGTAGCTATGGACCTTCCCCACACCCTTCCTGCACATCCCTAGCTATTTTCCCTACTGTATTTCCCTTTTTGTGCCCCTTTTCACCACTTTCCTATCAACCCTTATTTCTTTTCTTTTAAAGAAATTAGCACGGGGTAAGTGGGAGTAAGCACTTTTAAGCAAAAGTAAGCGGGTTTAAGCCTGTTTGTGCGGGAGTAAGCAATGCCTACACAGGTTAAGCAATTTAGAAGCTAACTGCATACAAGAAGCTGTAACCAGATGTTAGCAATGCTTACCTCCGTGCAAACACTCGTAAACCTGCTTACAACTGCTTAAAATTGTCTTAATCACTCTGTATCCAATGGGCTTTGTTCTGCCCAGCAACAAAATAAACAGCCCCTGCAAGGCTCGAACCCAGGACCTGGTACACCATAGCCAAAGTGATTTACCATTAAGCCATGTCAGATATACATAACCCAACTGTTTTCACAAACATATCATCCAGCCCAGTCATTCAACAGTACAGGGAATGTATTCCAAAATGTAGATGTATGTGTGTGTGTGTATATATATATATATATATATATATATATATATATATATATATATATATATATATATATAGATAGATACAACATATCTATATATGTAGATATATATATATATGTATATATATATATATATAGAGAGAGAAATATATGTATATATATATGTATATATATATATATATATATATATATATATATATATATATATATAAACATATATCCATACAGATGCATACATCTATAGATATATATGGCTACATCTATATGTCTAAAGATATACAGTTATATATATATGTAAGCAGATATATATATATATATATATATATATATATATATCTATGTAGGTATATACGGACATAGTGATATATATGTAAGCAGACGTATATATCTATGTTGGTATATACGGACATACATCTGTAGATAGCAATGGGAACATAACAAAAACATATATGTCCACATGCACCATTAATGTGGATGAGAGGCCCCAAACAACATATGTCTTGTACGAATAGGTATACCCCTCCACAGCCAAACACATCTGCTCTGCAATACACTACCAAGTGTCGCAGATCCCATAACCAGGACCTGACATGACATGGGCACAATATTTTAACAGTACTCCATCCCACCTTTATGATATCAGGCTGGTATTGTTAACTTATCATGCAGTACAGTCTGGCTCCCATAGGTAATGTACAATGTGGAAGCTATCAACATCCCTAGGATACATATACACAGACACATATATGCAGATACAGATATACATATATATATATATATATATATATATATATATATATATATATATATATATATATATATATGTATATACACATATATAGATATATATGTGACTACACATACACATGCAGAGATATGTATAATAAGATACATATGTGGAAGGTGCACACAATATGGAACAGCCACTATGCCTACAGTTAGCACCTTAACAACTGGACACTGTAGAAGCCACCCATACAAATAACAATCGTTGCTTGCAGGATATACCCACTGAGAGGTCATAGGATATAACACCACACACAGGTTTGCATAAATGGGAAACCTTTATTTGTGTATCATTACAGTTGTATATGCCATGTCATATAGCTGTTAGGACACTGACATCCATATAAACAGAGTAATGCAACTGTTAAACAGTTACATTAATACAGTAGCCTGGAAAGGTTTACAGATGTTGCTGTCCAGGCGGAGGCCTTCAAATAGTACAATAGTAAAGGCAGACTGGGCCACAGCATACCAATCAACAGTAAGTAATGTAGATGTTTAGTTCAGCAGCCTCTGTCTACACTCTGTACACAATCACTAGGTGGTAAAGACCTCAACTGACACAATGGGATGTAACTGTTACATAAAAGGCATAACTGAGACCGTCACAAGCACACTGACAAATAGAACAGTCTGTATGGCAGGAGGTAGTAGGCCTGCATTAACCCAATTTATGCAATTAATTTAAATATAGGTGAACTGTATGGTAATGTACATCCAGATACTTTAAGGCAGCTCACCCCTGATACCCCCACATGTTGTAGCAGCCTAATTTAGTTATGGTGCATCCCCCTCTAGACTCAATAATACAGGGCCATATCCCACTGTTACATACACTGGTCTTTGGAGTGCATGAGGGCACAGATGTATTGTGTAGGTGAAGCGCACACATATATGGCCCCAGCCCCACATGTGTGGGGGATACAACAGCAGTGGACTTTTGGCAGGAATGGCAGTGTGACATACCCACAGCCCACTAGAGAACAATCCCTGACAGCATAAAAACAAACATAAACTGAACTACAAATCCCCAAATGAAGAAAACAAATGACTCCAAGCCACAAGTGAGGTAAAGTTAGCACTTTCCTTTACTTAATTTAGCAAACTTCTTCAGACAAACAAGTTAAAAGAACAAATCACTTAAATAGGCAACTGTCAATGACATCATCAAATATGAGTCGACAATCCACCCACATTTAAAGCTAAATATCCAAATTTGTATAAAAAGTTAAATACATTTATATATAAAAACCTAATATGCAAAAAACAAAAAATACTTTGCCAAAGCACCATCAGATATGAAAAATTTGTAAAAAGCCAACAAAGGAAAAATATATATATGTATATTAAATAATATAAACATATATATATATATATATATATATATATATATATATATATATATATAAAAATATATATAATTACACATTTATACATATGTGCACAAAATTATATATATGTGTGTATCACACTCCATCCATACAAACATACATACATTCACACAGTACAATACAATATAATGAACAATATACACGATTAAACAGGGGCTGAATATTACCTAGCCAAAGATTTCAGCTTGAGAATACATTTAATGGATAGACTATCATTGAGTCCTAGGGGGCATGTGCATTAAGTCTAAGCTGCCAGGCTAATTCTTTCTCATCAAGTCTCAATGATAATGGTCCCCCCTATCATCCAAGCCAACCTTATCTATAGCCATAAACAAAAATTCATGGGTAGGGTTAATTTTCACATGCCTAGCCAGGGCATTATTTAAATTCAGTTTCCCAATACTATACACATGTTCATAGATCCTATTTTTCAGGCATCTCTCTGTCCTAACTATATAAAATGCTGGACAATTTTGGCAAGTAACCAAGTAAACAACCCACTTTGAATCACAATTAAAGCTTTCTTTGACAGAATAACTTTGATTACGTACCATGAAAGTATTAGCAGTTTTAATATGTTTACAAAAATGGCAACAGCCACATTTAAACATACCAGGATGAGGGGAATGGTGGAGGGACATACAGCCTTCCACTATTGCTTTCAAATTCCAGCCCTTCCTAGAAACCACCTTGGGCTCATCCCCCACTCTATCTCTAATGGTCGTATTCTTATGTAAGAAACACCAATTCTTAATTAAAATGGATCTAATTAGGGGTGCATCCAATAAAAAAATAGTAATAAACCCAAGGTTATTACTGACACCCACCTGTGACCTTGGGGACCTCACATTCACTGAAACAAGTATGTATATTGCGTGGCCAATAACTGGTGGTGGAAGTGATATCATTATGATGGGCACATGGGACCCACAGCCCACCACTTGCAGGATACTCAGATTAATCTGTAATGTAGCATGCAGGAATGCCATAGGTGTGTAATAGGTTTACCTGCAATTGGGTGCTACATATTACCCCTAATGTCAGGCTGTGTCCATATGTGGCACCTATCTGTGTTGTAGCAAGGCAGAACAGTGCAGCTGTGTAAGAAGATGTTGTGAGATTGTGGACCTGATGTCTGAAAGTACCCTACATATAGGTATACATATGTGTAAATGTCACATATATAATATATAAAGAAATATGTGTATATATATATATATATATATATATATATATATATATATATATCAGCATGTATGTCCACAAATATACAGATACCCATGTGTAGACATATATATGAGCAAATATATACATCACATATATCTACACATATATATAGATATATACCTATATGCACATGTCTACACAAACATATATGTATGTAAAGACATGTCCCCTATATTACTACCACAGTGATGCATGCTATGGGTGAGGCACCAGCACACATAGCAATACAGACAGATATCTACAGCTGGCAGTGTTTGCAACATGGATGGGTATGTCACATGTTAGTCCCTTATTGGGACCACATTGCCCCCCATCTGTGAAGTATGCAATGGGAATATGGGGAAGTATGGCATGTTTTGTTGTGGAGGTGGTCCGGGTTGGTAGATATAGAGAACAGTCTACAGGGGTGGTATGTGACACATGTGGTGGGTAAATACCCTGGATTGTGTGTGTGGTCTGTGATGTGGATGTCCCATGGGCCTCAATATGAGCACAATGTGAACAAGCCTCCCACCCACTGGTACTCACAACAGCAGTTCACATCCTAAAAGTGCCTGGCCTGGAGGCTGAGCAGGAGGAGCATGTTAGCTCTGTGAATGCATACTGGGTGCCTCAGAGTGATGTAGCACATCCCACATGTGTCTGTGGAGCCCGGTATGGAACAGACCATAGACCTGACCTCAGGGGACAGGAATATGTCTGTGTGTGCCATGCCCCCGGGGGGGGGCAACATCCCCTAGATTAGTTCCACCTGATGGTATTGCTGGACCAGTACATGAGGCAGCCCCAGGTTGGGACACACATGTGATGTGGCCAGGTATCATGGACAGATGGGTTTGGAGAGGTGGTTCTGCTGGCCAGTAGTACATATACATGTTATTGTATCACTGTTATAGAACATACATTGGTAGTAATAGTCTACACAATCCCAGAACATGTCCAACAGCATGCATAGATACCCCTAATAACACAGAATGTCAGATGTGCAGCAATCCCAAAGCAGCCATACCACAGGCATATATGGAACCATAGTGGCCCTGACAATGACATGCAGGTGAATAGTCTGTAACAGGCCTGCAATGATAGTGTCCGCACAGGGAACATGGCTACAGTCACATAGCAGGAAGTGTGGTACAATACAATATCTGTCCAACTGGGAGGTAAGCTGCAGCCATACCTAATGAGTTGTGTGTACAGTTTGTTGAAGCTGATATGGTGGGGGTGTGACAGAGATGTGTATTCCGAACTGTGATAACCTTGCTGTGTGAGTCGCTCAGACCTGTTTCCATCTTTATGTCTTTCAGCCAAGATGTCACATGCACGCTTATCCACCTATTCAACAGCCGAGAATGATGTGCTTATATCACACCTGATCCAGCACTACCCAGTGCTGTTTGGCAGGGCTGCCCATGAACAGCAGGAGCGGACTGCCCTGTGGAATGACCTAGTCCACAGGGACAATGATGTCGGACTGCACAGCCGCAGTTTTGAGCAGGTCCAGCATCATTGTACTGACCTGCTTCGCAATGCCCGTTGGTGTGCTGCTGCAGTCCAGGGGGATCACCTTGCCACAGGGGGGGCCATGCCATCCATCCCCCCTGACACATGTGGAGGAGCTCCTGGCCAGCCACGTGGCACCTGCCCATCTGGCCAGACAACAACCGCTGGACTCCTTTGTGGAGGTGGGTGGCACCCACACACTGGCTGAGAAGAGTGCAGGTAAGAACACAGGGCACATCAGTAGACCACTCTTGTGTATACATCAGCATCGGTACAGACAGATCATGCATATCTGACATGTCATAGATATATTGTTTTGCTGCATTGTAGTGATAAACAGAATTTCAGATGCAGATGTGGTAGTATTATGGAAATGTACCATTGATGTATTGTAATACTGCACCCGCCCTCTAGCACTGCCACAGGTGTGGCCACTGACATTGCATCTCTCACCCTCTTATATAGGTCCCTCTGGGATACCACCAAGGCAGCAGCTTGTAGCTGCTGAGTGTGGTTCATGTAGATTCTTGTCAACACATCGGGCATGTAATGGTGATGGTATATTCCATGCACACATCTAACACACCTACCCTGAATGCATGCTGTACATGTGCACGTATTGTTGCTGTGAAATGCATGGCATCACAGGGGTGACCATGATGGAGTATTTGAAGGGTATGTCAGAAATCTGCATGATAACTAACATCCTGTCATTGTGGAGTGTGTCCACAGGGAGTAGCATAATGGTGGGAGACATGGCCTACAGTAGGGACATGTTCAGAACAACACCCATATACAGTGCAACACCAGTGTATATACCTGTAGGACAATGGCAACTGCTGCAGAGATACACTATGGCATAATGCATTACAGTAGTCTACATTATCAGCTGGGTCTAAGCTGTAACATGTGGTGTTCAGTGTATGGGACACTGCAAAGTGACATACATGTGTAGGGCTTACTTGTCATGCATCTGCATAAAGGCTGAAGGAGGGGGTTGTCAGCATGACACACCAGTGCACTGCAGCAGGGATCCTAAGGATGCTAGTAATGGCTCTATCTGCACATAGTCAGGTTCAGGACCTGTGGTAGCTGTAACCCTTCCCCCACAGCAATAGTGATGGCAGTGTGTGAACACCATGAGATGTGCACATGAGTAGACCTTGCAATCATGCAGAATAGGGGGACATGTGTAGGGCAGACTGAACATACACTGGCAAATGCAGATGGCCCATGCTGATATACCCCTGCCAGGAGTAGTGACTGCTGTAGTACACACAACAAGAGGTGTGATAAACTGCCATGGTAAGGGTGTGCACACATATGCCCACACAGTGTGTATGCATCATGGTCAGCAGCCGCACACCTAACACAATCTGTAGTCACTGCATGTGAAAGTACAGGACATATGTCACATATCGGGCTCGTGTACTGCTAAGATATGCGGTGATGTGGTCCCATGGTAGATCAAGGATGGATGCGTCAAATCAATAAAGGTATGTACACCCCCCATAGCCACGGTATGCTATGATGGTTGTCAGTGTAAGAGTATTGGATTGGTCATACATGGTCCGCTGATATTCAGAGCTGTAAATCAGGCATCGGGCATTCACCAATGACTGTTCACATATCATCCCAGGTATGTGTTGCTGAAAAACATAGGGGCTGTGAGCATTAAAGCTGACATAACTGACACAGTATTATACATTCCTCAAAGGGTTGTACACCTGTGAGGTGTGGTGCACAGTACATAGCAGGGTGCAGAACAGGTGCACAACAATACTGTGTACATGGGTGCAGTGATATCTAAGGGAAGGGGCATCCCCTAGTGACACAGCACATGCATAACCCACACATGTATACTGTTGTTAGCATGGATTGACTATAGCTGAACTGCATGCTGTCCTGTACCATATGTTCTGCATGTTGACAGATGAGTAATAGGAGGACTGTGTGTACTATCATTGTGCAACCTCACCTGTGTGTGTGTGTGTGTGTGTGTGTGTGTGTGTGTGTGTGTGTGTGTGTGTGTGTGTGTGTGTGTGTGTGTGTGTGTGCATCCTGGTGGTTAGTTTGTCTGCAGGGTCACTCTGGTGAAGTGGAGGGAGGTAGATGCATGTAGGATGTGTGTGTGCATGTGTGTGTGTGTGTGTGTGTGTGTGTGTGTGTGTGTGTGTGTGTGTGGCCATGTATGCAAATGTGAGATTGTGGGGTGTTCATACAACTGTACCTCCCTTTGGGACTGTGCAGTACATGGACATAGACTGCCATATTACACACCAGGAATACATATCATGTGTGTAATCACAGGACAGCTCATAGTATAATATGGTCTGTAGCATGGAACAGGCATCGAGAGGGAAGGTAGACAGCAGGTACACCCTTAATATCACATTCAGCAGGGAGTTCACCTACATCCCACATATGCAGCATGTGTGTGTGTGTGTGTGTGTGTGTGTTTGTGTGTGTGTGTGTGCATCCTGGTGGTTAGTTTGTCTGCAGGGTCACTCTGGTGAAGTGGAGGGAGGTAGATGCATGTAGGATGTGTGTGTGCATGTGTGTGTGTGTGTGTGTGTGTGTGTGTGTGTGTGTGTGTGTGTGTGTGTGTGTGTGTGTGTGTAGCCATGTATGCAAATGTGAGATTGTGGGGTGTTCATACAACTGTACCTCCCTTTGGGACTGTGCAGTACATGGACATGGACTGCCATATTACACACCAGGAATACATATCATGTGTGTAATCACAGGACAGCTCATAGTATAATATGGTCTGTAGCATGGAACAGGCATCGAGAGGGAAGGTAGACAGCAGGTACACCCTTAATATCACATTCAGCAGGGAGTTCACCTACAACCCACATATGCAGCACTACAGATGCATTGGGGAAATACTAGTCAACACCAGGGAGTGTCTCCATATATTACAGTTGTCACATGATAGGCTACATGAGCAGCATATCTGGCATGTACTGAGCATTACATGCACATGCCACACCAGTGCGTTATGTATAGAACATAGTAGCACTACACATATAGGGGCCATGCTCATGATGTCCGTACATACAGAGGATGCATACCGAATGACAGCAGTGAGGCCATGTAAAACCACTACACACAGGTCAGGCAGGTAATGTAGTAACAGGTCTTGTGGTGAGTCTGCTTGTGTAGGCATTTAGAGGGCTGACATGTTAAGGAGTGGTATCAATGTGTGTATGTTAACAAGTATGATGCAGGATGGGGTACCACATGGACATATAAGTGAGACTGTCTGTACAGCCATGGACAGGTAGGTATTACAGATTTATATGTGTGTGTGTGTGTGTGTGTGTGTGTGTGTGTGTGTGTGTGTGTGTGTGTGTGTGTGTGTGTGTGTGTACCGTTAGGCAATGCTGTACAGGTTTTGAAGTGCATTTATTGTTTTCCCCCACAAGTGGCAAGGTGGGTCAGGTTCCCTTCTGCATGCAATCTAATGTTGGTGTTCATATAGACACCGAAGATGATGACAGTACTGTTGAGACACAGGTGGGGTTGTCAGGGGCCGCCACTGTGCCAACATTTGACATCCCCCTTTTAGCCACCCCAAACATGTGCACAGTTTCAGTACCTACACATTCCCCATCACCAGTGGCCATAGCGGAGGGACAGCTGGCGTTTGGTGGCAGTGCACAGGAAAGTGTGGTAACTATGCCTACTGTGTCCAGTCAGAGCAGGCATAACCAGATGTCCAGAAGGGCAATACATATGCGGATGTCCCAGGGTGCTCATGGTAGGGTCGCTGGACATCATGTTCTTGGCATAGGCAACATAGCTGGCACCAGCAGGCACATGTTTCAGGCTGTCATGGCAGTGCAGGCACATATGGAACATTACACCAGACAGGTCCTGAGGCTGCAGAGGGCTGCTCTTGCATCTGTAAGCGATAATCTCCATGAACTGTTGGGTGCCATCCATGCTTATACTGAGCTCACGGATAGATGGCATGGTGAGATGATGGCCCTCATCGGCCGTGATGTGTCCGTGCTTCAATGTGTGGTGGGGATGAGGTGATGCCCGCGTGGATGTGGGCCACCAACTCCGACAGCTTGCAGTCAATGTGGATGTGCTAGAATACCAAGGGGCTCCCATGGCAGTAGCAGCCCCAGCAGTGCTGCCCGCACCACATCACAGCAGGTCACGTGCACATGGTCCTGGTCAGTCTCAGGAGGGACCTGGTACCAGCAGACAATTGTCATCAGCAGGTGAGAGTAGCACTTTGAGGCCTGTACCTGGACATGCCCGTGGAGCCCCTAGCAGGCACAGTCCATGTGTCCATGGCCAGAGGCAGTGAACTGCACACCCTGCTAGGTATGGTCTGCAGCTGTCCATAAACACCTGTGTAGGGCAGCCACAGGGCAGAACTGTGCATGCATACCCACACACTATGCAAACACACCTAGCGCAACCTCATACCTGCACACACCACATCACCTTGCCCAGCTCATCACAGTACACCCCTCACCCATGCACATGGTGTCAAATGTATGGCCCACCCTGGCCTCTGGGAAACCAACATCACACCTTGTGAATATGATGATATCTGTGCCACATCCCTGTCATCCATACCACCAATGCAGGGACACGATGATATGGTTCTGATGCACATGGTGACTGTAGTACAGTGTACCACAGTACTGCAGTATAACATGTAAGGAGTAAAGCGTAATGCATACATGACAGGTAGTGTAGCCATCCAGCAATGATGCATTATACCTGTTGGTAACACTGGTTGATTGCAGTCCCTATAATGTTATCCATTTGTGTTGTAGGTGTACATGTGTCAGCACGAGGATGATCGGCAGTCATATTCCACAACAGGATATGTCACTGTGGTGACACCATGGCTGTGACATATCTGGGGTACAGTTGAACACATGTCACAGGTTACTAAACCGGTTATTGCCTGTGTCACATGGACAGGTGGCCTGCTGAGGCATGTATACCCTGCAATCTGATGTAGACCTATCCACATACACGCACACTGTTACTAGGCAACACTGAGACTAGACCCCTACCTAGCTATGTAGTGATACTGAAGTGTGTGGCTTACATTGCACACACCACATAACATTTAGGGTGAGGTGTGTCCCAGGTTACATGTTACATGCAGAGCATCCCCAGACATGTACAGTACGCTAATGGGGGATGTAATGGGTCTATTTGGACAATACGTAGTGTGACATACCGTCATATACACATTTACAGACACATAGCCAGACACACATCCGAGATACCAGGGCCTATCACTGCTAACTAACTTGACCATGTGTCCAATGTGTGACAGGTAGGCTGCACCACATCACATGCATAACTGGCTTGGATTGTGGTAACAGTTACCTGTATGGTTGATGGTGACAGTAGCAACCATAATGTGGTACATGGGACATATAACGGGTGTACTTGGTATAGTGACAGTGTACACAGCACCCACATCCTCCAGTGGATATTATACTCCCTGAAACCCATGATGGCAATCTGCCATACCTACCATCACACATGGGCCGTGACTGTGATACAACCAATAGTATACCCCAACAGTGGTACTACAGGGATATGCATCTCATGCATATGCCACACACGTAATAGGGTGTTGCATTGTCATGCCTCTCCTATGGGCAGCAACAACACTATCCATACTACTGTGTGGCAATGGGTATTGTAATAGGAGTATGTGGCCTCAGAATGCTGTACCCTACAGATATACAGACATGCACAACTACACGCACATGCCAGAACACAATAGGTATCCCATGCCTATCAATCCATTTGTAAAACACTGTTGTGCTGGTACTGCAAGGCTCATGTAGCCAGTATGGTGGGGAGCTTAACAAGATACATGTAATATCCCATACAGCAGAAGCCACAACTGACTATGGCAATGGGTGTTGTATTGGTTGTGAAGGCCCTCATGGAATTCCCAAGTACAGGTGTGCTAACACACAGATTCTGGTATACTCAGTCATACACATGTACACATGTGTCAGAACAGGGGTGCATCCCTGCAGGTGGTCATAGCTGTGTACCTAGCTATTGTCCAAGGGGAGATGGGTTGTGTAGGGGCTGTGTGTACAGTGTAACCTGCCACCTGCCAGGTGGCAGTGGGCAATCTATCAGCATGCACTACTGTCATGACCCTCAGGGTGAGAATGACATGCATCAGCCAATCCTCCAAGTGCCTCCTGCACATGGCCACTGAGGTGATCAAGTTGACATCTATGCAACATGCATTGCAACACATGGTTAGTGTCTGTGATGGAGACATGTATCCAAGCATGTTCAGTTGACAGTGGTAGTGTAGTGGATGTACCCATGGCATGTGGTGCATACAGGGTGACATCTCCTATATATGTCACTTCTTACACAGCTGGGCAGACGTGTCAGTGTCAATCAACCTTAGGTTGCCTGTACATATCCCAGCTGGATACCTGCCATCTGCATATCTGTACAGGGACTGACAGTCATCATCTTGGCAAGTAGCTATGCAGTAGCATGAGTGTGTTGACAGATAGACATCTGACAACAATATGTATGCCATAACTACATGTCGGATGCCCTCACTAACATGTGCTGTACAGACAGTAGTCTAAAGTTACATTCCACATGATGGATCATTACCCAGCTCACACACTAGGGATACAACAGGGAAGCCCCAGTGTCCAGCTATGCACGCAAGTGTGCCTGTTGTCAGTACTACATTTAGTACTCCGCTCTTGCCTGGGTTAGCACTGTCAACAGTAGTACTGCCATGATACACTACACGCCAGTGTGACAGCACGTACCCTGGGTTACTATACCTGTATGTAACACATTCACATGGATAACAGTGCTGTACAGGCCTCATATATGTCTGTGTCCCACACATGACACTCACACCCCTTGCTACTGTAATGACCGCACATAGGTGCACGTATTGTACATGGCATTACATACACTTATTACAGGTTATCAGACTGGGTGGTGTGTCCTGGTTAACAGGGTTAAGCCATGCTTAGCAAGTATCAACATTGCTGCAATATAACAGCTAAGCTGATTTGCACACTGGTAAGTGATGCCTACACTGTGTAAGCGCCCGTATGTTTACCCATAGCTCAGCACTGCTTAGCTTAATGCAAATCTGTGCAAACCCACTTAAAAGAGCTCAAACTTGCCTTAACCACTCTGTATCGAACAGCCCTTGTTCCTGCCCAGCAACAAAATGAACAGCCCTTGCAGGTCTTGAACCCAGGACCCTATATACTGAAGTCACAGCAATTGACCACTACACCATGACCACTGTGAAGACAGCTGTTGTTTTACCAATATAGCTGTCAATATACATATTGAGTAGTATTGAGCAATTGCCTTTAGTTCCTAAATTGTGCAGTCCTTATTATTAGTATGACTGTTGCATCACATATGTTGTTTTATCATAATGTGCACATAGCAGATACATATGGTGAGATAAATCTGGGAGGGTATACACAACCGTGAGGTTTACTCATGACAGAAATATGGTTGTATACATATAATAGGTCTATATATGTCTACATGTACATACACATGTATACTTATACATATGTCTGTATACACATCTGTATAGTGCTACATATATATGTGTGTGTGTGTACATATACATATCCATCTATATATGTAGATATGTATATGTGCATATATCTATATAGATATCTGGATAATTATATATACATATATTTTCACCATATGTCCTGAACATGGAGTGTAGCCCTACCTCAGCCCCTATAGTCCCAACTCCGTAGTGCAAGAGGATGTCAGGTGTGTATAGCAGGTATATTTGTAGACTATTGCTACTGTAATAGGGATTGTCTTTACAGACATGGTGTATGTGGGAGGTCACATCTGCTTTTAACATGTGCGCCATTGGCTACTGACAGGCATCCTAAGGACATCATAGTACAGTACCGCTGCTAGCACATAATGCTCCTGTGGACTACAGCAGAGATATTGGCTAATATATGTGGACATTCTGACACACTCTGGACAGTCCAGAGGGGTACACAGAACCCCTTAGTGCAAGACATGTGGACCAAGCCTGACAATGTGGATGTTAACAGCCATGCAGATTGGTATAACATGTAACAACTGGTATACATTTGCCCCCATAGGTTATGCATTCACACACCCCTGTCTGTCCTGACACATAATAATCACTGGTACAGAGGTGCCATGGCCACATACTACCCACTAGATATTGACATACATCTGTACAGCGTCCAACTGCTCTGTATGACATTAATGACTGTTAAGGGAGGCCCGGCAGCAGTACGTCTGGCAAGTATCTGGACATGACATCTCACTGGGTAAGTACAGTAAGCTGCTAGGCATGTAACAAAGCCCTATGCAGGCTACAGGCAGACAGGCTCAAAACTGGCCTACATTTCCTATGGGGGAATGCACATGCACCTGCATATATAGCAGGCTCTATTTATTTATTTTATTTATTTTTTATTTTGTTAACTGGGCTAGTCTAGCTGGATATATATCCATTTTCAGTACAGGCCCGGGGAGAAAAGCTCCAGCAAAATAGAAAATTAAAAAATTAAAAATGTTGTTACATGGTAAATGAAAGGATTTAAAAAAAAGTACAAGTAATAATAACATACTGAAGATATTTACACTTGTAAAAGCGACAATAAAAAATGTAGCACAGTAAGATTCATAAGGAATTTTTCACATCAAAGTAGAAAGATTTCAGCAGTATGTTGATTAGAGTTCAAACAGTAACAGCCTTGCTTGCATGAATTAGCTTTAAAATGTTGGTAAGTTTATTTGGAAGATGAAGTATCAGTAGTGAAAGTGGGTGGTTAGTCGGGGTTGCTACAAGGGCAATAACCAGTGCGTTTTGAGGTGTTTTTTTGAGTTTTTGTTTAAAGAGAGGCAAGGAAGAGAGTAGAGTTAGTTCACTGGGTAGCTGGTTCCAGTTTTTTCCCACTGTGTTAGTAAACAGAGAGTCACCAGCCATGTTGTTAGACTTGGTTATGCTAGCGAGGAGTTTGCTAGAAGAACATAGGGAATTCAGATTTTTATAGGGGATTAAGAGATTGGAGCATATAGGGGTGATGTTGGGTTGGTAAAATATCTTGTGGGCAATGGTGAGTTGGGAGATTATCAGATGGTTTTGGAATTCAAGCCAGTCTAGCTGCCAAAGATTCAGACAGTGGTGGGTTCTAAAGGGATTGCCAGTGACAAATATGGCGATGTTATTATAGGAAGTTGCTAGTTTGTTAAGATTATTTTTCTTTAGGTTAGTATATACAGGTGAGGCGTACAGAAGAGTTGAGATTAGATGGGAGTGAGCAATCTTGGTTCTGGCTGTGGGGGTTAGGAAAGGTTTGATTCTATATAAGGAGCCTATTTTTCTGTTGACAGTTTTAATGGTGTTGTTTATATGGTAATCAAATGTAAGGTTATTGTCAATGGTAATTCCTAACAGTTTAGTGGTAGAGTCAGGGAATTTAATAGTGCCATTATTGGAAGTGACTAAGAAATCTATGGGGGAGGACTTAGTAGTGGGATTAAAGAGAAGGAGTTGGTTTTTTTGGCATTAAGAAGGAGGCAGCATTTAGTAAACCATGTTTCTACAATGTTAAAAACATTTTGAGTAAGAGACTGTAGTTCTGATGGGGAGTATGCTGAGCATATTAGCGTAGAATCATCTGCATATTGAATGCAGGTGGCTTGAGGAATTGCTACATGGAGGTCATTGATAAATAATGAGAAAATAAGTGGTCCAAGAATAGAGCCCTGAGGGACTCCGAGGGTGACTGGTAGAAAGGATGAAATTTGATTTTCCCAGAGAACTGCCTGTTGCTAAGGTAGGATCTGAACAAGAATATTGATTAGAAGGGTGTGGTTTACCATGTTGAAAGCTTTTGAGAGGTCAGTAAAGAGTGCAGATGAGAGGATGTTTTTATTGTGGTTTCTATTGATGGTATCTGTAAAGGATAAAAGGGCAGTTGTGGTACTGTGTGATGTCCTAAAGCCATGTTGGCAGTTTGCTATTATGCTATGTTGAGATAGTTGATATAAAAGTTGTTGGTGAATGCATTTTTCCATAATTTTTGCTAAGGGTGATAAGAGAGCTATTGGCCGATAGTTAGAGTAGTCATTTGAGTTCCCACCTTTGTGCAGGGGGATAATGTGGGAGATTTTCCAAATGTCTGGAATGGTTCCCTCCTTAATTGTCCTATTTATAAGGATGGATATAGGGTAGGCAATTACTTTGGCTGCTTTTTGCAGATATTGTGACGGTAGCTGGTCAGCAGAAGGAGTACAAGGCTTGAGTTTTTGGATGAAATTATAGATGAGAGTAGTAGAGATGGGTTGTAGTTTGAATGTAGGTAGAGTGCCTGGTATGCTGGTGGAAAAGCTTGACTTGTCTGAGATTAGTTGGCTAGCTAGTGCTTGTATGATCTCAGTGAAGAAAGAATTGAAGGTATTGGCAGTTTGATGTGGGGTATTTGGATCGGCATCAAGTGGGTTGGGTGTATGAGAGTGCCCTGGAGAAAGGAATTTATTGATACTAGACCAGAACTTCTGGGGATTATTTTGGTGAGTTTGCTGCAGTTTAGAGTAGTAGTTCTTTTTATCTGTAAGTATTGCCTTTTTTGTACTATTTCTCAGCTGCCTAAAATTTAGTTGATCAGAGATATTTCTGTTAGCTCTCCACTTAGCCCAAGCTTTGTTCCTAAGCAAAATTTGATGTCTGGTTTCTTTAGAAAGCCATGGGGCTGGGTTAGACTTCATTCTGATGGATCGTTTAGGTGCATGCCTATCCAGGATAGATAAGAATTTATGGTTAAGATACTTTACAGTCTCTTCAAGTGGTAGGTTTTTTAAAGGGTTCCAGTCACAGGCACTAAGTTCATTTTGAAATAATTCTGAGTTAAAGTATTTGGTAGAGCGTGCTATTCTAAAGTTGGGGAGGTTGGGAAGATCATTTTTTTCTCTTATGATGTAGGTCAAAATATGATCACTTACATCGTCTGGCAGTGTTCCTACCTTGTAAGATTGTTTCTGTCTATTTATAAGTATTCAGTCTAAGGTACTCTCTTTTTTTATTTGGTTTGTTAATTCTAGTTGTGGAGGTGATAGTTTGGCTAAAGCCTTGGAGGTTAATATGAGAGGTAGAATTTTCAGCACTGACACCTTTCCAGTCAGTATTGAAGTCACCTAGTATTATTGTATCTTGGGGGTAAGTTGAAGACACCCAGCTTAGTGTAGCCTCTATTGTAGTGATATTATTTCCGGGTGGTAGGTAAATAAGACAATGTATAAAGATTTGTTTGGGTTGATTTGAAGTTTGGTGATGAGGACTTCTGTATTACTATCCTGGGTTGGATTATATGGTAAGGTGGAGATATGAAGTCCATCTTTGAATAGAACTGCTACTCCACCCCCTTTGTATTTTGATCGATCTTGTCTCACTATATTATAACCTTGCGGAATGATTTCATTGTCTTTAGTCTCTGGTTTCAACCAAGTTTCAGTGAGGCAGAAGATGTCAAAGGAGTGAATATCTAGAAGGACATGGAGGTGGGCTACTTTATTATTAATTCTTTGGATATTTAGATGTCCTATTAGGAAAGAGTTATTGAGTTTAGGGTGGGTTGTTAGGGTAATGGGGTTGGTAGGGCCAGGGTTGGGGTGGATGTCACTGTCTTTTAAGGAGGGATTATTTAGTTTTATTACTGAATTATACCTAAGATTAGTTTGAATTTTCACTTTCTTTATTGTGGGTTTATTGTGTTTAATGTGGGAGAGTCTATGGTATTTAGGTAGCAGGTAGCTGGGAATGGAAGTTATATTAGTATGATTATTAGAGGATATATGAGTGTGAATTGCTGTTTGTTTTAGAGAATGGTTAAAATGGTAATAGTACAGTTTTTCAAAGGAGGTGAGAAGGTAGGTAGAGGTGAGGACAGTTGAAAGTATAACTACAAGTGTTAGCTTGGTTAGATTAGCCAAAGGCATCTTGTTGAGATTATAAATAAGAGGAGTAAGGAGTTGGGATTGAAAAATAGGTGAAAAGAAGACAAAAGGATGAGGGAAGTGTAGAGAGGAGGGCACTAATACGTATTAGTTAAGAGTGAAGGAATACGGTAAGGCACTCTAAGGTGTGGCTTACTGTGAGTGATTGTTAGAAGGTAAAGGTGTGGCTAAAGTTTATGGGATGAAGTGATGTATGGGATTGGTTGGAAGAGAGAGAGGGCGTGGTTAGGGAAGTATAAGTGTTGGACCTCTGGGGTGGGTGGGAATTGGGGGTAGGGTAGGGGGCAGAGTGAGCCCGTAGGGCGAACGGAGCGGGTCAGAGCTGAGAGAGGCTGAGAGGCAATCAGTTATGCAGAGAGACTGTGTTCTACATGCGTAGGATAGGTAAGAGACACTTTCTGTTGCTACTTATCAGAAAATGGTGAACATAGGTATAACTGTGTAGGGGAGAAAGGTATGAGTAAAGAGTTCCATAGCAGAGAGAAAGGTATTTATAAATAGTTCTATGGCAGGAAAAGTAAGTTTAAACAGAGAGTTAATTAAGGGGCCAGTGGCTGGAGTAGTAATTGACAAAAAAGCTGTCTAGTTTCTAAAACTCTCAGACTTAACCAGGATAATTCCCTTTACAACTTTTCATGGGGTGGGGGGTTATTACTTGAGTAAAACGTACAAGCAGGGATAGCAGAGAAAGGCTGGTCTACAGAGCTAGTGGATTTCTACTTCCAGTAAGAAACAGTTTTCCATGCCTTGAGATCTGCTGCCCTCTAGTGGTAGATGTAGGGAAAACACTAAATCCTCTAAGATAGGAGGTGGGGGGGGAGTAAGATAGTAAAGAGATGGTCAGAGGTGTAGGTCCATGGGTGTGCAGGCCCTTACAAATTAATTTAAGTTTAATGCACTCACAATTTGAAATTAAAGCACTCACAAGTTTATAGTTAAATCCTAAAGATACTGTAGGATAGCACCCACACTGTGAGGCTGAACGCAGAGAGTCTAGATAGTTCCTGTAGGTCTTCTAGGTTAGGTTTCCCTTCTGTTCAGTTTGGATTTCATTAGCCTTACAGGGTTGCTGATAGAGGGACAGGCTGTGTCTCAACACAGGGCTTGGTAGCTGAAAATGAGACAGAAAGATGTTAATTATGTTAGGCAACTAGGTTAAGGACTATGCAGGAGTGGAAGGTAAAATGAAGGAGGAGGAGTGGAAGTCAGTAGTTGAGTGGAGTGTAAGATACAGTAGAGTATTTGCACAGGTATTCAGCTTATAGAGTCCTATACATTTAAATGTGTTGCTCAGAAAAGAAATACATATATATCTACTACAGTCAAAATCATGTAATTTCTAATTACTATACAGAATTAACCAAAGAAGAAAAACTGAACCGAGTAGTTTAACTGTTGGAAAAAAAAGAAATGAACCAAGTGGTTTAACAGTTAGTACAACCCTTCACAGTCATGTAGTATTGTAATATACAGTATAGCAATTCATGTTGACTGCAGCACAAACAGCCCAGCAATAACTTCTCCAGTACAATTAGCTAGCAAGAGTGTAGCGCTGAGTGCCTGAGCACAAAATTAAATTGGCTGAAGCAATTAGTAAATTAAACACCTCCTGACCCAAGTGGAGTGGCTGCAAAGGAGGAAAACCCCTTTAGGATGTTTGTAATGTGTGGCCGTGCTATCCGTATACCAGAGCCCAAGAGAGGAGCAAGACTGGCATGTCACAGCACAGAGTACAATACATCAGTGTGAAAGTGCATAACCACAGCCAATGTGAACACAGCCACAGCCACGTATGGTAAGCTAGCGTTATATTACAGTATATGGACTATTTGTTCAACACCATCCTCATATGTGCCACTCACACACTAATCCTACATATACTGGGCCACTACACAGTGTGGTCCAATGTCTGTCTGTGGTATGGGACATGTGTGTGTATGGCCCTACAAACATGGAAGCCGATAGGGTAACATACAGTGGAGCAGCATGTAACATCAGATAGAACAGGACCAAGAACAATGACATCTACCATAGATGTACACAGGCCAAAGTACATATTATCAGTACACACACTGTCGACATTCACTTTATGTACACAAACCTCAGTACTGTATGCACAACCACAGAATATCCAGGTGATGTTACCAAATATAAACCCTACTATACATAACATGTGTAGCAGTCTGATATCTCACTGGCTTGTTATCAAATATGATGTCACTAATTATGGTGTACAGCATATATGCACCTCTTACTGCATGACATATGTACAAAGGTTGACAGAGTTGTGGCTGGAGGCACATACACAGGGCCAATATTGACATGTTGCTGTGATAACCTCATACATTTACTGTTTTAACGGGGTTTGTTGCAACATATGTCCTATGGGGGATATGAAGTCAGTAACTCTCACGGCTGTCACTATCTACAGACTGCAATCCTCACACTACCTTCTGCAGTCCACAGATAGGTGCACTGTGGGTAGCACATGAAACAAAAGGCACCACACACTGCCCAGTCTGCAGATGACTCTATGGATGAGGTCCCCCTCATACACATATCACTGACATGGCAGTTATTAAAACATTAGGACAGCCATATCCACACACACCCTGTTAAACCAACATTACTCCAAATGTAGTATAGCAGCATTTACAGTCTGTAATTAGGTCAGGCACATCACCCTTCTGTGTGTTGCCCTGTTTCCACAGTGTATGTTGTTAGAGGTAAATCCCCAATCCATCTGAGATGCTGTTTGCCAAACAACAGAACGAGTTCCTGCTCACAGTGACTGAAAAGGCCCAACACCAACATGATGTTCCTAGATATTGGAGTGTGTTTCCATGCAACTGGCAATGGGAATGTTACCACAGCTGTTCCACATGCAATCAGCTAGAAGAGGGCTGCAATTCATGCAGAGGCCATCAGCTGATCATGAGCATCACTTAAAATACACATGCTGCTGCCTAAGCAAAGCAGGTGTAGGTCTCCACATCCACCAAAGAGGGAGTGAGAGAGGCAGACAGAGGCAAAGAAAAGTCAGGGAGGGGTGGGATAATAAAACTTAAGCATGTTTGTGTCACACACCTACCAGCACAGGGTATCAACCCCCTGACTATGTAGCACTATCACATTTCTATGCAGTTATTGGATGTGCCACATAGGTTACATGCTGAGGAGCCCCCCAAATGTATATGTGATGGTAAGTGGCATCTGCAACAGGAATATGGTAGCTATACGGTAGGTGTAGTACACATGCCTGTCCGCATGAACAGGTGCCAGTATCAACACAGCCACACTCTCACAGGGATGCACACACATTGACACACTTGGCAGGGCCAGGAATGCAACTCACTAGTGAGATTGCACCAATACATTACTGTGCAGGTATCACATGCACCACAGGGGTCATACAGTGGTTATATAGGCAAAGGCAATGTGGAGGTGTCTGACATTGGACGGCATGCTTCAGTATGCCAATGGAGGTTGTAGTGAGTGTGAATGTGATCATACACATCATGCAACACACACACACACACACACACACACACACACACACACACACACACACACACACACACACACAAAATGCTAGTACTGACATGTATGGGTGCATTGCTTCACGGGTGTGTAGTGGTTGACTGTGCCAGACAGCTATACAAGGCTAGGTGATGGGTATACCTTGGCATCAGCCCACATGACAATGGTCTGCATTGTGGCTCAGGGGTGTAGTTTCTGGATTTGTCCACACCTGTGGGTATTGTATTCACCATCTAGTCACCTGGGTGACTATTGCATGTAGCCAATGCTGTGCATTGCTTGTCATGTATGTGCTCCTTAGTCCATGACATGGACGGTGTCTTGGATGTGCACACCTCCCACATGCATGGGCAGTGATGTGGAACTTTACCGGGGTGTCTGGCCCATGTTGTGTACAATGATTGGTTTCATCAGATGTGCCAGTCCTGACCTCATGTGGTGGGAACTGTTAATGGACAGCAGGTTTACCCTGCACCTACATTGATAGCATGATACCGGCATTCCCTGATGTCAGTGGCATCTTTCCATACAGGGCATGTTTTTCAGGCATGGTATGTCCTTTGTGGGTCACATTCGATGACACCACAGGTGTTGCAGGTGTCCAGTGGGGAACATGGGAAAGGTGCACTGTTGGCATGTATGTGCCTGTTGGACAGTTGGACAGGGTGTCATGCCCTTTGTAGCCCACTGCAATCACACCATGGTTACTATTAGTGGGCAATATGCAGGGACTACCAACATAGTGACTGTTGCCTAGGCAAGTGTGTGTGTGTGTGTGTGTGTGTGTGTGTGTGTGTGTGTGTGTGTGTGTGTGTGTGTGTATGTGTGTGTGTGTGTGTGTGTGTGTGTGTGTGTGTGTGTGTGTGTGTGTGTGTGTGTGTGTGTGAGAGACATGGGTTGAGAGTGTTCTCTGGATAATACTAGGGTTGCTAACTTTGTTTTCCTGGCCTTAATGCCACATGTAGGGGTATAGATTTGACCCCAGCCTCTCAGCTATTTCACATCTGTTATCCCTGTATGGTGGACATTGTGATATATATATATATATATATATATATATATATACTAGGGCCATCATATAAGAAATGTGCAAAACTCGGTCCACATTGAGTCCAGTTGTTACACACTCACACCCATCTCCACACAGGATACAAATTACAAACACAGACACACACACACACACACACACACACACACACACACACACACACACACACACACACACACACACACACACACACACACACCTGTCATGTCTGAGATTAGCACTCCTACCTAACTAGTTTATTACACTACATCACTATGCAGTTATAGGACACACCATGGGGATTATTGGAGTACTCCTTCCCCAAAGGTGTATTTCACAATGAATGACATCAGCAGGATTTCCAAGGTAGGGCATTTGAATTGTAGTGAGTGTGGCTAGGCTAAAATGCATTGCTCCCTACACAGACATAGCAACACACACAAAACATCCACAACTACCATGTGTGGGAATAGAACCCCTACCAGAGTTCTATATCATACTACAGCATGAAGCTGTTATAGGACGCACCATGGGGATTACTGGAGTACTCCTTCCCCAAAGTGTATTTCACAGTGAATGACATCATCAGGAGTGCCATTTGCCATGTTTGAGTTTAGAACTCCTATCTAACTAGTTTATCACACTACAGCAGTATGCATTTAAAGGACATGCCACAGAGATTACTGGGCTACAACTTTCCGAAAGGTGTCTTTCACAGTGTATGACATCAGCAGCCTTGCCAAAGTAAGGCATTTGAATTGTAGTGATTGTGACTAGCCTAAAAAGCATTGCTCTCTACACAGACACATGCACACAGTTGCCATATCTGGGATTAGAACTCCTACTTAACTAGTTTATCACACTACAGCAGTACGCAGTTATAGGGCGCACCACAGAGATTACTGGGGTATAGCTTTCTGAGAGGTGTATTTCACAGTGTATGACATCAGCAGCCTTGACAAAGTAGGGCATTTGAATTGTAATGAGTATGACTAGCCTGAAAAGCATTGCTCTCTACACACACACACACACACACACACACACACACACACACACACACACACACACACCCACACATACAAAAACAGAGCTGCCATGTCTGGGATTAGAACTCCTACCTAACTAGTTTATTACACTACAGCATTACACAGTTATAGGAAGTGCCACGGAGATTACGGGCATACACCTTTCACAAGGGTGTATTTCAAAGTGGATGACCTCAGTAGGCTGGTAATGGTAGGGCTATGGGGAGGGCAGTGTTGTGCATGGGCCATAACCCATACATCTAGAGGTTGACACACCACATGCGGGCACATGCAGGGTTATATTCCACAGGTACGTGTATACAGCTGCTAGATGACTACTTCCTTGTACAGTCATGTTGCGCAGCTAGCACTTGCACCTCATGGTCCATAATGCTGACAGATACTAGTGGCTAAGGTCTACAGTGAGTGACATCCAAACCTCATGTGGTTGTTGCCATTTGGCTGTGTGCTGGGTGGGACAGGCCTTATCCTGGATGGCCCCTTGTGACAGTCACTCTCTTCTACACATCTATGTATGTCTGCTTTTGGCTTATTATAGTGTGTTGTCCTTGGATATATGCCTGTATTCCTACCCAGTGTGTGTCCAAAGCATGAGTGCTGCATACTGAGGAGTGTCTGCACTAACATCTGCAACTGCCAGATATGTCTGGTCCACTGCTATTTGCAGACATTGCCTTCATTTGTTTAAGTGTGTGAGTATGCCCATTATGGCCTTTCAGTATGTTGTTGACTGACATTGCCTTCATTTCTCTAAGTGTGTGAGCATGCCCAGTATGCCCTTCTGTACTGAATGTGTGGATCGATTCCAGGTAGTTTGCACTGCAGTGCAGACCTTTGTGTTGCACACCTACAGGTAGCATACTGTTTCTGCAGGGTATCTGTTGATCATTTGGCAATATAGAGACAAATTGTGCAGGGGATAGTGTGTACTGTAGGTGATTGTGTCTGTGCTGCTTCAGCTGCATGGTACTGCTGTTAGCAGAGATATTTAGACGTGTACTGTTATACACAGTGATGTTTTCTGTCTTCATGTACTGTCAGGGATCTTCTTGCTCACAGTGATGACTTGGGGGACAAGGGTGACTGCAGCTGTGTCTGGTATTGTGGGCAGCCATCTACATATTCATGGTAAGTTATGCCATTCTGGAGGGGGAACTATAGACACTTGGTGCTGGGTTTATGTATCTGGTTCAGCACCTTGGTACAGTGCTGGCAGAGGATCCAATACTTGTCAACCTATCAACATGAGAGTATGGCCTTATCTTGCTGTGGCAATGCCTCACAGCTGTACAGATCTGCACAGGTTAGCCAGAGGCAGGGGCCATGGATCAGGACATTTACCATATTGTGGTGTATGGGCAGGTGCGTATCCATCCATGTATGTGTTTGCAGCCAAGGATAGTGTACACACAGCTTGGTGTCAGACCCTGCCCATTCCATGCTGCTCATGCTCCCACACCCCCCTCTGTCATTCTAACCTCTTTCATACATTATGCATTTATGCATACATTCTCTGATACTTTCCCTAAGGGTATCACCCCATCACAGGTGTGTATTAGTGTTGGTCCACAGTTCACGCAACGGGACATGGTGGACATGTTACTGTGGTTTGTCCAGATGGCCTTGCATATGGCTTATGTGGAGTGTGTTATGTTGTTATTTGGGTGTCCATTACATAACATGCATTGGCAGTACATGTGAGACACAGGCCTTTGGCAGACGCCTGTTGGGCATTAGGTGTTGCTGCCTGCCAGATGCGGCAAGTTGTTGCATTCTGTCATTGCTATAGTCCCAGACCACCATACAATATATTCCCCTGGGGTGACAGGGTAGGTGTGATAGGTGTTCATGCCAATACCCTCTATCAGTCTTGATCATGTGGTGTGGATGCTGGCAGGGTGCTACCTACAGCTAGGGACATACCTGCATAGGGCACCTGCTCTGCATGCTGCAGTCTTCTGCTATTGCCATATACAGATGGGGTCTTATTGTACCCATTCCCCACAGCAGGGATATTAACAGAGAGGTGCCTGTGGGTGGTGTTTGCGTGGCTGGGTGCATGTGTGCTATGGACACTACTTGCATCTGACACACAGATATGCATGGGGCATTCCAGTTATGCTGGCATGTGCTGGTACATCAGCTGATTCCCAATACATCAGTCCTACCTCCTTTAAGATCTGCAGGTGTTCAGGCAGACATCACCAGTATCCCCTACTACAAGTCCAGTTACTGTGATGCATACCTATATGTACACATCCAAGAGTGTCAACATTTCACAGTGACACAATATATACTGTATGTCGGGGTACTTTTCCCTGCACTGCTTGTATATCTAGCCCAACAGTCATGCCATGTAAGTCTTTCAGACGGTGACACATATTACCACCATACATTTACAATGGCTAACTGCTAGCATGTGTTATACTGGTGGGGATTGTCTATTGCACTGCAGTCCAGGGCTTGTCCCTGTCATCAGCAGTAGTGGCAATGGCCACCAGGTCTTAGCTCAACATGCATACATACTGACCACCTACACACATTATGAAACACACACCATCCTAACACACACAGATCTGCATATTGTGCAAATGCTACAACCTATCCTGCTACCTTGGCCACCTCTGGGCATCTGTGCTCCACTCGTATTATACCTACTCATACATATTATTACATTTCTACACAGGATTGGGGGGGGGGCACACCTGAGTATCACTACATTTCTACACTGGACTGGGGAAAGGGGCAGACCTGTCTGTTTCCACATGTCTACATAGGTGTGGGGTGGGGGCACACCTGACTGTTACTACATTTCTACACAGGATTGAGGGGACACACACCTGACTGTTACTACATTTCTACACAGGATTGTGGGGGTGCACACCTTACTGTTTCTACATGTCTACATAGGATGGGGGGCACACCTGGCACTTGCACACATTTGCTATGACTATACTGGTATGTCAGGTACTTCATTTCACTCTGTATTCTAACCTATCATACTGACTAGAGGCATATCAGTGTACTACAGTTCTTAGCTTTGGTTTCCCTACATATTAGTGTCTGATTTCCTACCCTTCAGAACTAACGTCCCACTGTCTGACCTGCTGTAGTCTGTCTGTGTAGGCCTGGGGAGGCGGTAACCCATAGGCATCATTCAGAGGCCATAGCGCAGGCTCTGTTTGGGTTTGTCTACACCTGTCCTGCTGGCTGAGACTGTTGTTGGGTATGTGAACCTCCCTGACTGGAATGTGTGAGTCATATGGACACACATGTTGCCCAGCACATTTCCTGTAGTGGGTTTTGTCACCCTTTGTAGTACTGGCTACTATGGAGACTCCAGTATATGTTACAGATGTCATGGTGCCACTATGGGTGTCTACTATCTGCAGCCATAATGTTCAGCCACTCAATTCCCTTGCATGCTCACATCCATACCATGGATACAGGTAATGACACATTCTACTTCATTTGGCAATTGGTATGTTGATTGACTTACCTTGTGGGTGTGGCAGGATTGAGGATGGTGCTGGAGGACTGCCTATGTCGGATGCACATAGTACACTCCCTATACATGGTTGAGCACAGGTAGTGTCATGTTTGGCATCCCTTTTACTGTATGTGCGAGTCAGAGAGAGGTGTCCCTACTGTGCCAGTGTATGTGCTATGCATTGCCTCTTACCAAGGCCAGGCATACTGGGGTAGGTTGAGGTTGTTCCTCCTCAGAGTCACTCCATGCCTGTACAGGCCTTGGCATTGGTGGGGGGCTGTGTGGCCCTGCCCCATGCTGTTCCTGCTGCAGCTGTTTCCACAGGATCATATTGTGTAGCATGGCACATACCGTAACAATATGAGTACATGTAGCTGGTGAGTACTGCAAGGCTCCACTGGATGTGTCCAGCCACCGGAACTGTGACTAGAGCATCAAAAACACATGCTCTATTATAAGTCTGGTCTGTGCGTGTGCCTCATTATGGCTTTCTTGTTCAGATGTGTGTGCATTTCTGATGGATGTCATCAGCCACGGCTCCAGTGTGTAACCAGCATCCCTCACTAGGTGAACATAGGGGATGTCCCCATTGGAAAACCTCTGGTACAGCTGTGTCAAATGCCAGATGTGGGAATCGTGATAGCTTCCAGGGCAGCCAGCACACACATTCATTATAATGCCCTGGGCATCGTTCATGACCTGGCAGTTGGTGGAGGGGAGTCCTCTGTTGTTAATGTAGGCCCTATCTTGATCACCAGGTGGTGCTTTGATGCATATGTGCATGCAGTCTATAGTACCCACTACCTCAGGATATTCTGCTATTTGGTGGAAGAGACGCATATTGCCTTATACTTGGCCAATGACATGCTTCCAGACTGATATGCAGCCTTTATTTGGAGCTGTCCATTTTGGAATTTGCAGAAATGTACTCTGTTACTAACCGAGTACATTTCTGCAGATTATACTAGCCCTGCACGGCTGGGTTCCAGCTTCCTGGATTGCAAATTCACCTCATTTGCATGCATTTCTCCTGCAAATGGGGTACTTTGCATACAGGGGCTGAGTTTGTGCAGGACTAGTACAGGAGCACTTGTGCACGCCCCTACAGGCTATTCCTGGATCGCACGTTAGACATATTGCCTGCTAGAGCTCCTGCACTAATCCTGCATGCCGTGCAAGGCTTGCAGAATCCAGGGGAATGTCTTCACATCTCTGACTAATGACAGTGCAACTCCATTGTACAACTAAACGTAAAGTACATTGAATATGCATCAGTGCTTTGGGCATTCTGTATCACAGCTTTCCGCAAAGTGTTATTCATAATATGCTCCACTGTATCGTCCTTGTAAGAAATTATGATATGAGCCTGGAACTGTTACTGTTTCAAGCAGAAAGACAGCAACTCTCAGTTCAAAATATATGTTCTACATCTCTTTTTTAACTAGCTTCTAAAATAATATAGTTTTCTTAAAAATACATTATTTTGTGGGTGACCATTATTAGTCATACTGAATAGTTTCCTGACTAAGTTTTAAATTAATGCAAAATGTCATTTGTGTAAAATTCAGCTTACAGTAGATGTTTCTGTACGTCTTTAGCAGAGGACTAGGTAAGAGTAACAGATATACATTATAATTAGGCTGATGTTAGTGCAGGGTACATGTAATTGGGCAGTTTGGGAAGGTGAGATGCTTTTCTGTTTTTTATTCCTGGAAAAAAAATGACACCTGAAAGTGTTTCCAGCAGACAAGTAGTGACTCATCATTTTCTGTTTCTAAGGAAATACTATCCATTGTAAGCAACTACAGGTGGATTCAACACAAATTTTCATACATCTGATTGCACCTCATTTCACCATAAAAATTATTTTGTTGACTATGCTAGCATTACTCCATACTATAAGAGTCTGAGTGTCTAATGAGATACACACAAACAACAACATAATGGCAATATATTTTAATTTACTGTCATCTTTAATAAACTCCTCTCTTCATACATAATTCTTTATGATATTCTACAGTCTGTAAAAGCCTTGCTATATTTAAGAAAATTATATTTATCAGCTTGATAAATATTTCTGGAATACTTTAAACATAGAAATTTTTGAGAAAGTATGAATCTTGCCAGGAATCCCAAGAAATGTTCATGTCAGCTTAACTTTCCCAAAGCCATACATTGTAATCATACTGAATCCAAAGCTCTCACCTTGTGTTGTGAACATGGAGTATTTAAGCTTGAGGTCACCTGCTTTGCTGTTATTATGTCCCTTTAGTAATCATGCACTTTGTAACTGTAATGATACTGCACAGTAGCAACAAAGCTGTAATTTACTTCAAACATGGTGCAATGCTGCTAGGCAGGGCAAACTAGAAAGTGCAACACTGGCATGAATGAATTGCTTGTTCTTTTCCCATCTGAGATCCCATTAGGTAAAGCTAGTCATTTTAAATTTCTTAAAGTAATCTTTTAACACTAGAGACTGCACTTTCATGTCAGGAGACATGGGCAAACTCAGGCAATGGTATGCAGTCATCAAGCATGACAGAATAAGCGAAGAAACATCTGGTTCAACACTGCTGTTTAACTTTGCTATAGAAGGATTCCTTTGATCTGCAGCTGGAGTTAACTGTAAGAGTTTTTGTGGAGTAATTAGTTAATAGGTCTTTGCCACTAATAGTCCCCATCAGCTGACTGCATGAGCAGAACTAAATTATTTCATCTCACCCCTGGCCTGTACAGATTGTTGTCCTTGAAATAACAATGTCATTAATTACTTAGTCCATTTTTGTGGTTAGAAATTTCCCCTCCCCATTTTTGTACCCACATTCATGCAGAAATATGTGAAATATTGTTGTGCAAATTATTCAGCAGATCTGTCTGGAGATTTTCTTTTAATTTCTTTGCTGTAGTCAGCCACACAATTTATTGTTTGTATAACATATAACATATGAGATTTGTAAATATTTATAGAACATTATCAAAGGGTAAAATATGTGAATAAATAAGAGGTGATGTATAAAGCTCAGTAGAAACACCTAGGCTGAGATGGCATTCTTTTTAGTATCAGAAGAGATGCAGACACGATGTCTTGTTTTGTACTGTGCTCCTATTTCAACACATAGTGTGAACCAAACCAAACAGAGGCTCTCGACATAAAACAGAAGCCGTGAGAAAATTCAGAAATGTTTATTGTGAGTGCTTTCACAATTGCAAAGCACTGCTTCATCAGACATCATTACACTTCTCCCAAACTGCTTTTTATATCCCAGTCAACCAATAAAAACAGACCATTAAATAATCACATAGTAAGCAAATACTTATAATAAAAATGCTTTTAAATGTCATACATAGTACAAAATATGGGTTCAGACATCTAGACAGTGAGACATTTACCTGTGGTGCATTTGACTGGGGACACATCGCTGAAGTGACAGTTAGCTGCAGAGAAATATGGCTGTTTGCAGACTCCCTGTGGGCAATGAGAAGAATGTGTTGCCATGCCCACAACTTCAATAACCAAATGCACAGGGGGAAAACAATGTCTATGGTCTCCAAGTGAACATGAGATAGCAGGCAATATGGCAGGCATCATCAGTGGGCTGGCTAGAGGGCATGTCAGTGGCAGTAAAAATGTAGTGCACAATGGGCAGTGCCTTTATAATCAGTGTGTGTGGACCACTACCCCCTTCACAGTGTCTAGGGAACATTACTTAAAATGTATACTGGAGCATAAATGTGACTACACTAGCCTGCTGGATTTCCTCCATGTTGTAGCACACTTCTACATGTTGTAGTTACATAAGTATGTATTGTACACTGAGCACAACACTCATTACTTCTTCTGCCTCCATGCATTTGGTTATTAAAGCTGTGAGCATGGCAGTGTGTGCTTCTCTTTGCCCACAGGGAATTCACAACAGCCATATTTCTATGCAGCTGAATGTCACTTCAACCAAGTGTCCCCATATGCATGGTCCCTTTCAAGAAGCAATGAACATTTCTCAACATACATCACTTATAAATGTTCCTGGTTCTAAGAACAGGCTTTATAGGAACCTTTCCATTCAAACCTTACCATGTATTGGCTCTAATTCTAATAATCCATCTCATCTCTGATGTCTCTAACCTATTCCTGATATCACCCCCATCCTCATTCAATTTTATTCCTTCTATAACTGAAAACTTAAAACTATATAATGAATTATGCTGTAAGAGATGTCTAGCCAGCGCATTTGTAGTTGACTCAATATTTACATTATATATATCTTCTCTAATGTAGTCACATAAGCGTCTATCTGTTTTACCTATTAAAAAGATAGACATACTGCACAGTATGCTAAATACACTATATGATGTATTACAATTCAAAATTACCTTAAACACCATCTATTTACGTGTATCTGGATGTCTAAAGCTATTAGAAGAATATATACATCTGCAATAATTACATTTAGAGCATGGTAAAGTTCCATGTACATACTGAATAACTAAAGGTTTTTCCACTGTTTATTATTTTTCTGTGGGTCCCTGGCATAGACCTAACCACCTAACCCACATACCAATGCCTCTTCTGTAAGAATGCCTATAGTATATTCTAGTAATGATAGACAAATAGCAGGGATAATGGGAAAACATTGGCAGATATTAGTAATGGACCCCAAGATTAGAGCAATAGTTGGTGAGAAACCTAATTTTTTTTTTAAGAATAAAAAGTCCATAAAGAGGATATTATGCTATCCCAAAACCATGGAAAAACCTTTAGATATTCAATATATACATGGAACTTTACTATGCTCTAAATGTAATTATTGCTGTTATAGATTCTTCTAATAGCTTTAGACATCCAGATACAGGTAAACAGATAGTGTTTAAGGTAATTGCAAATTGTAACATGTCATATAGTGTATTTATCATACTGTGAAGTATTCCCTGAAACTTTGAAATTTACTGAAGCAACATGAGAGACATGTCCATAATATGTATACATGTGTTACATTGTAACTACTTAAAAATGTCATCAGGTCTTTGGCAAAACCACAAAAAAAAAGTAAATGGCAACTACAAACAAAGTAAAATAACTATATTTTACACTGTAATAATTCCAATAAATTTGGGGTTCTTATTATATAATCGAAGATGCAATCCTTAAAATGCGTCTTGATCGAACTTGAAAGCAAGAAACAGCAAAATAGTGAAACAGCATATAAGCGATTTTTTCCCTGGGAAAGAAATCGCTTGGCCGCTTCCGTTACTTTGCCATTTTTGTCACTGTAGTGCGATCTCGGAATTGATATATTTAAATAGGGGTAGTGTGGGGGTGGTGAGCCCCCCCCCCACTTTATGTAATGTTTTGAAGTTTTTATTTTTATTTATTTATTTCTGTTGTGGAACAGAAATATTTTTTCCCTAGGAAAAAAATCTCTGTTCCGAGTGTTTGGGATTGTAAGCTTTCACTTACATGAGGTAAAAAAAAATCAGCGTTCGCTTTTTTAAGCATTCACTGATTTAATATGGACTCTAAATTTGTGAGAGACAGTGACATAAGCAACACATGCACATGTGACAGAGAAAAATACCTGTCTCACACAGAGGTGCACAATCATGGCTTACTTTTTGCTTGTTTTTCGAACATGGTTACCTGGTACCTTATTGTGTTATTGTTATTTGCTTGCTGTGTGTTTTTGTAATTGAGTTACACTACTTACAGTGTAGTGTTATACTTCCCACACACTTGTGTTTTACAGTTAATTTAATTTCTGGGTACACTCCTAAAGTTGAAGCTTTAATGATTTGAAACCAAAGCAAGGATTATAACATAGTCTAATGTTTTAGTCTCACTGTTGACTGAGTTTTTCCTCATGACCAAACTCACAAAATTATGCCAACTTATTTGCAATGATTTACATATAAAAGTGAAGCATTCTGAATAATAAAAGCGCCATGCTTATTTAGAAGAACATTGACTTAGTGACATTATAGTTTCCCTAATAAACCATCACATGTTCATTTTCAATGTAGGGTGCCCCACATGTAAGACCTATCTGTCAAATTGTCTTAAAAAATACAAGAATTCCCTGTTGTTGTATTTAACATGGAAAATAATAGCATATGCACTAATTTTAGTAGTGTGGCATTGTGGGTTCAGTCTTTCATAATGTTATGTCAGGAGTTTTCAGATTCAAGAAAAAATCAATGGGTAGTGCTTGGAAACAGAATTAATTACAAAAATAACACACTTTTTGTATAAAATACTGTAAACTTTGATGTGGTATATGGTGAGGGGATTATATCACTCCCATCACTAATGGATGGTTATTTAAGTTTATGATGGACAGTGTAACAATACAAGTTAATACTTACTTCAAGACTGTAGCATCTTATAGAAAAACACGGAAGCATGCATTTGTAATAGCACTACTGACAGCTCTTCATATGACTTGGAATAATCTGAGTAGGAGAATAAATAAGTTAATTGGGGGGGGTGAAGGTTCTGGTTGGCACTTGCTTTAGTTGGCGGATAAAATAGTCTTACTAAATGTGGATTCTATGTGCGTACATATGTGAATGAGTTTGTGAATTCAGGGCAGAAGGATTACCTTTTAAGGTGTAGTATTATGAGTTACCATAACAGCTGCATTCTTATTACAGGAGAAGCTTTAAAAATGGTATAACTGGAATAAGCAAGAATGTTCAAGGAAGACATAATACCACTTGATGTTAATTGGGTGATGCTTTCGTTTTACTTCCCTTAAACTTATATTAGAGCTAGTTACTATCCTTTTGATAAGACAATAACGAGTATCAGCAGAGCATAACACTGTGTAATTGCTATTACTGCTCTAGCTTCCTTGACCCTTCTTTGTTTTGCTTTCACTGAATGATATACATCCAATTTCCTTAACTTCATCACCCCATCTTGATTATTTTTCACTACTATTTAATTCACTAATTCTGAGTTTTATCAATCCTATACTCTTATTACTATGTTTGCTATATTTAAATATTATAGTGTTTTGATGCTTATATCTTTCAGTAACAGCGCACTTACACACCTTATATATGGTGTTTCTATTAATACATCCACCCCAAAATAACACTGACCTTCTTTAATTGACTCCTAACTAAGCATTGTTGCAGTTGACTAAATTCTATCATGCATTAATTTTTTGCAAAGTGTTTTCAAATGATCTTTTGCAGCTGGCTGTATGTTATTCATGTATTATTTGATTATTTTAATTTTAATGCATGCTCTTTTGTATAAATCATTATCAACTTTTATTTTATTATGGAGCTTTTCTTCTCCAGTCACTTAAGCAAATGGACTTTGTCCAGTAGCGGTAAAGTAGTAAATGCATACATGCATAAGAAAAGACCAACATGTTTCTAGGATTAACTGCATTCTGAAGCAAAACAATCATAGCAAGGCTAAAGAAATAAAACAGGTTAACCAAGAATCTTCCGACTTACTCAGCCCTGCGAGAAATGTTACACTTGTTAAGCCCATTATGGTCATAGGACATTCTGGTATCTCAGAATAAGGAACAAATAATAATGTGTTCTTCACAGAGCCTAGAAAAATCAAGATGGCTTTCCTCAGAGTGTAAACAAATACATAATGGCAGCTATTGTTCTGCCATGGTACCTTCTGTATCTTCCCTTGTACTGTTTGCTGACAAATAAGTGACTTAGTGAAATTGTAAAGTATGGAACAAAGGTGGAGATCAACTTCAGAGCCTCCCCTTTTTCAATGATAAGTACTGGAGACAAAGTAACAGTCACTGTGATAAAGATAAATTATTGTATTGTTTTAGTCAAAGACTGCACAATCTGTTTCCTTCATATGATCATTCTGACTAGCATAATTTTAGTAAAGCAACTTATCCTTTTCTTCTTTGGGTGCTCTCACTGATTTGACAAATTTAATAACTCTAGTAATTCCACACACTTTTCTTTCTCTCTCTTAGTACTGTCTTAGGGGAGTATTTTCCATTAGAAATGTGTCTGCAATAAAGAAATTAATTACAGTGTTATCTTCTTCACTGTTTGGGACGCTTTTCACTTATTATCACCTAGAAGCAGGCATTTATCAATACTAAATGTTGGAGTGCAGTGCAGGGATAGTGTTTCATTTAGAGTATAATTAAGTGGTGGCTTGGCAGTGCTGGGGCAAGAACATGTTTTCAGAAATAACGTTGAACAGTGGGCTGTATTATATATGGGCTTTAAAGCTAATGAGAAAGTTACAGCAATTTACATATAATATGATATGCAGAAGATTGAGTTAGAATATACAGTTTAGACTTCATAGAGTCTAGGTCACACCTCCTGTCTCTGTGGGTTATTTAGTAAGCCTCTTGATGTGAAAGGTTACACCATTCATTCATTCATTCATTAATTCTGCTTGAACTGACAATTCTTCTATTTTTTAACCTTTCTTCATTAATTTTTCTAGTTGATGCTATGGTTGTAATTAAAACTTAAAGAATACAAATGTATTTTCAAAAACAGAAGCTATTATTTAAATGCTCAGCTTTAGTGTTCCAACTATAAATGTTCTGCTCAGACAGTTAAAGGGCTACCCATGGTTTAATAATATACTCCTAGGTCTGTAAACTCCAGTTCTGTAAAGATAGGAAACTAATTAAACAGGTATAGACAGTAGCAATGAAAGTTGCAGAGTCTACAAAAAGCTCTCAGTTCAAAATATATGTTCTACATCTCTTTTTTAACTAGCTTCTAAAAATCATATATAAAAAGGTAGAACTATTAAAAAATATTTTAGAATATACACATTCAAACTCACAAAAGGGATACATGAAAATATGTGGTTCATGTAATTATTGCTGTTATATTTATAAGGGTACCTCCCTCAACATTAATAATATTACAGTGAAAATGACTAATAGATGTACATGTACCTCAGAGAAAGTACAAAATGTCCCTGTTTTTATATAGGTAAAACTGAGCAGAAATTAAAGAGCAGAATTTATGAACATGTAAGGGACACAAGGAATAAAAAGGAAACAAATGCTGTAGCTAGGCATAATATGGACTATCCTGATCATACTTTTAAATTTGGAATACTAGAAGTAATTATACCAGATGCAAGGGGCGGCCCATGGGCAATAATATTAGAAAAGCAAGAAGCCTTATGGCAGCTAAGAATGAATTCCTTACAATGGCCAGGGTTGAATGATTGCTTTTCACTTGCATGTTTTTTTAAATTAAAAGCTCTGGAAAGATAAGTATCACAGTGTTTTATATAAAAGTATTTTATATTTTATAACAAACAAGATGTTTTAGATTTATTATTTAGTTATTTATTGTATTTGTATTTAATTGTTAACATATATTTATTATGAGGGAAACCGAATTAGATATGTAAAATAAAGGGGGGGGTGTGGTTTAGGATTGATTACTATTTAACTATTTAAATGATGTGGGTTTTACAAACCAATTTACTTTGAAGAAGTTCCTGACTGAGCAGGGACAGAAGCTTGTGTATACAGTATGGATCTGTGTGTTTTGAATAAAACTTTTCGTGTCATATCCATTTGGCAACATTACTTAATTCTTGGACTTACATCAGCTGTTCTCCAGCTCCGTGTGTGCCGTTTTGCTTTTTGGTCTATATTTGCATCTTTTTGGTTTAGTTGATGGCTTCTGGCACCAAGGATGGAGATTCACTGATGCTTTTTAGCCAAACACTTGCTGAGCTGAATAGCTCACTTGGTAATTTAACACAACAACTGGATATTCTTGAACGTAGGCATTTGGAACTCAATACTCAACCCACTTCCTTAGTTGAACAGGAAGTACACGCCCCTGGTGCTCAAGCAGGTAGCAGGACACAACGGCTCATTTCTGGGCACCAAAATGGACTGAATACGGATGGTTTTAGGCCATTGACATTATCAGAATAATGAGAAATGAGCCATAATGTAAATTACTGGAATTTAAGTAGGATAAATGGCTCTGCAGTGAGATGAGAAGCCATTAACATCACTGAATGGCTGCATGTGGACCCAAGCTTTCTGCCTAGCAATGAAACAAACCCTGTAAGTGATAACTATTTTAATAGTCTGCAAAAATTAGACAGCTTGCTTTTAAAAGTTAAGAAGTTGCAGATGGATAATATGTACTTTAGAGAATATTTACTCCTTAAAATAGTACCCAAAGAACGTAGAATGTGGCGTTATTCTACAGGCTTGGTTTGTAATTCATCTTCCCATCAAGAATTACTTAATATGTTTGACCGCAATGGCTTTAAGTATCTAGAGCTGGTGATCAAGCATAACCAAGCTGATATTGCAACTCTAAGTAAAGAAGAGGAAGATTTGGACAAAATTATTGTTAATAATGCACTACACACAAATAATTTATATGAATATAATCGTACTTTTAAAAGTATTGGAATTCAGCTGGAAAGTATAAAAAAATCGAAAAATAAAAAAGATTGAGAGAGACAGAGTGGACTATGCTAATAATTCTGCCTATCCAGAACTTCCTCAATCACAGGTTTGGGGCAGTAGGCCTAGAAATAATCTGGAAACTACTGACAATGACTGTAATAATGATTTTTTAGATCAACAGGAAGAGTTTCCACCCTTGAGGTGTTCAGAATGCTTAATAGCCGGGAACAGCCAGGACTCATTCCAACAAGAAGTCCCTCAATCAAACTGGAGGGGGAGGCAATTACACCCACCAGAGGGGGGATATGAGAGGGAACTACAGAGGGAGGAACTGTGCCTGGAATTAACTTCTAGACTATATCCTATAATTTCTGAAAATTCTACTAAGGACTTTAAAGTGTTCAATTATTCTGATGTATTTGTTTGTCAGGAATTATGTGACATTTTTTCAAAGGGTCTTTCTTTTGTACCTGAGCAAAAATTGAATATAAGTAAAACATTAGTAGACCTGAAACTATATGTCAGAAAATTTAATTTAAATATGTTGTTCCATAATGTAAATTATACAAGAAATCCCTTATATGTATCGAGTACCTACAATCCCCCCATACATCCCTCCCTACAGTTGTTTGAAAGGTTTAGGAATTCATAATCCTATGAATGTACCCTATAACTTGTCTAGTGAGGAAAATGAATTACTTATATCCATTCAATGTAACAGGGTGATTAGGATCTTGAAACCAGACAAGGGGGTGGGATTGCTATTATGAGTATAGAACTCAATATGAAAATGAAAAATATATTAGAAGGTTGTTCTTACAAAAATGTTTCATTAAATGAATTTAATGGTGCATTAAGAAAAATAAAAAACAAAATTAATGACCTTTTTATAGAAGGTAGCATTTCTATAGAAGAATTGAACTTTATGTTAGTGCCCCACCCTAAGGTTGCTTACATGTTTGGTTTACCTAAACTGCATTAAGATTTACAGGATCCCCCCATGAGATCCATTGTAGATGCCCGTGGTTCTATTATACAACCTATAGCAAAGTACTTGGATATTAAACTTAAGAATTTTGTTTCAGAGGAGAATAGTTTATGCAAAGATTTGTGGGATTTTTTTACAGAGAATACATTTATTAAAGTACACTGAAAGTGGTTACTTCATTACCATCAATGTAAAATATCTTTATACTGTTATACCCCATAACATAGGGGTAGAATGGTTTTGTGAATATCTCTTAGAAAAGAATTTACCACAGGTAAAATTAAATACATTTGAACATTTATTATATATTGATTAATATAACAACTTTATTTTATTTGATAAAGAGTACTACTTGCAAACAGAAGATGTCTCAATGGGCTCAGCTTGGGGAGACATATGCTAATATAGTTATGTTACAATGGGAGAAAAAATATTTGTTTAATTCAATTTATTTATCCCATTGTACATGCTATATGAGATTTTGGATGATATTTTTATGTACTGGGAGGGCCCAGGTGATATCATACCCGAGTTCATTGATTATTTAAATGGTTTTACCCCTTTTCTAAGCTTCACACATAATGTTGAAGTTGATAAAATTCCATAGCTTGATGTGAGATTAATGAAAGATAAGGTATCTAAGGTGCTTAAATCTGAAATCTATTGGGAACCAATCTACTCAAACAGTTTTTTACATTTTAGTAGCTCTCATCCATTTAAACAAAAGAAAGCTGTGCTGAAAGGCCAACATGTAAGGGCTACACAGATGGTGTCTAACTTTGAATGCTTCCTGTTTGAAAGTGATCATCTTAAAGACATGTTTCAGAAGAGGGGGTACCCTAGTTCATTAATAAACGAGGTGATGTTAAAAGTGGTGAACAAATGGGAGAGGGTCATTTTAAGCCCCTATTATATCAAAGACAAGAAGAAGAAATAAGCTGGAATAATAGTGTGGTTGTTAATAGCGCTGATGTTCAGTCCCATGTTAATGAAATGGATTTAAGTATTCAGATATGTGATGAGAAGAAATTTGGTAGTGCATTTATTACAATTTTTAACAAAAGTAGTAAGAACATTGCTGACATCTTATTTAAGAATTGGGTGGTATTGACTAATATAGCAATAACCCATGCCTGGGTGTGGGTAATGCTAAATTTACCTACGGTTGGCGTGGTTTGGTCCCGAGGGCGAAGCCCGAGGGACCAAACAAAGCCAACCGTGGGTAAATTTAGCATTACCCACACCCAGAAGTGGGTTATTGCTATTATACCATGACATTATTTAAGAAAAGAAACTATTCCTTTTCTTAAATAATGGCATAGTATAATGCCTGTTTACTGCCCTTCCGCAGATGCCTGGCATCCGAGGCAGTTCTGATGTATTGCGCGCCTGCGCAGTACATCAGAGCTGTGGGCAAAAGCAACGGAGAAAGCAAGATCTCCGTTGCTTTTTATGTCTCGCTATGTTAAATGAGTTTAACATAGCGAGACAGTTTAAAATAAGCAACGGAGATCTCCGTTGCTTATTTTAAACTGTCTCGCTATGTTAAACTCATTTAACATAGCGAGATTAAAAAGCAACGGAGATCTTGCTTTCTCCGTTTTTAAAACACTGTCTTGCTATGTTAAATGGGTTTAACATGCGAGACAGCTTTAAAATAAGCAATGGACATCTCCGTTGCTTATTTTAAAGCTGTCTCGCTATGTTAAACCCATTTAACATAGCGAGACAGTAGAGTTATACTAATGGAAAAAAGTCCGGGCGACCGGACCTTTTTCCATTAGTATAACTCGATTTACAACGGGCACGCTGGCCAATCAGCGTGCACGTTTTGGGGGGATCATGGTATAATAACAAGGATACCAGACATATAGTAGGTGAATTCATGACCATCATATATAAGAAAGACAGAACTATAAAAATTATTTTAGAATATACACATTTGGACCCACAAAAGGGATACATGAAAAAATGTGGTTCATGTAATTGTTGTTGTTATATTTATAAGGGTAGCTCCCTCAACATTAATAATATTACAGTGAAAATGACTAATAGATGTACATGTACCACAGAGAAAGTAATGTATTCCACAGTTTGCACAAAATGTCCCTCTTTTTATATAGGTAAAACTGAGCGGAAATTAAAGAGCAGAATTTATGAACATGTAAGGGACACAAGGAATAAAAAGGAAACAAATGCTGTAGCTAGGCATAATATGGACTATCCTGATCATACTTTTAAATTTGGAATACTAGAAGTAATTATACCAGATGTAAGGGGCGGCCCATGGGCATTAATATTAGAAAAGCAAGAAGCCTTATGGCAGCTAAGAATGAATTCCTTACAATGGCCAGGATTGAATGATTGCTTTTCACTTGCATGTTTTTTAAAATTAAAAGCTCTGGAAAGATGAGTATCACAATGTTTTATATAAAATTATTTTATATTTTATAACAAATAGGATGTTTTAGATTTATTATTTAGTTATTTATTGTATTTGTATTTAATTGTTAACATATATTGAATATTAGGTACACCAAATTAGATATGTAAAAAAGGGGGGTGTTTAGGATTGATTACTATTTATCTATTTAAATGATGTGGATTTTACAAACTGATTTACTTTGAAGAAGTTCCTGACTGAGCATGGACGACAGCTTGTGTATACAGTGTGGATCCGTGTGTTTTGAATAAAACTTTTCATGTCATATCCATTTGGCAACATTACTTAATTCTTGCGGTGGTGGTGCTACGGTAGCATTGTCGCCTCACAGTAAGACGTTGTCCTGTTCGATTCTCAGCTAAAACATCTTCTGTGTGGAGACATGCATGAATGGGTGTACCTTCATTGAAGATTGTGTGTCATAGCTGGCAACTCGGCACATAAAAATCTACTGCCAATCATTAGCGGACTGGAGTTCCGCTGTGGCGACTCCTAACCGGGAAAAGCCGAAAGACACAACAACTTAATTCTTGGACTTACAACAGCTGTTCTCCAGCTCCTTGTGTGCCATTTTGCTTTCTAAATTGCTGTCCTCTTCCAAGCTTTTATCCTCTGATGTGAACAGTCATGCAATGAACAGATTTGGTAAAAATAGGTCATACCCCTGCCACCTTAGCTTTGAGAGTCATAAAGTACCAGACCCGAATGACTAGATATGTGCTGGCTACTCTTTCTCAACTTGAGGGTTTTCTGTCTGATTCATAAGTTCATAGGTAGGTACTAGGCTATTGGCCTAAGGGCCTGCATAAGCCTAGTCAACAAAGTTCCCTGGCTTACGCCACCCAAGAAAGTTATTTTCCTGTGCCACTGTCAAGCAGAGACACAGAAGTGATCCCCAGGGTGTATTTACTATTTCCTATCCACTCATCAAGATTTTTCTTGAAGAGTGCTAATGAAGAACTTTGCTTGACATAGATGGGTAGCCTGTTCCAGAGTATGGGAAGTCTCTGGGACAGGAATCTATCCCTCCAGCATGTCCAGTTCATTATGGTGACAAGGTTTAGGTCCCTAGAGCGTGTAGCTTGGAGGGATTGGGGTTTCTTCAGGTGTAGCATGTCCAACAGCTCTGGGTTTGACATAGCTTTATATGTTAGCTAGAGATCACCTCGGAGTAGGTGATATGCTATGGACTAAAGCTGGAGTTTTTTGAGATGGTCAGTGTAGAGCATTTGTTTGAGGCCAGTAATCCTCTTTGTGTGGTACTTCTGTGGCCTTTCCAGCTGCTGCAGATGTCTTGTGAGGTACATTCCAAAAGGGGCGTTGTACTCTATAATGGGTCTAATGAGTGTCAAGTAGATGGGAACAATGACCACTTTTTTCCTGGATGAGAACCCTTTTTTGATGAGGTGTGCCACGTAGAAGGACTTCCTGACTACTGTGGCGATGTGACTATCAAAGGAGAGACTACGGGTATATATCAGAACATAGAAGTATTAAAACTTCGAATGTTCTGATATCAAACACTATTCAGTGAATGCTAAGAATAGCAAAGCTGCAGAACAGCAAATTCTTTCCTTGGGAAAGAATTCGGTTGGCCGTTTCTGTGGCTTCGCTATTCTTACTGCTGTGGTGGAAAGTTACGGGTTGGGTTCAGGTAGGTGTGCGATTGTTTGTACGTTAGGGTTAGGGGCGGGTTAAGTGAGTTAGGGTTAGGGTGTGGGTTAGGCGTGTGTGCGATAGTGACAGACTTTAGGGTTAGGGGCGGTTTAAGTGAGTTAGGGTTAGGGCGCAGGTTAGGTGAGTGTGCGATAGTGACGGACCTTAGGGTTAGGGTTTGGGTTAAGGTAAGTGGGTAGATAGTAGTGTATGTTTAGTTTAGTGTAGCGTTAGATGTAGGGAATTTAAGTATATGTGTGTGGTTGCTGTTTGCTTGATGTGCTTGTGTTGTGTGTATGTGTTTTGGAGATGCAAATTTTTTCCATGGGAAAAAATTTGCTGTTCTGAATGTTCGATATTTTCATATTTAGATGTTTTGGGGCCGATGAAATAGTGTTCGCTATTTTCATCTTTCGATAATGTGATATAAACGTGAGACTATTGTCCACCTGGGTCCCTAGGTCTCTTATCACACATTCGGTGTTAAGTAGATTGCTGCCTATGTGGTAGTTCATGGGTACAGAGTTTTTACCAAAGGAGATGACACTGCACTTTTCGGCATTGAGCTTGAGGCCATGGCTCTGACACCAGGCATCTGTCTCAGGGAAGCCCTTCTGTAGGATGTCCACATCATTTGGGGACTTGACTATGGCTCCTAGTTTGCAGTCATCTGCAAACTTCATTAGCCAGAGGCCTTTTGTGTTAGCCTGTACGTCAGAGAAGTAGATACCAAACAGGAGGGGTCCCAGGACTGAATCCTGTGGTACTCCACTTGCACTGATTTGCTTGATTCAGGAGCTAAGTCTTCTGCCATTTCCCTTTTGAGCTCTGCTTCCCCAGTAGTTCAATCACTTTATAAAATGCAGTTATAATGCTGCTGATGCTTCCTCTAGGGTGGCTGCATTCGGGTCAGTTATGAGGAGGTATTCCTGGCTGTGACTGCAGTCCCTTCCTGAAGATATTCAGGCCAAGTTGCTGGACTCTCATTTAGACAACCAAAATCTCTTTGGTTCTGCTACAGCTGAGCTTTTCATCACTTTACAGGATAAGATAAAGGTCATGCAGGATCTTAAGCAGATTTTCCTTTTCCTAAGTTTCAGAAAAATTACCCCTCTAAAATTCCTTTGTGCAGAGGCAGCAGCAGAGAGAGCCTCCCAGGACTAAGAGGTCTTTAGTGAGGGTTTTCCCTGATAAACCTTTTCAGGGCTCTAAGGGTTAAAAGAGTTATTTTTCTGACTAATCTGCCTCCATTTGACATTCAACCTCTTCTGTCCCTTAGCAAGGTTACTCGTTCCTTCAGATTAATTCTGTCTTTTCCCAGCTGGCAATGCATAACCACAAATTTGTTGGTGCTTCCCATCAATCAAAAATGCAATTTCATGTTTTGGAAATCCGTTCTTCCCTTTTCTGGCATTCCTCAACCCCCCCCCCCCCTCTTGCCAACTTCTTCACTTCCCTTCAATTCTTTAAGACATTTTGTTTCAGGGATCCATTCAGCCAGTTACAGCCTCTCAGTAGGGCAAATGCTTTTATCCCAGGATGCTCACGGTTCCCACGAAGGAGGTTTCTTGGAGGCCCATTTTGGATCTTTCCTTTCTCAACACATTTCTGAAAGTTCCATCTTTCAAGATGTTGTCTCCCCAGTCTCAGTTTCCCATGTTACTTCCTCAGGCTTTCCTGATGTCTTTGATTTGAAGTATGTCTACCTTCACATTCCTATTTAACCCCTCTTTAGTAATCTTTTTACATTTCACTTTTTCTTCCTTGCTTATCAGCACTCTGCTTTGCCTTTTAGTCTTTCTGCAGCTCCAAGAGTCTTTACCAAATATCTGGCCCAGTGGTTGCCTTCTGCAGACTTCAGGGATTTCAGATTTTCCCTTATTTGGATGACCTTCTGATTCAAACCCTTATCAGTACCTCCTGCTTCAGGATCTCAAATACACCATGCTTTTCCTCCACAGTGTGGGGTTCACTCTAAATCTCAAAAAGCCTGTACTTGCCCCTTCTCAAGACTAAGTTTTCCTGATTGGCATAATTCAGACCTTGTCAGTGTTGGCTTTGCTTCTTCCTACCAAGGTCCTTTCTTGACAGTGTATTTTCAGTCTCTTCATCTTTTGCAAGAGTTGCATGAGAGAGAGTATCTTCGAGTTCTGTGGTTCATGGAATCCACCATTTCTATGACTCCTTTTTCAGGCTGCACATGAAGTTTAAGTGCTAATGCAAAATTTCTCATCCCTGCCTTGCCTTGCCTCAAACTTGAGTTCCTCTGGTGGATTCAGTTGATTTCTCTGAATCACAGTGTGCCTTTCTAGGGTCCTCTTCCTACTCAGGACCTATACATTGATGCTTCCAATCAAGCTTGGAGAGCTTTTTCCTACAACATCAGGGTCTGGAGAGTTTGGTCTTCCCTGAAACAAGCAGGCTATATCAACCTAAAAGAGATGAAAGCTATGATTCTGGCTCATCATGTTTTGCACTCCCTTTGGGTTCCAGGTCCTTGGAGAATTTTCAAAGACAACACCATGGTTATATGATAAATAAATAAGCAAGGGTGCACAAAAGTATACATTTTTTGCAGGCTAGGGCTTCAGGCTTGGAATTTTACAGTTAACCATCAACTGTCTTTTCCAGCAATATATATTCCCTCAAAGCACAATCTAGTTGCAGACAATATGAGCCCATCCAGGTTGTGTTCTTAGTAGCCCTTAATTTCTGGACTTCAAGCACTCATGGTAGCTCCATTTTTTTTGTTTTATCATAGAGACCGTTGGTCTTTGTATCACTCCTTCTTTTATACTCAAGATAGTTAACAATTTGTCTTTGAATGAAACTATCCATCTTCCTTCTTTTTCCCTTCTGCACAGAATGATAGTGAGAGGATTCTTCATACTTTGGATCTACATGGACAGCTCAAATATTAGACAAGAATAAAGGTATAATAAGGAACTCTCAACAACTTTTTGTTTCTTTTCATGCCAGGAAACTAGGTTTGGCTGTTTCCAAGAAAACCATCTCCACCTGGCTCTCTAAGGCCATTTCCTTTAGTTGTTATTTTCATGTCCAGTAGCTTTACTCTTCTGTTCATGCTTATTCTACCAGGGCAGTTGTCTCTTTGGGTGCTTATTTCAAGGGTCTGGATACTGGATCCAGTTTAGAAGCTGCTACCTGGTCTTTTGTACACACATTTGTAAGTTGGATGTGATTTCTAGGGGCAGGGTGGATTTTTGTCAGGGCCTTCCTTCATGAATTCTTAGGGGCTTCTCTGTGGCTTCCTCCTCCCATCCTCTTCAGTAGCTTTTGTATTCTCCCAGATGTGTAGAATACTGCAACAGTGATAAGGAAGGATATAATACAGTTGCGTAAGAACTTAACATAACAGTAGATGTCCTACATTTCATTGTTTCAGTATTATGTCTCACCCTCCTTCACTCTGTTTTTCTCTGTGGCTTCCCCTCTGGACAAAGGGGCCTTACTTTCCATCCCTTTCTGGATGCACCTGTAGTTGCTTATCTTCTTGGACTGCTCTGGCTCTTCTGGGGAAGTTCATTTCTGGGGATTCGATGCCCACATGCCACTTATTTATTATTTATTTATTTTATTTTATTTTACATTTGTTAACCGGGTTAGTCTGACTGGAATCAAAGTCCATTTTCAGCGGAGGCCCGGGGCGATAAGCTCCAGCCACAATACAAGAACAAAAAGCAGTTGAGAAAAAAAGAAAAACATTGATTATATATAATATTATAATTTTAGTTATAGGTGTAGTTAAGAAGGGAATATGGGTAGAAGTACATTCAGACAGTCAGTGTTACAAATTTCCATTTTGAGGTTAGTAGTAGATAACAATATCAAATTCGATAAGTAATTACATACATTATGTTGATTTATATCAAATTAGATAAGTAATTACATACATTATGTTGATTTAGTCAGGCCTGTCACAGTGGCATATCCATTTTACTTCCAGATGTTGTTTGATTGAGGCTTTAAATTGGTCTGGGGAGGAGAGCATGGTGAGATGGTGCCTGGAAGGCATTAAGGCTTTTGTAAGTTGGCCAGACATTTGGCTATCTTTGTCAGGATATCCCATTTGTAAAGAATACTGCAACAGTGAGAAGTAGGACATCTACTGTTATGGCAAAATCTTACACAACTGTACTTTCTGTACTTACTGCCTGTCAGAGGCTCCAGTGAAGCAAAAGATGTACCTACTGCTTTATTCACGAATACATATTTCTCTGCAGATACTGTTGCTCAGTCATTTTCTGCAGTGTACAACATGTCTTTTGCATAACAGTCCAATTCACTGTTTCTGTTTTTGGTGTCATTAGTCTGCACTTGTAGCCTTGTAAATGCCTGCATAATACTACATATTATACTCTGCCATTCATGTGTCTGTGAATCACAGATGATGGTGGGACTTCATTTGTATACTCAGTACATGGACTATTCCAGGTAAGCAGCTGTGTATGCAGATATACACAGGCGTAAAAGGAAGTTTTCAGACTACATAGTGCTGTAGAATACTGTTTGAACCATATACCATTCCTATAAAAATGTAGACCACATTTATGAATCCAAACCAAACTCCCTAATTATAATATCTAAGATATTTAATTGCAAGTGTATTTACATTTATTCATATTTCTACTTTCACTTCTGCTACATCTTCTTGGGTGTCAGTTTGGGGTGTATTGATAGGCAAGACTTTTTGAAATCCAATGAGATTTCTTTGGTGCCTTTAACATTTCTTTCTAGAGATTTCCTAAATGAAATTAAAATTCATACTATTACAAATAAAATGTAAATTGATTTTCAGATACTTTTATCTCTGATTAACCTATAAGCAATTGCTAAAATACATCAGTCTATTATGTGCATTTCCAATACATTACTGTATGACAAATGCATTGCCAATAAAAAAAAATCCTTTTCTGGATTATTTAGAAAAAAATGGACCTTTTTTACACTATATGGTTTTTCAGCATGTTCTATGCATTTGGTTATATCACAGTATTCAATATTTTGTATTCAATGATTCAGTGATGTTTAATGGTTCAATGATATATCCAAACTCAGGGCCTCATCTGTTAAAATCAGCTATCCTGCCTCCCCTGAACTGTAAGGGAAACTTACAGCACTCAATACCTTTAAAATTAAACACAATTTGTGAGTTTCCAAAGCATATTTAATAGTATTGCAGAGAATCTCCACCATCTGACAATTGTAATAAACCATGCAGGACCCCCGTTCCCTGCATCAGTCTAATGACACACCAGGAGCTGAGTATTCCATAGCCTTGCTGATATTGCTTCAGTACCAAAGGCTATGGCATATCTGCTCTGTAAGCAATACGAGTCTAAAACATTCAATTGAAATGAATCTGAAGCATTCAATTCAATCGAGCCGCATTAGCTTTAGCTGTGAAATCCAATAACTACCAAGTCTGCAGTAAAACTGCCAATAACGTCCACAGACGAACAGTTCCCCAGCTGCATGTGTATGTGGGCTATATCACTACATATGTAATTCTTTAACCCCTGTTATACATATAGTGGTCTAGAACTGCAGTTAGAAAATCCACAGACAATGAGTTTAGAGCCATCACTCATATATGAGGGGAAGAGATCATACATGTGACTACCATGCATACAGGTGGTCCTTCACTGTCCCCTACCAGCAGTACAGTTCCATATTTTAAAAGGGAAATGGTACTGCAGGCATTTAGCCTGTACACTGTGTAATTCCTGTAATGGTAGTTTGTTTATACAAGTGCAGCTGTTTCTACACTGCCTTCACCCATTCTGTTTAATGACCTGCACCATTAATTATAACATTTTCCCTGTGGTCAGTGCCATTGACAACTTCTATGTACCCTCCAACTGTGCAAATGACTCCTATTACAGAATGAGGAGTATTGCTCTGAAGTTCATCATTTGCTTATGCAGGGTAAGCAATCTGAGAGGAGGTTTTAAGAATTCTGAGTGATATAAGTTATCGGAGTAACAAGTTATACCAAATGTAAATTGTTTTACATTTATGTTATGGCAGTGCAGTGGTGCAGCAGTAACGTTGTCACCTCACAGCAAGAGGTTTTTCAGTTTGATTCTCGGCTGGGGTGCTTTCCTGTGTGGAGTCTGTATGTCCTCCCTGTGTTCATGTGGGTTTCCTCTGGGTGCTCCAGTTTCCTCCCATGTTACAAAAACATGTGTCTAGAGTATTTCAACCTAGACCTCCGCTGAAAACTGGCTTAGTTCCAATTCAGACTTTCCCAGTTAACAAGTGTTAAATAAATTTTGGAATCTAGTTCCTTAATACAAAACTTTATGGTTTTAACATGAAGATGGTTACAATAGGTAATGCTTCCCATGCTTCTGTTTGGGATAGGTACGTGGTCAAATCAAATCCTAAAATGGCAATTGACATTCAAGCACTTATCAAAAACAGTAACTTTGTCTAAACTGTTTATACAGTTTTAAATAATGCCTATCATACACTTAGAAAATGTGTTTCTCTTTTTTCCATTTTGAAGGATTCATGTTCATATTGTGGCTCTGATCATACCTCTCAACTGTCCATATTTTTGCAGAATGTCCAGATTTTTGCCTTATATTTTGGTCTATCCCTCCCTCATAAAATTTATGGTTTTCAGGAAAATCACTGAGCTTTGAAGTCACTAAACAATGATATAGGTTCATAGGTTCATAGGTTCATACTAGGCTATCTGCCCAAGGGCATTTATAAGCCTAGCCCATATACATTTGCGTTTCAGACTTCATATACTTCAGAAAATCCATGCTAACACAAATCCTATAATTCCACTTTCTAAGTTTATAAGAGCAATAGTTAAAATGTGTCCATATTTTTGGGCCTTTGCCTCCCCATTATTTTAGGCCTTGTCCAGATTTCTTGTGCTAAGAGGTTGAGAGGTATGGCTTTGAAGTGTCTGTTATTCTATATGTCTTTTTGGGGTTCCCATTCAGAAGCCTGAAACATCATAAGTCTGAAAATCAAAATCCTGAAACCAAAAGCCTGAAAATTCAGAATCCTGAAAACTCAAAATCCTGAAAGCCCAAAATCCTGAAAGACCAAAATCCTGAAACTCAAAATCCTGAAAACACAAATAATGCTAATATGTCACTATAAAGACACTAATATCTACCAACTGACCCTGACCCTAACCCTAACCCTAAGGTCCGTCACTATCGCACACTCACCTGACCCGCGCCCTAAACCTAACTCACTTAAACCGCCCCTAACCCCAATATTTGTCACTATTGCATACATGCCTAACCTGCCCTAACCCTAACTCACTTAAACCGCCCCTAACCCTAAAATAAAACCAACCGCACACTTACCTGACCCCAACGCATGACCTAACACCACAGGGCTAACAATAGCAAAGCCACAATGACATCAGTATGTCTATTTTGTGTTTTCAGGATTTTGAGTTTCAGGATTTTGGTCTTTCAGGATTTTGGGCTTTCAGGATTTTGAGTTTTCAGGATTCTGAATTTTCAGGCTTTTGGTTTCAGGATTTTGATTTTCAGGCTTATGATGTTTCAGGCTTCTGAATGGGAACCCTTTTTGGATATGCCATTTTGCTTCATCTTTATAGTTCTTTTTAATAAATGGACTCTCTTTTATACTTTCAATTCATCTACATTTGGCCAGGCCTAACTTTCTACTGGGTGACTTGGAGGATCCCAGATGCAGAGACCAGGATGTTAATGAGAATATCTCATGATATCATTGAGCTTGGTGTGCATGTGTCTGAAGCAGCAAAGACAATGGTCTTGAGCGGCATTGTCCCACCATCTAGAATGATACAGGGATTCAAAGATGTGATATTGCATTTAATAACTGGCTTTAATAATTGGGCACCAGTATTCTAGACCTGGTCATTACTAACATGGGCGACTGGTGTTCAACACCAGAGGTCAGCTCCTCATTGGTCAGATCTGACCATAAGCTAATCGTCCTAGACATCCACATCCCGCCCCCCCCTCCCCATTAAGGTAACCACCATAAAAAAACTTCTCCAAAGCCAACTTCATGCTTCTCAAGACAGAAGTGGCAAACTTCACGACACCCATGCAGATGGAAAGTAGAAATACGACTGCTGAATCTTACACCAATGCACTGTATGAACACATACACAAGTGCATGGGCCATGCCATCCCAAATAGAACCAAGATGGTCTCCTCCAAAAAAAGGAAGCCAATCTGGTGGCCCTCTGCCATAAATAAACTCTACAACAGAAGGAAGAAACTGTTGCAAAAAAAGAGTAAAATCCCAAGATTGGAAAAACTCCCTTGTCAGACTCAGTCAGAAGCTGATCCCTCATAAAATCCTCCAAAGCTAGTCATGAAAACAAAATCACCACAGATTCTAAAGACAACCACAAGGCATTCTATAGTTATGTCAAGAATCTCAATGGCAACACACATATCTGCTCTGAGTTACAGCACAATGGCACTAAATATACAGAACCAACTGATATTGCCACCATCCTGGCAGATAGGTTCAGTGCTAACTTCACCCCCTCTCACCCACTAAAGGGCCCATCTCAATACCAGAAGAATGCCAAATCATGGTAATAACGGCCACACAGGTAAAAAATGCAGCCTCCAAAGCTAAGAATACCGCATTCATAGGACCAGACAACATCCTGGGCTGTGTTCTGCATGAACTACAAAACGAACCGGCACCCCACCTAAGTACCATGTTCAGTCATAGCCTCACTTCAGGCTTTGTGCCTACTGAATGGTGCACAACTACAGTTATCCCACTCCATAAGGGGGGATCCACCACAGGCCCTGGGAACTACCACCCCATTAGCCTGATGAGCCTGATCTGCAAGGCCATGGAATGTATCATCATGGAACTTATAAACAAAGACATAGGTAACCTTCAAACTCTGGACCTCACCCAGTTTGGGTTTGTGAAAGGTAGATCATGTCTCCTAAACCTGCTTGAGTTCTTTGAAGCAGTCAGCAGAGCTGTGTATGAGGGTAAGGTGGTTTACACAGCCTATCTAGACCTCACCAAAGCATTCATCACCATCCCTCACCCTGGAATCATAGATAAACTCACTAAACTGGGCAGAAATCCCTATGTCTTGAGATGGGTTGCGAAGTGGCTCACTGACAGAACCCACACCGTGAAAGTAGCCAACTCCAAATCTGACTCCAGACCAGTGACAAGTGGAGTACCACAGGGTTCAGTCCTAGGTCCACTCCTGTTTGGCATCTACTTCTCTGAAGTTCAGGCCAACACAGAGGGTCTATGGCTAATAAAGTTCACAGATGACTGCAAACTAGGAGCCATCATTGAATCTCCAAATTATATGGACATTCTACAATAGGGCCTCACTGAGACAGATGCCTGGTGTCAAAGTATGGCCTTATGCTCAACACCAGAAAATGCATAGTCATTTCCTTTGGGAAAAAAAACCTGTGCCCATGAACTGCCACATAGGCGATATTCCTCTTAACACTGAAAGTGTGGTAAGAGACCTGGGGATACAGGTGGACAGTAGTCTCTCCTTCGATAACTGCATTGCCACCACAGTCAGGAAATCCTTCTATGTAGCACACCTCATCACAAAAGGTTTCTCATCCAGAAAAAAGGAGGTCATTGTTCCTCTCTACTCTTCCCTCATTAGACCTATTATAGAGTACAACACCCCATTTGGTATGTATCTCACAAGACATTTACAGGAATGGAAAGGCCACAGAAATACCTCACAAAGAGGATCACTGGCCTCATACAGATGCACTATGCAACTGCCTAAAAAATCTCCAGCTCTACTCCGTTGCATATCACCTACTCAGAGGTGATGTCTGCCTAACATACAAAGCCATGTCAAACCCAGAGCTGTTAGACATGCTACACTTAAAGAAATCCCAATCCCTTGGAGCCACAACCTAAACCTTGTCACCAGAATAAACAAAACATGCTGGAGGGATAGGTTCCTGTCCAGAGACTCCCCATACTCTGGAACAGACTGCTCATTCATGTCAAGCAGAGCCACCTCATTAGCCCTATTTAAGAAAAATCTTGACAATTGGATGGGAAATAGGAAATTCACCCCTGTGATCACCTCTGTGGCTCTGCTTGACAGGGGCACAAGAAAATAATTTTTTTGGGTGGCGAGAGCCAGGAAATCTTTATGGCTAGGCTTATATAGTCCCTAGGGTCGATAGCCTAGTACCTACCTATGAATCTATGTATGCATGTGTCATTTAGGGAGATCCAGTATGTATCTGTTCGGCATGAGATAGCCAAGCTTATCTGCTTTTCCAGGGTTGGACTGTACCTCCTTTACCAAGACAACCACATTCTGCTTAAAGCCTTTGCTGCACCCATAGTGCATTTTTTGGCAGAGTTCATCTGCTGGACATTCCAGCCTAGCAAATTGTAATTTGAAACTTATCAGTGTGGCTCTACTCAAAGCCAGGAGTCTTAACAAAAAATGCCTGAACTTTAGACTCTGTTGCAACTTGAACACAAATAATGAAAATACTCTTTTTTTTCCCTGAATTTAGTACCTGTCATGACTTCAAAATTGCTGGCAATTCTGGAAGAGTGCCATTATTTGTCAAGGATATTATCACTTCATGGTAGTTTCCTCAAGACACCAAGTTTGGGATAATAGATGTCCAAATCCCCCTAAATTATTTATTTATTTATTTATTTGGCATTGGTTAACCAGGTTAGTCTGCTTAGGCAGCTGCCCCTTTTGAACAAAGACCTGAGGAGAAAAGCTCTAGCAAAAAAGTATTAAAATAACAGTAAGCATTAGGCATATTAACATAGGAGGAATAAAGATTTGTCTTATACATAGCTAAAACAAAAAGCATAATACAAAATGTTATCACAATGCATTGAAGAGAAACTATATCACACAAAATCAGGTTAAAGTCCTCGCAATATTAAAACAAGAGACATTTATACTTAAACAGTGAACTAAGATACTAGATACAATGTATTAAATAGAGTTCTGTTAGTCATATAGGAATAATCAGAGAAGTAGAATATAATACACATAGCATAGACATATGAAGTAAGTGTATGTGTGTGTCTGTGTGTGTGTGTGTGTGTGTGTGTGTGTGTGTGTGTGTGTGTGTGTGTGTAAAACAGGTAGGTAGGCGTGTGTGTGTGTGTGTGTGTGTGTGTGTGTGTGTGTGTGTGTGTGTATGTGTGTAACAGGTAGGTGTGTGTGTGTGTGTGTGTGTGTGTGTGTGTGTGTGTGTGTGCATGCATGGTTGTGTGTGTAAGGTAGGTATGTGAAAGATGGAGGAAGGTAGGTGTGTGTGTAATAGAGAGGTAGGTAGGTGAGTGTGTGTGTGTGTGTGTGTGTGTGTGTGTGTGTGTGTGTGTGTGTGTGTGTGTGTGTGTGTGTGTGTGTGTGTAAGAGGTAGGTAGGTAGCATACCTCTCAAATGTCCAGATTTTTGCAGAGTGCCCAGACAGATTTTTGCTCCATTGTTTTGGTCTGTTCATTATAAAAAGGACTACAGCTACTAAATAATGACATACATTTGAGTTTCAGACTTCATATACTTTATATTTACATTTACATTTACTTTAGAAAAATGCATACTAACACAAATCCTGTTATTCTTGCAATTTTCTAAGTTCATGAGATCAGTATTTATAAAATGTCCTTATTTATTTTAGGCTTTTCCCAGATTTCTTGCACTAAGAGGTTGAGGTGTCTGTTTATGAGAGTGAAATGTCTTAGTTATGGATAGTAGGTGGTTAGTAATTTGCTTAGGCTCAAACCCTGTATTTTGGCTACGGGAAACAAGAGTCTGAATCTTCTACTCCAACTACCAAGCTGCATTTTCACCAAACTGAGTTTCAGGTGCATTTTTCATGGAACTGAGTTTCAGGTGCATTTTTCAAGGAATTATGAGCATTAAGGGAAGAGATGTTTACTGCTGCTCATGCTAAATCTGTGTGCAATGTGCAACTGTTTCATTTAGCAAATAGTATCACTACTGTGGTAAGAAATGCAAAAGCAGTGTTAGTAGCACAAAAGGTAGCATGCTTGCTTTTAATGCAGAAAGGATTAGACTGCCCACAGCATGTAGATGGATTGCTGATACTGTGTTGTATGTTAAGGAGATGAGGTGCTGCTGTCCTGAGTATGTTCTCCTTTGGATGAGATGCCTAGTAACTATGAACCTGTTTTCAGTTTGCCATCCATTCCCGATTGCAATATTACTAGCTTACCATTTTTTAATGTAACATAGGCAATTTATTCTTCAATAGCAGCAGGCACTGAATTGGTAGATGAAACACTGAAATATAAAGTTGTTTGCTAGCAGCAACCCCTTCATTAGTTACTGATCTCTTTAATGTGGAATTATCAAGATGACTTTTACTTCTACAGAGACTTCTGCATATTTACTGATATTTGTGGATTGTATTGACAGAAGTTTGAGTGGCCTTTTATGCTTGAAATCTTCTGACTTGGGGAGATTTGTCATTATTAGTTCATATATTTTGTTTCATTGCTTACTGGAAAATGATTAAAAACTATTAATTTAAAACATGCTCTAACAAGTGGTGCTATATTATACAAGGGATCTAATTTAATACAACCAGGAAGGTGACTCAAAGAACTCTTGCATGTTTGCATGGTCCTAAAAATGTATACAAGAGGCCTATTATTTGAAAACAGCTGAATGGTTACATTTATCCATCACTGGCCAGATGCATTTTATTTGAATGTGGGTTTCAATGCTGTTAAAGTGAATATGAGCTTCAAGGGCAGAGAAGTTTTAATGCTAAGTCTGTTTTCATAGTGAGATTGAATTGCTTTGTTTAGCAAATGTCTGTCAGTGTTTGTGCTACAAAATAAAAGCAGAACCAGAAATAAAGGGAGCAAAGCCCACATTTTAAAAACAGGAATCAAGAAAATAGGCACTCCAATAACCACTGACAATCTGGAAAGTCCAATTTAATAAAATTCAATGCAGCAAAACAAATCAAAACTGTGTTTTGAGTAAAACAATCAAAAACACATAAACCCTCCCTGACAATGTCTTTCATCACAATATACTTCATCAGATGTCTAACAATTTAATGTGAACAATCCCTTCTTTTATATACCCCTTTTAGTTCATCAACCACCAATTGTGAGCAGGATTCAATTATACAACTAAAAATCTCCTATATCTTCCTGCCAAATAAATATTTCTGTAACAAAATTAAATGCATATTTGTTCCAAAATTCAAGCCCACTTCCTAAAACTAACTAAAAGAAAAATGTATTTATTTAAATTATTATTTAATTTAATAATATATTAAATATGATTTACTTTAATAATATTTTAGTATTTATTTAAAATGTTTTGTCTCCATCCTGAACCAATTTTTTGTAGGAAAATCATGTTCCATGCTGTACCCTCTAGGTAAAGGGCTGCAGCTTCAGCACCTCATTGCTTGCATTTTGTTACTTTGCAGTGGCAATGTTTCAAGGGAAATGTCTTCCCTTATGAAGTCAAGCACTTCACTTTTACTGATGTACTGTGTATTCCTTGTGAAAAGAAAATATGTAAGTAGTAGCAGGGTGTGAGGTGCCCATATCCCCAGCATGATAGCTGCAAAGGGTCTTGTTTCTTCGGCATTAACATTTCAGAGAAATGTGCATGCATTCACAAGAGGCACAGTTTAATGGATTTCACTGAAAACTGTACTGGATGATTTTATTGTTTGATTGTTGTCAGTTTTGAGTTTCTGTTTTTGGTCATCTAAAATTCAAACATTTACCTATTGGTTATATGCCATGAACCCAGAGAGACAGAAAACTGAATGAATTAATGGAAGAATGGATGGAAAGAAATGCAGAAAGTGAGATAGAGAGGAAAACAGACAAGTAAGTAAACAAATACCATTTTGAATTATTCTTAACAAAACATTTGGTTCCAACTGCGAATTTTCACGATTTGTGTTGGAAGATTCTATGCACATACAATATTTAGTGTAGTCACATTAAAGGAAAAAATAATAATCTGCAGGCACTTCTTGCAATGTTTTATTCAATGCTAGCGATGCTGTTACATGTTTTCTGTTATCCCTGGTTATCATTCATGTCATCAGAGACTACATATGTAAATAGTTGTAATAGAATACCCTCAATTTACTGTTAAATAAGATGCAATTGCATACAGATTTCTAGAATCATTTTATAGTAAATAGGAAACATAAATGTACACTGTAAAACACAAAGGAGCCTGAGGTTAATTTACTTCATTTATAGTAAACAACATTAGCAGTGTAATAAGCACAACAAATCCAAAAGTGGTATTAAAATTCTTAATTATACATGTGTTTCCTGGTTACAGTAAAATATTTGTGATAATAACCGTACATCTGTTAATACAATGTACAGTTTAGATTCTCTTTGACATTACCTAAAATTACTGTCACATTTGTTTATCAAAGATGGCTGCATCCTGTTCTTCTGCATTTGATTTTCTCAGTCCTCCTTTTACTCCTATATGACTCTGTGTACGATAATGAGACAGATATTTATCCTGAGTTACCACTGCAGAATTTCTGCTTAGCTGGTTTGCCTCATTAAACTAATAAATAAAACAATAAATAAATACAATCAAATAAAGAAAAGTATCAGACACTCCTAGTTATATTAATTGTATTTATTTTTATTTTACATTTGTTGACCGGGATAGTCTGACTGGATACATATCCATTTTCACTGGAGGCCTGGGGAGAAAAGCTCCAAGGTCAGCAATTTAGATTAAAAAAAATACAGTAATTACAGTAGTTAACATATCTAAGCAAGCAGTTAAGTGCAAGATACAATATTTACAGAGGTTACATACATAGGCAAATTATAGAAGTTCCAGGGTTAAAGAAAATCCTGAGAGTAGGTCAACATTAAGTAACACACGTCAGCTAAAAATACTGTTATTAACTCGTACAGTCAGTTACAGATGCAGTATTTACAGTTGTTACATACCTAAACACATTTAGAATTAAACAAAGTAAAGGTCAGGATAGTGGCACAGGTAAGCTAAAAACTATTGTTTTTGTCTCATTGTCAAGGAGAGTTAATCAGGTTTGCTGCATTGACATAGCCAGTTTAGTGTCAGATGTTGTTTGAGTCTAGTCTTGAATTGACTCAGGGAGTTGAGCAAAGTAATGTCGATTGGGAGAGAGTTTCTGGATCTGCCTACAGACTTTGTGAAGAAAGAGTCACAGGCAGAGTTACTAGTTTTAATAGTCTGAACTAGTAAATTTTATTAGAGGATCAAAGAGCTCAGGGATTGTGCTATGAGGTGATAATAAGAGCAGGAGTATTATCTGGATTGTAAAGGATCTTATGGGCAGCAATCATGAGGTTATACTGGATCAAGCTATGTCAGTGTCAGCTGGCTAAGGGTCAGCTGTTGTAGAAATGTTGCTCATTACTGCTTCATTATTGCATCTGTACAAACGGCAGCATAGTGTAAGATTCATACCTTTCGCCTATATTGTACAAACGTCAACATGGTTTAAGTTTCATACATTTTGCATATATCTGTACAAATGTCAGCACGGTTTAAGTTTCATAACTTTTGCCTA
>NC_056732.1:153609141-153691641 GCF_019279795.1 Protopterus annectens
AACCTAAAGCTATATAAATAACAGAAGGGATCAAGCTCTGTGGTGAAGAAATAAGAGAAGGGATATAAGCAAGTGAAGTAGTATAGAGAAATAATTAGAGAGAGCCATGACAGTAAGGCAAAGAAAAAAAGAGAGTATTAAGTTGAATATTCTAATGATCCACTATATTAACAAATGCATCTGAAAACCTATTCTATTTAATGGTTAAAGGTTTTGAAAGAATAGCAGGCTTTGAAACAGAGATGCCTTCTGTTACCCACCAGTATACAGTGCTAAACAGAATTGGATGGAAGTACTTCGTCAGTCAGCTGGATACTGTCAGTTATGGTTTGTTCACAAAGTTCTATAGAAACTGCTATGCTATGATTAAGCCTATTGGCTAATCAGGCATTAGCCCAGTAGGCTGTTAGAATCACCAAGGTCAGATCAGCTTTGATCTGCCCCTCCCCCCCCAAATATAATCACAATAATAATAATAAAATCCAGTAAGACAGAAGATCGAGTATTGAGCCAGGCATTATTCGCATTCAGACCACTTCAAGATTTGCTTACATTTCAAGGCAGTGGTTTATGGGAAAAGTAAACATGTAAACTGTGGCAATACTTGTATTTCTTTTGGCCCTGTGTCTCTGTTTTACACTGTTAATGAACTCTTAGAATCTAGAAGCCATTTTTGTCAGCTACTGCTAGCATCAGCTCCCCAGTTTCTCCCATTGCTATTTCTCACCCCAAGTCCACCACATTTGAGGGTATTGAGGATGTGTTCCTTCACTGGATAAGTCATATTCTTCTACAAATAAATACTTTATTGCCCATTGGGCTATGAATGTCCTTTGACAAAGAAGAAGAGTGGGGAAGCTGGGGCTAACATAGTATACCTAGCAAGCAAGACCTTTTAAATTAGTCTACTTAATTATAAAATCAACAGTGGTGTGGGGGTGCAGAGGGGCTAACCCTTGGCAAAAAATAATGCTTTTATTTATTTTTTTTTGCATGTGTAACTGTATTTAATTACTGTGTTTTTGTTAGTTACTGTATATAGTACTTTGTATGCACGTATCTTCTTAGCACATTAGCAGTGTTTCCTTGCATAATATTTCTATGTGCCATAGCTTTTCATTTCTGCCTCACCACCACCGACATGCTGTGGTGTTGTTACCCTGATAGTTGTGCAACTGCAATGGTGCCATGGGGGAAATGCCACAATATATGTGGAAAAATGTCTTTTTTCTTCTACCCACCTTTTGCTGCATCAGCACTCCTCATGTCCCCAGCAACATCAGGGAGACTCTTGAAACAGTTATGCAGCCAGCACATCACTGCACCATCCTCCTTAGGATAGGTGAGCAGGAAGGGCTGCAGCACTCATATTCCTCCTGGCAAGCTCCAGCTGGCACTAACTGAAGTTAGGTCATGTGGGTCATAATCTTGGCTTTATCCCTCTATACCAGTGGAGTAGGCTGCATCTATAGCCTAGAATCTTGATCGAGTACCTTGAAAAAATGCAGTTTGTCTTTTGGATTCCTGCTGTTTGGGTATCTCATAGTTCATGTGCAAAAATCTTACTTCAAATGCTTATCTATTGTGCCCATGCCTCTAAGATAACATTTTCATTTTCTGTGTTAGTCATAGCTGTCAATATACCATTGATATGTGGTTTACCTTGAAAAACATGAAAAAGAACATGTCGAATGTTTAGAATAGCGAGGAATAATGTCGCAGGATGTAACGTCAGCTATTCTGATTGTTGGCAGTTGACACATCGAAATCCAATGCCATCCAACCAAATACTGGACCTGTGCCCCCCCTTGGGACCCATGGTAGCACTTGTTCCTAAGTCCAGAGTGGTAAGGAATTCTGGTGCATTTAGGTGCTGGATTTGGTATGCAATCTGTTCGATACTATGTGTTCGTGGGGTTGTACATCGCTGTTGTGAGCGTGTCTTTATTAGTTTTCATAAATTTGTTGTTTGCACATGTATTGTGCGACTATTTATAGGTAAACCTTGATATGCATCTTTGTAAATCAGTCTTTCCTTTTAGGTGTCTGTGGATACTGTATACTTGTATCAAAACTCCATATTACTGGTAATATTTAAATGTGTAAGTGTCATCAAACTGTTCTCAAGAATTTAAATGGATTTGTAACATTTAATTATATGTCTAGTAGTTTTTCTTTCCTTACCCTCTGTAAATTATCTTCTCACAGTACAGTTAACCAAGCTCTCACAGTACGGTTAACCAAGTTCCCAAAGCATCAATAAAAATAAATAAATTAACAGAAATGTTAGGTTGATATTTTTTAGCTATGCTTACTGTTTAAACATGACAAATGTTTAATACATTGTAACAACTGTATAATATGTATCCATCATGACCCTTTTGCTCTGAGAATCTATGAGTGTTTGAATTAGCCTATTATTAAATGGGTGCAACTGAAATGTCTGAAAACAGATCTTTGCATTTGCAGTTTATCAGTAGATACACACACACACACACTATATATATATATATATATATATATATATATATATATATATATATATATATATATATATATATATATATATATATATATATATATATATATATATATATATATATATATATATACATGGAAAAGTGTTTTATAGCAGTCAAATGTCAACATTCCCTGAAACTTGACTATAATAAAATCAATGGTAAACATTTCTAAATCTACATGTATAACAAAGATATGCAGATCCCCTAACAGATGGTGAGAAGACAGTTCTGCTATAACAATGAACTCTTCTCTATGAACTACTATAATGCTAAGTATTTTATACAACTGTGCTGTCTTCTTGGAGTGTACCACTGTAAATCATAACATTGGGGAGATTCCCAAGCAGTAAATTATTACTTGTAGAATGTGGGCAATTACCAAGTACCCTGTAGCACAGCCCTGCCAAAATTTATGTTGCCCCTAATCTATACTATGCAACTACCATTTGAAGTGTATAAAAAGTTACAGACTATAGACTGGGTGATAGCTTCTAAAACATCTTGTGCAGAAGCATTTTTAAAATAAGATGCTGCTATTTGAGTGAAGCATGACCTTCAGTATCTTGTAAGGGTTTGCTTTACTTACAACTAAGGCACTACAGTCACCCAGCTATATAAACAGAATCGCTTTGACAGGCCTTTTTGAAGGTGTCAGATATTGTCTTTCTTTCTAAACTGATTTAGAGTCACTGTTGCTATAACCTTAGGCTTGAATGAAGGACTACTTTTAAGAATTGCTTTCATTATTTAAGACAGCGTAGGTCAGTTTACACATAAGGGCTTATAACTCTGAAGTACTTCTCCCTGTAGCAGCAGGTACGAGACAAAAGCTTTTCCAGCAAAGTATTTAATACTTTTTGGGTATGCTATGCTGCTGCTCAAAAGGAGAAAGAGTAAGTATCCCCAACATAAAATTCAAGTCCTGCAAAGGAGAAATATGTCTTCTTTGAAGGTGTTGGCTAAAGGATTAGTTCCAATAATGGATCGGCTAGGTCACAAGCTAAAATCGCAGAACATGAACTTTGATGAATAGGTATTACAAATGTCATAAGAATAAACTGAGATGTCTGTAATCCAAAAGTCTTGGCCTTGGACAGTTTAGGGGTACAAGTCCTTCTCTTGTAGTCCAATACACAAATCCTCACTTCCAGAGTAAGATTTTCTTGTACTTTGCTTTCTGTCTTCCTTTAAGATATGTAGTATGTAGAAAGAGAATGAATCATTGTTCAAAATTAAAACTGTGTCTACAGAATCTGTCATACGCAGCGTCTTGAGGCCAGGATGTGATCTTTTGTCATATTGTATCATTAGAGATGTATAGAGACAAGAGCCATGAAGGAAGAGTGATTGTGTTCTTTAACAGAGAAAACATTGACCATCGTGGTCAAGAAAGATATATTAATTTTAGTAGTACTTTCTGAATTGGATAAATTTAAAGGAGGGTATATGATAAGATCAGTATAAATGGAAAAAAATATCTACTGTTAAAGAATGAACTAGGAAACACTTTGGAGGTGATTGCAGAAATATGCAACCGAAAGGTCCAAGTTAGGGTATGCCAATGTGTATGATATCTTGAAGAACCAGTGACTACAGCTTAAGTTAATGAGCTAAATGATTTTTTCTGTTTAATGAATGTGCCAGCTGCTTTTGTACACCTGGAAGATGTAGTAGTGATAACTAAAGGTTAGATACTATAGCCCATTTTGAAATGTCTTGCCTTTTTGCAAAAGTTAAAAAGATCTCATTGCCCTTGTTTATGCACACACACACACACACACACACACACACACACACACACACACACACACACACACACACATATATATATATATATATATATATATATATATATATATATATATATATGTATACTTAGTTTGGTTGATAAATCAACATGGTCGATAGTACGAATGTCAGCCACAAAAGGTCTACAATGAAAATGTTTACACATTATCATGCCTATGCTGAGAAAAAAACCTCAGTGCATGCACATTTTAAACAAACAAATACATTTGTTTTTTGCAGGGGTGCAATCCCCTTAAGTCCCCTGCCAGTTACACATACTAAATCTGAGATTGCACAATCCCCAGGGACCATCAGACTAGCTCTCTTGTCAGCCACCTGCATTTATCAAATAAGTGTGGTTGATTAAACAGATGACCACCTAGCATTTTGAACAACTGACTCACACACACACACACACACACACACTATATATATATATATATATATATATATATATATATATATATATATATATGTGTGTGTGTGTATGGCTCCACTTTGTAATTTTGAAATACTGAAATCTCAGAATTCAGTATTTCGAACCTACAAAGCTGCAGACTCACATTTTCGAAACCGGCAGGAGAGCGAAATTCAAAATACTGAAGCACGGATATTTTGAATTTCTGCTTCCGGCGGTACAGTGTGTGGATGTTTGGGTTTAATTTTGTTAAGTTTGTGTGTGTAAGTATGTTGGTTAGGGGTTTAGTGTGTGTAAGTGTGTGTTGTGACTGTTATGTGTGTGTTTGAGGTACTGTAAGATGTGTGTGTGTATGTGAGTTCCATTTGTGTTTCTGTTTGTGCAATCTCGGAGTTAGAATATATAAGTGGGGGGTGTGGGGGCACAGCCCCCCACATGGGGGGAGCAGGGGGGCTTTCCCCCCTGCTTATATGTAGCTTAGATGAGTTTGGTTGTGGGGGGGATTTGTGTGTATGTTTATGTGTGTACTGCATGTGTAGTGTAATTACAGGATTTTGACTTTCGCGGTTGTGTGTTTTCGAAGTTGTGAGTTGTGGTTGGGTTTTCAGCTTTGTGGTTTTGAAATACTGAATTTCAAGATTTCAGTATTTTGAAATTACAAAGTGGAACCATATATATATATATATATCTATATATATACATATATATATATATATATATATATATATATATATATATATATATATATATATTTAGATATGTATACATTTAGAGAAGAGGTAGAAATTGAGAAAGATGCATCACTCAGCTTCTTGCTCTTCTCTGAGTCTGTCCATCATGACATGATGCTATTTATCTTTTAACTTCAATATTCTGCAGGTTGATGTATTGGATTATAAAAAGTAGGATTACTATAAATCCCATTTATCCAAAAATACTTTATACAAGTTATTTTTAAGTGTTGCTGGTTGTATATTACGGTTCATACTTTTACCTTTAAGTATATCCTAAAAAATAACATAAATGTAGTAACTTCCCTTTTAGATAGCTGAAGAATCATGAAGCTTTTTAACAGATCTCATGTGGTGTCTGTGCTACTGCACTCTAAAATAAGGGCAATGACATTCTTGTTTTGTTTTATTATTTAAACTGATAAGCATTATTTTTAATTATGTTTTGTTATGTACTGAGGGTTTGCTCATTAGCTTAGCATAAAAAGGAAGTTAAACTAATTGGCTGAATAGCTTTTTCTGTCTTGTGTTGAAATGTCAGTGCCCTGCATATGTTTATATTCCATTTTACTTCTGTATACTGAGCTGTATGCTGCTAAGTAGGTGGGCACAGAATGTACTCTGGGCTGTACACTGTGCAGTAGCTGGGCACAGAATGCACACTAAGCTGTACACTGTGCAGTGGCTAGGCTGAGAATGCACACTGAGCTGTACACTGTGCAGTGGCTGGGCACACAATATATACTGAGATAAACACTGTGCAGTGGCTGGGCACAGAATGCACACTGAACTGTGCACTGAACTGTACACCGTGCAGTGACTGGGGACAGAATATACACAGAGCTGTACACAGTGCAGTGACTGGACACAGAATGCACACTGAGCTGTACACTATGCAGTGGCTGGACACAGAATGCTCACTAAGCTTTACACTGGGCAGTGGCTGGGCATGGAATGCACACTGATCTATGTACTGTGTAGTGGATGGGCACAGAATGCACACTGAGCTGTACACTGTGCAGTGGCTGGGCACAGAATATACACAGAGCTGTACACAGTGCAGTGATTGGACACAGAATGCACACTGAGCTGTACACTATGCAGTGGATGGACACAGAATGCTCACTAAGCTTTACACTGGGCAGTGGCTGGCCACAGAATGCACACTGAGCTGTACACCGTGCAGTGACTGGGCACAGAATATACACTGAGATCCAGAAAAAATGTTCAGTGCTATAGCCAAAGTCCCACCAAGCAGAAAAATAAGAAATCCAAGAAAAAGAATGGCAGGACACTGCTGATATTTCTTCTTACTTTATTAAAAACATATGAACTTGCAAGGATGAGTGCTTTCGGGTAACAACCCTTCATCAGATGAAAATAAGACCAATCATGTCAATAATTTAAACTAACATCCAGCCAATGAGTAATCAGTAAACCACCCGCCTTTTCTGTAGGGCGGGCCTCATAGGTACCATATCATTTAATCCTGGGCTCCTATGAGCCATCAGCTCTAGTATCCATTTAGATTCTAGGGATTCTGTAAGAAGCTTAATGTCACCCCCTCTGTTATTTTGCCTTACATTAACCACTGCTCTAAAACGAAAAGAGTGTGTGGGATTTATTTCTATGTGCCTATAAAGGGCATTGTGTAAATCCTTGTTCCTTATAGAGGACAAGTGTTGAAGCACCCTAACCTTGAACATATTATTAGTTTTTCCCACATAGAATCCAGGACAATGTACACATTCAGCCAAATAGACCAAATTGGTGGTCCTGCATGTGGCCCTGGCCTTAAAATCAAAAACCTTACCACTAACAGGATGTAGAAAGGTGGTTTCCTTGTTAATAAGTGGACATGCTTTGCAAATGCCACATGGAACACTACCTATTGTGTCTTTGAAGGGTTTCAGTGTAGTTAGGGTTTTTTCACCACATAATAAATCTTTTAAATTCTTATTTCTCCTATACCCATAACTGGGTCTCTCTCCTACTATATTCCTTAGCTTGCTGTCACTCCTTAGAATGTTCCAATTCCTGTTTACTATGTCCCTTATATCACCAATATTACTACTATAGGTGAAAAATAGTTTTGGGTCCTCTGATGATTTACCCGTGGTTGTAGGGGGTGCCTTCTCTTCACCTACCAAACATCTAAGCCATGGTTTAAACTTGTTTTGCCTTTTTTGATGACTACTACTCACTACCTTGTTAATTAAACTCTCTTTATAGCCCCTATCACGAAAACAACATCTTAGATCATCCACCTCTTTCTCATATTGGGCATCATCCAGGCATAACCTGGATGTCCTACCAATCTGGCCCTGGATAATATTAGGAAACATAAAACGAAGATGCATGCTGTCATAGCACAGCAGAGTATTCTTCCAACACTCCTTCCTATGTAGACTGGATGAAAAGCCTGTCTTGGTTTGTGAAATACAAACATCAAGAAAGTCTATCTGTGTGTCTGAGTAATTTAAAGTGAATCTAAGAAAAGAAGTAGTGGAGTGTAGATAATCAACGAACTTCACCAACAACATAGAACTGCCTCTCCAAAAAATTAAAAATATCATCTACAAAACGGGTGTAGGTATAGCTGTACTGCATCCATTCCTGATTGTTGAAGATAGTAGCCTTTTTCCAGGACTATGTTTAAAGGCTACTTTCCCTTCAACCTCTTTAAGGCTTTGCCTAAGATCCATAAATCCCTTATTGACCCACCTCTTTGACCCATTGTCTCGGGCAGAGGATGGGCTATGGAGAATATTTCCATTTGGCTTGAATTCACACTCCGACCTTATGTGGAAAGAGTGACCAGTGTACTAAAAGACACGGGTGGTTTTCTGAAGGTTGTAGGGGAAGTGAATTGCAAAAAACCACAGGAACGTCTCCTGATGGTGACATTGGATGTTCATAATCTTTTTACTGTGATTAGCAATGAATATGGCATTCATGCCATAGGTGAAGTTTTGAGGGATATGGGTGAGGTTGAAGGGAAAGTAGCCTTGGTTAGGACCTTATTAAACATAGTCCTGGAAAACAATGTATTTATTGGAGCAAAACAGATCTATAGACAAGCTCAGGGGGTAGCCACGGGCACCCCCTGTGCTAATACCTACGCCAATCTGGTCCTTTCATACTGGGAAAAGGCTACTATCTTCAACAATCAGGAATGGATGCAGTACATCTATACCTACACCTGTTTTGTAGATGATATTTTTATTTTTGGAGAGGGAGAGGCAGTTCTATGTTGTTGGTGAAGTTCGTTGATTATCTACAGTCCACTACTTCTTTTCTTAGATTCACTTTAAATTACTCAGACACTCAGACAGACTTTCTTGATGTTTGTATTTCACAAACCAAGACAGGCTTTTCATCCAGTCTACATAGGAAGGAGTGTTGGAAGAATACTCTGCTGTGCTATGACAGCATGCATCCTCGTTTTATGTTTCCTAATATTATCCAGGGCCAGATTGGTAGGACATCCAGGTTATGCCTGGATGATGCCCAATATGAGAAAGAGGTGGATGATCTAAGATGTTGTTTTCGTGATGGGGCTATAAAGAGAGTTTAATTAACAAGGTTGTGAGTAGTAGTCATCAAAAAAGGCAAAACAAGTTTAAACCATGGCTTAGATGTTTGGTAGGTGAAGAGAAGGCACCCCCTACAACCACGGGTAAATCAGAGGACCCAAAACTATTTTTCACCTATAGTAGTAATATTGGTGATATAAGGGACATAGTAAACAGGAATTGGAACATTCTATGAGTGACAGCAAGCTAAGGAATATAGTAGGAGAGAGACCCAGTTATGGGTATAGGAGAAATAAGAATTTAAAAGATTTATTATGTGGTGAAAAAATCCTAACTACACTGAAACCCTTCAAAGACACAATAGGTAGTGTTCCATGTGGCATTTGCAAAGCATGTCCACTTATTAACAAGGAAACCACCTTTCTACATCCTGTTAGTGGTAAGGTTTTGATTTTAAGGCCAGGGCCACATGCAGGACCACCAATTTGGTCTATTTGGCTGAATGTGTACATTGTCCTGGATTCTATGTGGAAAAACTAATAATATGTTCAAGGTTAGGTGCTTCAACACTTGTCCTCTATAAGGAACAAGGATTTACACAATGCCCTTTATAGGCACATAGAAATAAATCCCACACACTCTTATCGCTTAGAGGAGTGGTTAATGTAAGGCAAAATAACAGAGGGGGTGACATTAAGCTTCTTACAGAATCCTTAGAATCTAAATGGATACTAGAGCTGATGGCTCATAGGAGCCCAGGATTAAATGATATGGTACCTATGAGGCCCGCCCTACAGAAAAGGCGGGTGGTTTACTGATTACTCATTGGCTGGATGTTAGTTTAAATTATTGACATGATTGGTCTTATTTTCATCTGATGAAGGGTTGTTACCCGAAAGCGCTCATCCTTGCAAGTTCGTATGTTTTTAATAAAGTAAGAAGAAATATCAGCAGTGTCCTGCCATCCTTTTTCTTGAATATACACTGAGATGTACACTGTGCAGAGGTGGGACACAGCGTGCACACTGAGCTGTACACTGTGCAGTGGCTGGACACAGAATGCACACTGAGCTATACACTGAGCAATGGCTAGGTACAGAATGCGCACTGAGCTGTGCACTGCACAGTGGATGGGCACAGAATGCACACTGAACTGTGAACTGTGCAGTGGAGGATCACAGAATGCACACTGAGCTGTACACTGTATAGTGGATGGGCACATAATGTACACTGAGCTGTACAGTGCAGTGGATGGGCACAGAATGTATACTGAACTGTACACTGTGCAGTACTTGGGCACTATACTGAGCTGTACATTGTGCAGTGGTCGGGCACAGAATGTACACTGAGCTGTGCACTGTGCAGTGACTGGGCAGAGAATGTACACTGTGCAGCAGCTGGGCATAAAATGTGCAATAAGCTGTACTCTGTTTTCAGTGACTGCAAAATAAGGATGGTTTATCTGGGCTAAATAACATTCTTCCTCATCACCAGAAGAAAAGGCTGGAGTTTATTTTTGCTTTACTTTTTTATCAAGTCTTTTGTCAACACTGTTAAATTTTAACATTTATGCGTTCTAAGCTTAGATTGATACCAGTCTGGACAAGTGACTGGCATACACCCTTATCACTTACTTATGGCTTTCATGATTATATTTATTTATTTGCATTGGTCTACTGGGGAAGTAGAAGTCGAGCTGGACAAAGAACAACTTTAAAGAGGAATCCAAGAGGAAAAAGCTCCAAGTTTGTAGTACAATACAATACAGTATTAAGAGGAAACAGGATGCTCAGTGGATAAATATATACAAAGTACTTAATAAGAGTGATCATAACAGCAATCTGGTAAATCAATGATGTGGATACAATCAAATATGCATATTCTATGCTATAGTTAAGCATGTTTCTCAGTATAAGTAGCACAATAAAAATAAAATGGCATAACACAAATATAGTCTGACAAAAATCTTATAGATAAAAAGTGGATTAGTTGTAGAGATGGTAGGATTTGGTTTAGGTCCAGTCATAGCAGCCATCTTAAGTCTTACTTTCCAGTTTCATCCATCAACAATCTTTCTGGATCCAGCAATTACCTCAGGTGACACTAATGTAAATGCCACTGTAGGTAGTGTTTTGTCCTTTGTAATGTTAAGCACAGACTTCAAAATTGAGCAAACTACCTCCATTTTGAAAAGTAATTTAATATGAAAAAATATCAAACGCATTGACAATTAAAAAAAAATTAAAACAGAAACACCCTGCAATTAAATCACAGTACTGCACGAATATAAATGCATATTACAACAGAAATAAACTCCGATACAAATTCCCCCAGAAACACAATTAAAGACAGCAAGCATGCCACAGCTAAACAAACTTAAGAAAAAGAGTGGTGGGAAGTATACTACTGCTTATGTATATGTTTTTTCTGTTCTTGAAAGTTTCCATCAAAATTATCTTTGTGATTTTTTTCAGGTGAAACAAGCCTACCAGCAGCTAAACCATTAAAAAAATAAGGAGAAGCATTACTGTTCATATTTATGTCTCCTTCACTTCTTGGAACTGTCACCAAAATGATTGCTGTTGTGAATATTTATGAGGATTTGTTACCTGGAAAACAGTATACATTGGAAAGCACTAATCTACTGATAATCTGGACTTATTCCCCTGCCAGAAGTCATCTGAAGTGTTGTGCAGTGTAAGCCCCTGTATTGTTATGCAACAACAGTAACAATTAGATAGAAGGCTCCCTCACCTGACTTCCCGGAAAATTTCATACCTAAATTCTACACTCTTGAAATGCTAAAACCCCACACAGAAGTCACTTAGTTACAATATGGAGAGGAACTATTTTATATTATAATATACAATAAACCATATACTTATCATGCATAAACTGTTAAGTGCAAAATTCCAACTGAAAAATAAAATAGAAGCCCATTTTATAAGTGCAATAGGACACAGATTGTGCATGGTATTACACCATGCTCAGCAATTGTAAGGCACAAACGTGTGTCTCACAACATCCCTAGACATGTAGTAATATCTGTACAAAGCACACTTCCGCATGCCTTATTGCTTGCATATTGCATTCTAGCTAAGATATGTGTTTTTTGTCACACCTTTATGTTTTGTTCTACCATTTTAATAAATATCCATATAGCAAATGATTGCATTACTACCACTATCACCTCTGAGATATCCAGTAAAATGTTTGTATTGATGCTTGCAACTTTATGTACAAAATGTATCAAAACCTTTTGTTTTATATCAGAACCATGCATTAATCATCACACACTTTTGGCTTATATGAGTATGTTTTGTAACTTTGTTTACCAGTGGTCCACTTTATTTTTTTTTTATTTTATGTCTTTTTTTTGCATTTCTGGGACTTTTATCTATGGGTCATATCTACAAATGGGCTTATGGCCTGTCTAGTAATGTCACACACTATCAACAATGTGTCTAATACTGCAACTACTGATATTATTATTTTGATTAATATTAATAATAATAATAATAATAATAATAGTCATGAGAAAAAAATGACATATAGGGCTTCACTGAATTCTTTTTCATCTAATCACAATGATTTTAGCCAATTCATATAAAAAACACAAATGTTTAATAAAGAAGTGTACCATAACAAAGTGAGATTTCTACTTAAACCATTGACCTTGAAATTAGTAATCACTGGGCACACAACTGACATATAAAAAACTACCTCAAAATGTTTGTTTTCAGGTTTGAGATTGTATTCATCATACACTAGTCTATTAAATCAAATAGTTTTCAATGAAATGCACATATCCACATCATTCTAGAAAGATTCAATGTGTGTGTGTGTGTGTGTGTGTGTGTGTGTGTGTGTGTGTGCACGCGCGTGTGTGTATGTGTGTGTTTACTATTGGCATTTCGAATCTGCTTCAGTCAACTGTTTAAAATGTTGACTTTAAATGTGGAATTCAGAATGCTGAAAAGTAAACCAAAGCGAAAATGAATACATCGACATAGCAGGAAGTGACGTCACTCACCTCTTACTATGCACATTAACATACTGTTAAACTGTACAGTCAATGGTACATTAATTCTACTGTTTTGAAGGGGGGCTATGTCCCTCTGCACCCCCCACATCCCTTTCACATTAAATATACCAACTCCAAGATTGCACTAATTCCCTGTGACTCACTGAACCACAATCCCCCTGCACAGTGTCAAAACCAAATGCTTGAGTTACACTACCCGTTCTCTATAGTACAGTTGATTGATCTGGGTTCAGCATTCTGCTGACTTAAAAACTGCAAGTTGACCATACGTCGGTCTATTCATTCTCTTCAGTGAATTCATGATAATGCAAAACCTGTTATTCTATCAACTTTCTAAGTTTGTAAGAGCAATATTTAAAATTGTTCCTACTTTTGGGCCTTTGCCCAATTTTATTTATGGCTTTGGGTCCAGATTCATTGCTCTAAGATGTTGAGAGGTATGACCAAAGTACCTGGAGAAAAACAATACAAATACAAGGAGGATATACAGACTCTGCAAGGTATGCACTACAGCCAAGAACTGAACAAAATAATCTCTTGCTGTGAAGCAGCCTCACTAACCATTACACAGCTATTCCACCCATGTATACACACACACACACACACACACACACACACACACACATATATATATATATATATATATATATATGCATGTGTGTGTGTGTGTGTGTGTGTGTGTGTGTGTGTGTGTGTGTGTGTGTGTGTGTGTGTGTGTGTGTGTGTGTGTAGGCAATATATCCTATTACTGATACTTATAAATGTAGTTTTCCAGCCTTAAGGGTACTGAACATTTTCCTGGAGGAAAAACAACACACAAAAATCGAAAATTAATTGTAGAAGATTGATTGCTCTTGATATCAGCATATGAATTATTAAAATAGACTGTTGTCAAAATGTGTTATGTAAGACCTGTGTCATAGATCAGTTTATATTCTTATTAAAATTAAAAAAAAACAAGATTTAGGCTGGTATTGCTTGTTTAAACCATGGATGATTTAAGTTAAAACAAGAGATGAGACCCTTTGCCCTTGTCAGACCTTCATCAGGCCAGCATATAAAATAAAAAGAAACTGCTTAGTGTTCATAAGAGGTCTCATTCACCCTTCCTTAAGATCACACTTAAGAAGACTAGTAAAAAGCTTAAGGGAAGTATTATGAGCAGAGTATGAGCTTAAATTTGCCACTAAAACCAAAAATAATTACCGATCTTTCTTTCTTTAACTATGTCAGGAGGTTAATAACCAGCACCCAACAATGTTTGGAGATAGTTCACAATAATATTGCATTAATATTGCATACTCTGAGTCAGATGAAGTAGCTAATGACCTACTGATAAATATAGTGCAAATTTTAGTCCATTTGCTGTTAAAGCTATTCCCCAAGTTCCACAGTGCCATCCACCCCCCTTTAATTACTATGAAATAAGGTCTCTTAGACCTGTCAAAACATAAGAACATTTCATCTATGGATCTGATAATATGCCAAGTTGCTGATTATCAATGCCAAATATGGCCTCTCTAAACCCTGCCCTAACCACTTTAATCTAAGCCTCTCCACTAGTTTCATTCATGATCATTATGAGCCATGATAATGCCATTACACAAAGGTGACCCAACCACAGACTCTGGTAACAACAGATCTGTTCATCTCACTAACCTCATATGTAAAGCTATGGCGTGTATTATCTTAGACATCATTAATCTAGACATTAAAAATCCACCTTCATAACAACAGCTTTGTCAAAGGAAGGTTTTGTTTCTTTGACCTCATTAACATTTTTGAAAGTATAAACAAAGCAGTGGATAGCAGTCAGACAGCACATACTATATATCTGGACATGGCCAAGGCATTTGACACTTTTACCCATGAAGGTGTTATTAAGATATTTGCATATTTGAATATAAAGCCTTATGTTGTGTGATGGATAGCTAACTTGCTGTCTAACAGAACCTATATGGTTAGAGTTGGACGTGCCACTTGTGAAAGTAAAAAGTTGCTAGTGATGTGCTACAGGGTTCTATCCTGGTAAGTCTCCTATCTGACATCTATGTTTAAGACCTTTAGGTGGCTAACATTCTCAGCCCGTGGTTAACTATGTCTGCAGGGAACTGTAAATTGGTATTTTTATTTGGTCTTCCACTGATTCACAATTGCTCCAACATGGGTTAGATCTTCATAATAATTGGTGCAAGGTTAATGCTTTCAAAGTAAATGTGAAAAAATGTAGCTTTTTGGTAAAAAAAGCATTTTCACATGCAATATAGGTGACATAGCCTTCCAAACATACAGTGTTGTAAGAGATCTATTTAGTCTTGTTGATAATTTCTTTATGTTTGATTATCATATCTCTGCAGCACTTCGGAAAGCCTTCTATTTGACTCATCTCATTTTCAAAGACATCTTCTCTAGATCCAAAGAAGTCTTAATTATCTTTTGCTCATATCTCAACACACATTATTGACTATACTGCACCTTTTATCTTTTATCTATATAACCACATCATTCAAGTTGAGAGACCTCAGATTCATAATTAGGAAGATCAGTGTCACCAAAAATCATATTTATTAAGAGAGAATAGAAGCCTTCTCACTGTACTTAGACACTATGTGGAAATTCACGTCTAGTCTTTTGAGCAATGAAAGATCCAATCCTCTTTGACCTCCTATTCCTTTACAGAACAAATGGTACCTCAAATGCAGTCATCAGCAGATAAGTAAGACATGCTGGGGTGATAGATTCAAATGCCAATGTATCTTTCACCTATAGAACAAACTTCTACTACATGTCAAGAAGCAGCATCCTTGCCACCTTCAAGATAAACTTAGATAATTGGAAGAGCTGCCTCAAACTCTCCCTGTTTTGCCTTCTCTTGCTCTCCTTAAGGCTGGAAGGAACATTTGATGAGGTTTTTTTGACTAGGTTTGCAATGGTCTGCAGACTGATTGCCTAGTGCTTACTGTGATGATGTGAGGTATTGCTAGGAATGCCAGAAGAAGTAGGGCAGTGGATGTGTAACATATGCCAGCATAGCTAGCTGGAGTTTTGTAAAGAATTATATGTAATTGATATATATCAAACTGATTTGTACAGGTGTTTGTGTTGAAAATGTATTTGTAAAGCTGCTTGTGTTAAACATTTACCAACGGTGGGTCCTACTGGATGGAAAAGAAATACACCTGTACATCAGACTGTATGGCAACTGTTGAAATTAATATATTGTAATTGAGTATACTGGAAGAGAAGAGATTAAATAATTCCAGCCGACTTTGAAAATAGTCTGAAATTAAATTACCTGCTTTAGGCCCTAAAGATTATTTCCTATAGTACTTATTGCAGCCAGAGACAAAATGTCTGTGAAAACCAGGACTAGGAATCCTACTGTATTGTCCTTAGGTGCAAACAAATTGCAACACTGTTAGGGTAGATGTTTTTGAAATGGTTTTACAGCTTTCAGATGCTATAACATATCTTAGCAAAGTTCTATGTGTATGGTGACACTTATGTGCTAGATTCTGGTTCACTTTCTAGTAAAGGGGGTAGTGTGGGAACCAGAAGTCAGATGACCAGATGTGTGTGATGTCATTCTCTAATCCAGCACCAAAATGATGTTTTAATACTAGATGAGACAGACTTCTCAAGGCAGTCTGTTTGTGAAACCTGACAAAAGAAGGATCACTCACCCATATCATCTTGCCTTGCTCTAATAAGTGAACTAGGGGACAATAATTATTTAGATCAGTCAGCACAATATGGTGAGATAAGTTAAGTTTTGTTTTTCTGCATTTGTGTAAATCTTTCCATCAGTGTTATTTTTAATATTTCCTGTGATTTAAACTCTGGTGTTTATTATAAATAGATATTTAATATATCCATGCTCTTTTATTATTTATTATTAAATATATTTGAACTTTTCATTGTGGCTGGTTTTTCAGAGAAGATTTTAACCTTTAAGAGTACTTATATTTATTTGGTGACACTGTGTCCACTCCTGAAAGCCTTGCTGCATTGGTCAAACACTACCATTTGTATTAGTATTCATTTTACTTATTATAATTGGGTACCCTTGTAAGAGCCTTAGAGTAGCTGACTTTGGAATGTTCTGGTGACAGTATCTACCTTATAGTCTGGGCAGAGGTGGCATAGCTGATAAATATGCCAGCCTTTCCTAGGTGTGTGTGTGTGTGCGTGCATGTGTGTGTGTGTGTGTGTGTGTGTGTGTGTGTGTGTGTGTGTGTGTGCGTGTGTGCATGTGTGTGTGTGTGTGTGTGTGTGTGTGTGTGTGTGTGTGTGTGTGTGTGTGTGTGTGTGTGTGAAAATCAAATCTCAAAGAGTGTGTGTGTGTGTGTGTGTGTGTGTGTGTGTGTGTGTGTGTGTGTGTGTGTGTGTGTGTGTGTGTGTGTGTGTGTATCAGTTACTTGGAACAGGGACACAGAGCACTGGTTTCATAGAGAGGGTAGTAGAGGACTTGGCTTGGAACACTCGGCTGAGGACTCAACTTTACAGCTGTGTCAGTGGGATTCATATTTGGAGGCCTGGAGAGAGAGGGGGTGACCCAGCCCCATGACTGAGTGTGTTCTCTCTGTGCTCCTAAGGGAAATTGGGCTTAGTGCAGAAAGCTGCCACTGGAAATACTGTGTGTATCTATTTTTTGTTCCAAGTGAATGTTCCTCACTGGTGTCAGTGGTGAGGATTGAGGCTCTTTGATTACTGGCCCAGATGCAGGACATCACACTTACCAATGAGTCTATGAACTTATAATATTTCATAAAAGAAAAATCAGAAATCAGAAAGTCTCTGAGGACATTTAGTTTATGGAAGCAATCCCAACAGCATTTAAGACTTCCATTTCTTTTCTACGTTCATCTATCTATGAGAAAGATGCAAAGAAACAGGGGTTGACATTCTTGTATTCATGGTTATATGTCCAGTATACAATAAAAACAAATAAGAATGAATTGTGATAGATTCCACACTTGAAATGAAATTAAAAAAAAAACAGTAATATCAACAATATACACTTTATTACAAAGGAATGAGTGCTTTCTTCCAAAAATGGACTTCTTCAGAATAAAGAATCTTTTAATTTCACAAAAGCACTCACTGTCTATTTTAATAAAGTCTTTTTATTGTTGGTCTGATCTTTTTATTTTTATTTTCATATGTACCCTTCCTCGTGTAGTCCAGTGCTGCTAGAATAACTGTAATAAAACTAATACTGCACATTCATATATTCAAAAGGTGCATTCTACCTTCAATGTTGTAGGGAATAGAAAGAATAAACTATTTTTAAAAATTGCAGTAAGAGGCCAGAGTAGGCATATAATACAGAAGACACACCCTTTTATCATGAATTCAAGCCAGATATATTTAAAAAGTGTACAGTGATAGTCAGTTACATTATATGTAATTCTATGTGCTCTGTGTTCCATTGTGTCATAAAAATGTAAATGAAATAAAGTCCAAACTTTCACTGCTAATCTATCATCCTGCCTACAACTGACACTTCATTACATACATATTTGTATTCATCCTGCTTTCTTTAAGATTTTTTTTTTTGCTGTTGCTAGTAGAGAATTCTAAAATTTTATATGTTTTGAAAAGTAAATAAAACAATGATCCAGTCCCAGTCACTGTCACATGAACATTAAATGATTTTCAATGCTTTCAGCTTGGTTATAGAAACATGGATTTATCCATAGGGTTGATCCACCATTTTGCAGTAGACAAAACCACCAGAAAGTGTGATGAAAGGAAGTCATTGTGCACTACTTCGTAAATGACTGAATGTTCTTGCATTTTTCATGTCTTGTGAAAAGCATGAATTTAGAAAAATCATGCAGCAGTGAAGTCATTAGTCAATTCTGCTCCAGCTGACAGTATATATTGCAAGTCATAAAAGCTCACTTAGAGGCACTGCATTATGTATTGTAAACTACAAGCTTTTTCCACGTATAATTTTACCTTTCATGAAAAATGAGACATTAGACTGAGGCATGTTTCTACATACCAATGAGTGACAGAGTCAGTGCAAACGAATTGTTAATAGTCACACAGTTTAGCAATTATTGCAATAGGATTCAATCCAAGATTTTCAGTTCTGCAATCCAATGTTATTAGTCAGTTGTCTATATTGTTTATTTCTTCATTGCTGCAATGTAATTCATGTGTCTGTCATTCATTCCCATGTGCGGTGCTATCATAACATTTACTAAGCATGAGCCAGTCTGATTCTCGAAAGAGTAATACAATTTAATAAATATGCATCGCAAAATGTGTTTGCAGCAAAGCTAACATGAACAAACTTAAAAATTAGAAATCCACAAAAAGTGCATATTTTCTAAATAGCATGACTGATTATTAAACTTTTTATTGCTTGGTTCATTGCTAGAATTCTTTAACTGTTTATAGCAAGTTTAAGTTTCTACTACCCCTCTTCCTTCAGCTCCAGGCAGACTAAGGATTTAAGACTTGCAGAAGTTCAATGCATTATTTCCAAATGCCTTATGACAGACCTCATTTTCTCTATAAATACTTTTAAATTAGTAGGTAAGCATTTTGTTCTCCATAATATAAAGGCAAGACTTCTTCACCACCCACTTAAGTGTGTACTTAAAACCTGGTATCAGAGAGGAGCCCAGACAGTGTAGATTTAGACCAAAAAGCAGGGTAAAATACCAGAAAATGAGAGGTTAACCCTGCCAGTAAATCTTAGAGTAGCAGCAGTTTGACTCTGCAGAAAATTTCAAGTATTCATTTGTGGTTAGTGTGTTATCATTTTAAAGGAATATGTCATCATGTATTTCAAGTAAACATATATTTGTCTTTCTATTTTACTTGGCAAATAGAGGGGATGTCAGCTTTTACATTGCTGAAAGGAAAGAAAAGAAAAAGCAAAACTGGAAAGAGTGGTTATACTGCTCCAAGATAATCGCGGCAAAGAGTACAGTAGGTAAAATGGCTACTCATTTTTTCTGTATGCATTTCAGAACTTTTTTCAAAGAGTTGGATTTTATACTGCACAGATACAAGTGATGCTAACATCAACACTTGCTGTTGCATTTTCTTATACATATGTGTCACATTTAGATCAGTATATTAATTACAGCTATTCCCCTAGTGTTTACCTCTTCACCAGATATTATTCCACAGTTTGCATCTTTTATGTTCTTTCAAATGCTTTGTGTGGCTTTTGCTCCAAATAACAGCACAGTACATGTTATTATAGACTACAGCCCTGTTTTGGCAGTTGCAGCTGCAGTGGTACGTACTCTTTGTTATTTATTTCCACATGTGAATGTCACAAAAATGAAACTAGTTTTAATTTCCCTTTTCCAGACACTGAAACTGAGCTTGATGAACTAGAGCATCATACAGGCATATTCATGCATACAAAAACATTTAAATATACATGTACACATGGACTTGTGTGCAAACTCAACAAATACACACACATGCACACTCACACCCACACCACACACACAGATACACACACATAGAAAAGTCACATATGCATACACACATGTGCATGCACATATATACATATACATACAAAAAAAACACACATGCATGCACACACACGCACATACATACACACTCACACATGCATACATACATACATTAACACACACACACACACACACACACACACACACACACACACACACACACACACACACACACACACACACACACCATACCTTTCAATCTTTTAGAGCAAGAAATATGAACAAAGCCATAAATAAAAGTGGGACAAAGGCCCAAAAGTAGGGACGATTTTTAAATATTTTCTTACAAACTTAGAAAGTTGATAACAGGTTTTGCATTAGCATGAATTTTCTGACGAGAATGAATTCTGAAGTTCAAATTCTGTCATTGTTTTCTAACTTCAATCTATAATGATTTGCCACTAATTTGCCAGAAAGCCACAACTTTATGAAAATCTGGACATTCTGTGAAAATCTGTATAGTTGAGAGGTATGTCACTGAAATGAAAATAGAGTTCAACCAGACCATTGTAATAATTTATTATAAAACAAATGTTAACGCTTTCAGGTAGAAAACCCTTCTTCATACAATAAAAATTAATACAAATGAAAACTCATATATACCATTTAAAACATTCAATTAATTTTAAAAGAACCAATCACATACATTGTTTAGCCCACCTCTTTTTTAAGGCAGGTTTTAAAGGAATAGATGTATTTAATCCTGGTGGGCTGTCAGCTGCTAATTCTATAATCCAGTGCACTTCTGTACATTCTGTTATATTCACCACATCCCTCCTCTTTTGTTCATCTTGATCGTGTTTAATGCCATAAAGGAAAGGGAGTGGTCAGGAAAAAGGGCTACATGTTGGTAAAGGGCATTACATTCATCTCTGAGTCTAATAGAAGAGAGATGATTTAGTATTCTAGTCTTGAACTTGCAGTTAGTCTTGCCCACATAAAAACTGGGGCAAGATCTACACTGTGCCAAATAAATTCAGTTTTCAGTATGACAGCCTGCATAAAATTCAATAGTATACCTTCTATTAGTACTAGGATGTATAAAATAATTTTGACTATTTATATATACACATGCTTTACAGTGTTTACATGGAAAGGTACCTATTCTACTTGTGAGCTGCACTTTTTACTTTTTATTATTCACATCAGGTTCATGGCAAAGTAGATAGTTTAAGTTGCTATTTCGTTTAAAAGTGAATCTGGGTTCATGATCTATTTTAGCTCTCAATCCCTTATCACTCTTAAGAATTTTCCAATTTTGCCTAATAATGTTGCATATACCATATATATTATTACTAGGTTTATTCTCATTTTTAAAGCAGCTCTATTCAAGCTAGATGCCATGTTATCTTTTTTAGAAAACCAGGGCTTGCATCTACCTTTCTTATTATGTATAACTTCATCCTTCCCCTTAGCTATCTGCTCCTGAGTATATCCGTTATTCATTAAATGACCATGCAACACATCCAACTCTTTCTTAAATACATCCACATCTGTACATAGTTGTGATATTCCATGCCCTTGTCCTGTTACTATGTTCTGAAATGCATGCTTGGGGTGCATGCTCTGTGAATCCAAATAATGATTTCTCCAACACATCTTTCTATATAAAGTCATATCCAATTTCCCCTCTGAGTTCTTAGACAAACTTATGTCTAAGAAGTCAATGGTCTTATCACTATAAGTAGTTGTAAATTTGAGGAAACTGGTAGTACTTTCCATGTTTTCTACAAAGCTCATTAATTTCTCAGCCTTTTGTCCCCACAACAAAAAAAATATCATCTACAAATCTTACATAGTAAATCAAAGCTTCAGTCCATTCATGGTTATAATTAAAATTTTTTACTTCCTCCCAAAAGGCTAATACTGAATTTGCATAGGAATTTGCACAAGGTGTGCCCATAGCCACACCCTGCATTTGCCTATAGTATGATCCATTACATAAACAATGTTATTCTCCAGCACTACAATGCAAAAACAAAATAGCCAGCACCAAGGTGTAAAAAAGTAAATAACTTAAATAACTTTTAATATAAAGTTATCTGCATTAATTTCAAGCCTTCCTCTGACACTGAGGAAGGCTTGAAATTAATGCCGAAACCGGTCTGTTTGTGATAACTTTATATTAAAAGTCATTTACTTTTTTACACCTTGGTGCTGGCTATTTTATTTTTGCATTACTGTCTCTTTAACCCGTGCACTGCTGAACTTGCAGGGGAACCTTCTGGACTGCCATTCTCCAGCACTAGCCTCAAAGCTTCCACTATTAAGATATTTGTGTTGTCATCGTAAATCTTTTTACTATTCAACACTTCTTCGATGACCTTCAAGCCAAAATCATTGCTAATTACTGCAAACAAATTATTGACATCTAAGGTCACTAGTAGAGTCCCATCTAAATTCAAATCTTGGCTTACATAATATAATTTATTTAAGAACTGTCCTGAATCTTTTAAGATTCTAGGAAATTATATGAATGCTTGCAATTTATGTTCTACCCATATACATATTTGTTCTGTGAACCATCCTTAGCCTGATACTATAGGCCTCATAGGGGGAGGTAAAATATGTTTATGCATTTTGGGCAGAGCTTTGAATAAAAGAACTACTGGATGCTCTATGTGAAAGACGTTATATGAATCTTCCTTTAAAATTTGTACCTGTTTTAAAGATGTTAACTGATCTCTAACTATACTAATTATATGTTTAATCATTACAGGGGAAATAGGTACACAAGTCAATATATCATTCATTAGAACATTCAATGCCTCTACATATGCGGGTCTATATCAGATGAACGAAAAATCCGTTCATCGAATGCATAAAGATCAAAGCTTCACAGAAATCAAAAATGGTATTGTGGGTCTCAGTACAGTGAGGATTAGGGTATTTGCCCTTTCCTCACTGTAGTGTGTTCTCAGAGTTAAAATATATATTTAGTGGGGGGTGTGAGGGGTGCAGCCCCTCACAATACCGTTTTCATTTCCGTGAAGTTTCGATCATTACATATTCGATGAACGGATTTTTCGTTCATCTGATGTAGACCCACATATGCCGCCATATCCATTATTGGCTGGTTTTATTACTATTCGCTCATCATGTATAAGTTTTACCAAAGCTTGTCTCTCAGAAGGGGATAAATTATTGAACTTACATGAAGATTCTTGAAAATAATATCTAATATCCATTTCACAAGTTTTCAAAAATGTTTTTATCGTTGGATGTATTACTGGAACAAAAGTGGTTGGATGCCGCCAAGTATTTGTTTGTGTTTGCCCATCTCCATACATATTCCTTAAATTCACATTTTGGCCAACAATTGTAGGTCTAGTATTACTTCACTTAAAACAGAAGACCCACTGGGCACAAATGAAAGCGCTTTACTTAAAACATATAGCTGTTCTTTAGATAGAACAACACTGGAAATGTTAAAAACATTAGAAAGCACATAACAGTCACCATCATTTGTCAGTCCATAACCTTCCGACATTTCACATCTCTCTGGATCGATCACCCTCTTCTGTGCTCACTCTTCTTCCTCACTGGGACTGGAAATTGTGAAAAACCCATTATGTTAGTGTTAACCAAAGTTTGGATTTTCAGTATTGCTCCAGTATTCGACTTCTGGTGTATGTTGCTTAGGTTGTCTTCACTAGAGGAAGTCAGTTGTGCACTTCCGTCTGTTTCACTCATCGCTGTGGATGGTATTTCAGCTGTTGCCATAGCAACAGCCTTCTGTTGCTGTGTGGAACGTTGCTGATTTTCTAATGAATCAACATTAGTATGTGCCACATCAGTGGCATTGGAATGAAATCTGTCTCTGTTGTTAAGTTTTACCCCAATGTTAGGGGGTTCACTTGGCCAAATAAAAATATTACCAGATAAAAAGTCCTGATAGTCTCTAAGTATTTTCTTCTGCTTTAACTGTTGTAACTTACTCTCAAAGACAGTTATATTATTCAAAACATCTGTAATTTTATTTTGATGCTGTACAGACATAAAATGCATTTCTAAATTATTCTGTATTTCATTAATCACATCACAAAGCTTTTGTTCCATAGGTGTAAAGACATCAGTGAGAAGATTTATATAGTGAAAATAGTGAAAACTGGTGTTCACACTTATCTGCTGCCATCGTGCTAATAAATTAGGAAATACATCACCCTGCGCCGGCATACAGAGTACCTGCATGCCTCTAGGTACTATCTTATAATTCAAATGATTTCCATGTGAAACCTCTGCCATTGCAGACGTTTCAACTTCCTTAAAGCAATGTCTAAAGATGACAGAAGGCCAGTAAAAGTCACATTAAATTCCTTACCATTAGGACATTCTTTTGTATGTTCTCCTTCAGTTATTAAGTTAATGTTAAGCAGTGGATTAACTGCCAGAGTTACATTGTGCCTAAATCTTTCATTAATGGAAACAAATGATAGCTTATGCGGATGTTAAGCCAGCTCAATGTCAGTCTCCAAAGATGCAGCCATGTGAGAGGAAAAGAGGAAACAACAAACCAAGTGTAAAGTAGAATAAACCTCTTCCTTCTCTTCAGGACCCTGCTCAAATGTTCCAAATTATGTCATCAAAAAGAAAGCAGAGTCCAACCAGACCGCTGTAATAATTTATTATAAAACAAACGTTAATTCTTTCGGGTAGAAAACTCTTCTACAGGCAATAAAAATTAACACAAAGGAAAACTCTTATATACCAGTTAAAACATTCAATTAATTTTAAAAGAACCAATCACATACATTGTTTAGCCCACCTCTTTTTTAAGGCAGATTTTAAAGGAATAGATGTATTTAATCCTGATGGGCTGTCAGCTGCTAATTCTATAATCCAGTGCACTTCTGTACATTCTGTTATATTCACCACATCCCCCCTCTTTTGTTCATCTTGATCGTGTTTAATGCCATAAAGGAAAGGGAGTGGTCAGGAAAAAGGGGCTACATGTTGGTAAAGGGCATTACATTCATCTCTGAGTCTAATAGAAGAGAGATGATTTAGTATTCTAGTCTTGAACTTGCAGTTAGTTTTGCCAACATAAAAACTGGGGCAAGATGTACACTGTGCCAAATAAATTCAGTTTTCAGTATGACAGCCTGCATAAAATTCAATAGTATACCTTCTATTAGTACTAGGATGTATAAAATAATTGTGACTATTTATGTATGCACATGCTTTACAGAGTTTACATGGAAAGGTACCTATTCTACTTGTGAGCTGCACTTTTTTGTTTTTCTTTTTCACATCAGGTTCATGGCAAAGTAGATCTTTTAAGTTGCTATTTCGTTTAAAAGTGAAGCTGGGTTCATGATATATTTTATCTCTCAATCCCTCATCACTATTAAGAATCTTTCAATTTTGCCTAATAATATCGCATATACCAGTGGTACATACTCTTTGTTATTTATTTCCACATGTAAATATCACAAAACTGAAACTAGTTTTAATTTCCATTTTCCAGACACAGAATCTGAGCTTGAAGAGCTAGAGCCTCATACAGGCACATTCATGCATAAAAAAACATCTAAATATACATGTGCACATGGACTTGTGTGCAAACTCAACAAATACACACACATGCACACTTGTACACACACACACACACACACACACACACACACACACACACACACACACACACACACACACACAACACACACACACACACACACACACACACACACACACACACACACACACACACACACACACACACACACACACACACACACACACACACACATGCACAGAACTTTCTCTCTCTACTTGTATCTGTTTATATAATATAAATGTATTTATTGACATTTAATCATTGTTGTTTTGGGAAGTGGAGTATCGGCAATGACAGTCTTGAAGTTCCAAACAGGTAAGCCAATCCAGCATATAAAACAGAGAAGTGCAAAACTCACTGTTACACATTAAAAGTATTTTTGCATGGGGCTATCCCCCTTGTGCCCCTTATATATAAGGCTGTATCCCTCCCACCTGCACTACTTATATATACTAACTCTAAAATCACTGTACCTCAGAGGTGGGAGAATGCTCTGGGATATATCACTTTCAGACTTACAATATATTTGATCCTGATTTCCTTGGAGCTTCAGGATTTGCACGACTGAGTCTGGAAAATGCAAAGGGAAATTAGTCTAGCCTTCATATGTTTACAGTATCATAAACTGTGTTATTGAGCGTGAAATTTTGTGTTCTTTAAGGAGCTTGATTACTGTTTTCTTAAGTATTTTTTTAATTTTTCATATGTATAGCAGTTACTTTTGAAAACAGTAATCAGTTTTTGTATTACTAAAGATTAGTACGTAACTGTAGCAGATGTCATACAATGTACCTTTCCCATTTTATTCATATTAATAATACTTATTTTCATCAAGAGGTTTCTCTTTTTAATGGATTCACTAGATGTATCCTCTGGATACATTAAACAAAACAGAACTGAGAACTGGGCCCAACAAACTGAATCCAAAGTTGCTTTAAACACAAGACAAAAGTTATTACTGGTGGTAGTGTCCACTCCTATATATATATATATATATATATATATATATATATATACATACACACATGTATATATATATATATATATATATATATATATATATATATGTGTGTGTGTCTCATATATATATATATATATATATATATATATATATATATATATATATATGTGTGTGTGTGTGTGTGTGTGTGTGTGTGTGTGTGCGTGTGTGTATGTGTAATGCCGGATTTATAAGGATTACCACAAAGTGTACAGTTTCTGAATTCAAGACCAGCCCTACCACAAATGCACGTGCTGTGTATTCACTCAGAGAGACTACACTAAGTGTACAGATAGTGAACTCTTTGTGGTAACCTTAGAGTAGTTCATCTTGTCGAACACTAGTTTTTTTCTTCTGAAGCACCTCTGTGCTTTTTCTATTGGTTCTAAGTGACTTCTGTCTGAGTTGCAAAATGTTTTATTATTATATTCAGTAACTTGACCACAATCAGTAAGAACCTCAATAAGAAAACATAAGAATTTATAGACTCAAGTAAAAATTGATAATAGAACAAGCTTTCACACTCATGTTACACATATACATATTTACATTTTGAGGGAAATTCTTTTAGTAAATAAAGTGATGAATGATAAGAAACTACTTCAACATTTTATAGATGACAGCTTCTTCATCTGATAAATAAATAATAGTGAGAGAACTGTGAAATTTAATGTGACTATGGAAAATTCATATTCTTGGATATGATGATGTAGAAGGAATATGGCTAGTGCAGTAAATAGCAAAGATGTAGCCGCTATAAATGTTTTGCATGGATGTAGTTATCACCTATGGTGTATAATAAGAAATACTCCTAGGAGTTTAATGTTTTGAGATTCACAAATACCACATAAAGAATTAATATTATGGTAGGTTTAGCAGACATTAAAGCTCCCTTTCTAGAAAGAAGGCTTAGAAAGAATTGTTTACAATAGTATTATAAATTATAACAAGGGTATGCAGTAATTTGAGAAAAAAAGGTGGCTACGTATTTATATCAAACCTGTGAACATTAAACAGCTCAGGGAGCAAGAAGCTAATATTATGGATTGGATGGTGGTAAGTATTTGGTATTTCAATTAACTTAGTTATGTGTTAAAATAGATTATTAAAAGTAGAAGAAAATTTGTGTAGTTATGACTGGGTAACTAAAAGTGTTGGTTCTATCCCACATGCTACATATAGGTGGGCCAAACGTGGTAGAGATATTTAATAACACTTGTCAGGTTTCCTAATAAACTGGACAATCTAATATATCTGGAATATACGAATGTTCCCTTGTAGCAGTTGCAGGTGAAGTAATGTTTTTAATTACTTTGTTTATGCTGATAAAGGGAATCAGTATTTGTTACAGTAAAAGCATTGTATAGCTTTCTCTTTGTACAATAGAAAGTTCTTTCTTTTGAAACACTGAAGGGGATGTTTTGTGTAAGTTATTTTGTCAAGAGTGTTGCTCTGGAGGAATGTCTTTGGGGTGAAAAGTAGTAATTTCATGTTTTGGGGGTTACATTAAAGTTGTGGGTTGTCTAGCTAGGATTCTATGGCCATAAAAGTTTCTTAAATAATTTCTTGAAATTTATGTAGGGTAGAGGCTGTGCAGATAAGTGTGGGATCATCTGACTATTGTACAAGCGTGGTGTGCTTGGAAGCAGTGCATAGATCATTTATAAATATGTTAATCAGGAGGGTCCAAGTATGGAACCTTGTGGCATTCCTACAGTAATGGGCAGAAATGGAGAGGATTCTTGCTGCCAGCTGACTGCTTAAAATCTATTTGTTAGGTAGCTGTTAAACCAGGAGTGGGAGGGACCCAAGGAGGAGAGTTTTATTAATAATTTATGGTGCGAGATGGTGTTGCATGCTTTAGACAGGTCAAGCAATAAGGACAATACTAGGTTTCCAATATTTCTGTTTTTATTAATGGCTTCAGAATAGTGAAGTAGGGCAGAGTAGTGCTATAGTTAGTATGAAAACCATGTTGTGCTGGGGGGAAAAGATTGTTTGTGGTAAGGTACTGAAGTAACTGGGAATAGATGCACTTTTCTAATATTTTAGGTAATGAGGGCAGGATGGCAATTGGTCTGAAGTTGGAGTAGTCAACAGAGGGTGCTCCTTTACGAACAGGAAGTATGTATGCCTTCTTCCAAATGACTGGGACATGAGATTATAGAACAGATCTGATTATTAGCAGAGATATTGGATATGACAGAACTTCAACTGCAATTTTTAGGATTTCAGGGGAAAGGTTGCCTGCAGCAGAGCTTGTAGTTTTTAGTTTTTGGAGATACTTTCTTATGGTGGAGGTAGAAACAGATTTGAAGAAGAAGTGAGTATCCATGGGGTTTTGTTGGTGGGGGTTGGTTTGATAAGTGAGGCTACAGCTTGAAGGAAGTGTTTACTAAAGCTAATAGAGACTGTTGATGATTTACATCAACCCACAGCTAAATGCAAAATGTAAGTGCAAAACATGCTGTACCTAAATCAAAGAAAAAAATATATTATGAATACCATTCTCATGGCTCTGGCTAAAATCATTGCATGAGAATGCAGTTTGTGGGCTGGTGATGTCCCTTTTGGGTTTAACAGCACACTAACTTTAAGGTAAAGACAGGCTGCATTTCCCAAAATAGAACAAAATACTTACAGTGCTGACAGATTCCTCATGTGAATGTGATAGCAGAGACTATAAAAGTAATGGTTTTAAGCTTCTGAAAAAAGTGAAAAGCTTGCATACATATTTCTTCAGGTCTGAAAAACAAAACGTAATTAATATATATAGATGTTGCACAGAAGTAGAGCACTAGTTGCAAAAGTGAAGCAACTAGTGAAATTCTAAAGTATACATTGCAATGGCCTATATTTCACTCAAAGTTTTAAAGAGATATTTTCATTGAAAACCTTTTTCCTTTATAAATAATCAACTAAATGTATGACCTTGACTTGTTGTAAGGGATACTATTTAAAAATATATTTCAAAAATATTTTGATATGCTGTCTATGAAATTTGCTTAAAACTCTAAGTGCCATGCACTTATAACCCATTTTGCTTTTTTTTTACGTATTTTGCTTATATTATGTTCATGTTCCATATTTTGATCTCTCAACTACCTTACAGTTTACCCAGTATAAAAATATCTATCTAAGTGTAATTGTATGTTACGCCTCAGACCCGAAGAGCAACTTCTTGTGAAAGACTGCCAGTCATACTTCTCAACTGTACATATTTTCGCAGAATGTCCAGATTTTTGTCTTATATTTTTGGTCTGTTCCTCATAAAATTTATGCTTTTCTGAAAAATCATTGAAGATTGAAGTTAATAAATAAGGACAGACATTTGAGTTTCAGACAGTATATCCTTCAGAAAATACTTAATAATGCAAAATCTGTCATTCTAACAACTTTCTAAGTTTATAGGAGCAATATTTAAATTCTGTACCTATTTTTGGGCCTTTGTCTCCCCCCCCCCATTCTTTCTGGCTTTGTCCATATTTCTTACACTGAGAGGTTGAGAGGTATGCAGCCAATATTGGGCTGGCAGATTAAATTAAAATGATTTTATATTTACCTTTGTAAAACTTGTGAACATTAAACAGGTGGGGGAACATTATTGCACCAGTCAATGTTCTTTTCAACAAGTCAGATGTATATATGAAGATACCCTGAATTACAGCTTGTTTTACAACATCAAGTTGTGGAACTGAACCCATATTAAATTTTTATCCACAGCACCATAATGCACCAACCTACCTAAGGATTTACCCTCCCCTTATCAAAAATGTAGTCCACAGAAAAGCTATTATATTCCTAACATTAAAGATCAGTGGCCTATAATTCAAACAATATACTGGTTTACAGACAAACATATACATATACACAGAAAGACTTGTACACAAGCACACAGGCTTATAGATACATACATATGGATACACGCTCACACACACACACACACACACACACACACACACACACACACACACACACACAGCCATAATATATATATATATATATATATATATAGATATATATATATATATATATATATATATAGGTCTACTTTCAAATCTCAAAATACTGAAATATTGACTTCAGTATCTGAAGACAAAAGTGTCAAAAATGCAGTTATTTTAAACTGCATTTTCACGAATGTTACGTTATTGAATCTGCTGTAGTAATTGTCCTGTCTTTTTCCTTTGGGTTGCTGTCTCTTTAAGATGGAGTGTATTCTGGGGTTTAGACATGGTGGCTGACATATATTTATGTCCAGAAGTAGGTAGAGTTGTGTTTTAAGAGTTTTGAGTAAAAAATGTTTGATTTTTTAATTGTTCAGGATGTTTTAGGAGTAGGTTGAGATAGGTAGGTAGGTAGGTGAGAGTGTGCATGTGTAAGTGTTGATTTTTGTACACGTGCAGTTTGTGTGTTTCTCATGGGTATATGTGTAAAACTGTGCAGTGGAAGTGTAGTACATGTAGTGGTGGGTTTGTTGCACTGTTTGTGTTGCTGCAACCTCGGAATTGGAATATATAAGTAGCGGGGGTGTGGGGATTGCAGGGGGGCTTGCCTCCTGCTTATACATAGATTTCTTGTTTTTTTTTGGTGAGTGTTGTGTTGGTTTGTTATGGTGTGGGTGGTGCAGGGTCGTGTTTGTGTTTTTGTTTGTGTGTTGGAGAGTGCATTAAAAAACAGAGCATCATATACTGACAATTCTGCATTATGAATTTTCGGTATTGTGGCGTTCATTTTTTAGTTTTTCATTGTAGTGGGTTTTAGACTTTCAAATCTCAAAATACTGAAATTCGATATTTCAGTATTTTTAGATTTGAAAGTGAACCCATATACGTACATATGGTTCCCCTTCAAACCATCGAACATTTAAAACATCGAAGTTCAGATCATCGAGACCAGAATATCAAGTTTGAAAACGCTGAAGGTTTGAAGGGGAAGAAAAAAGTAAATGTAGGAGGGAGAATGTTTGTGTTAGTGTGTGTGTCTGTGTGCCATCTGTGTGATGAGACTACAGATAGGGTATAGAAAATCTCCCGTTTAGCTCTTCTGTATATAGCGCTAAATGGGAGATTTCCCTTTACTCCACTGTAATGCAGTCTCAGAGTTGGAATATTAAAGTAGGAGGGGTGTGGGGGGTGCACAACTGTTAAAATTTATTTTTCTTTTTTTTTTTTTGGTTACACTTGAAACCTTCGATGTTTCAAACTTCGATGTTCTGATCTCGATGATCAGAATTTCTATGTTTTGAGATTTTGATGGTTAGAAGTGGAATCGTGTATATATATATATATATATATATATATATATATATATATATATATAAAATGTATATATACTTATATATATATATATATACTTATATATATATATATATATATATATATATATATATATATACTTATATATATATATATATATATATATATATATAGAGAGAGAGAGAGAGAGAGAGAGAGTTTACTATGTATGCCATGTGCTTGAGACACATTTACTCGAGGCGCACATCCTCAGTGCCACTCTCTCATTTGGGAAGGTGCGCTAAGTCCCACTAACCCTTCTCCTGTAATGTTATCTATTCTTAGTAGAATCTTTATCATAAACCTAAAAAATCTCATCCAGTGCCTAACCCTGAAGACCCCACTCTCTCTAAACCTAAAATTCCCTCCCCCATCCTAACCCTGAAGTCCTAATTGCTCCTTAAACCTAAACTCCTCTTCCCCCTCTCACTCCAGATTGGTCCCAAAACCTAAAATCCTTCTCTTCCTCCCTAACCCTAAAACTCCTGTCACTCCCTAAACCTAAAATCCCCTTCCCCCGCTTCCTAGTCCTAAACCTAAAATCCTCTTTTCCCATCTCCCTAATCCTCAACCTCAAATCCCCTTCCTTTCCCATCCATGAACACTCTCTAAATGTAAAATCCCTGTCCCCCTCCCTAACCCTAAAGTTTCTATTGTTCCCGAAACCTAAAATACTTATCCTTCTCCCTAACTTTAAAGTCCCTGATCCCCTCCATGTCTCCCATCCTAAAAGAACCTTCCCAGCTCCCCTTTCCCACCTATCTAGTTTGCAGTGAGCACTTATTTATATCCATCTCCTAGGACACAGTTAGATGAGGTAGCAGCTGTTTTGCTGAACTCATGTTCGCAGTCAAGTGCAAGCAGCTGAGATGGGTTTACAGCCATTAATTCCTTGGCTGCAAGTTCTTGGAATTCGAACAGTTGTAGAATACCCATATTGATATCACATATACATATGTATAGATACACGTATGATGTGAGTACATATATTAATGCTTCTCAGAACAGCTAAAAAAATTTGTTATACAAAATGTTAAAGGTTATAAAGCAATACTAAAATCTGAAAAAAATTGGGGTCTTGATTGGCATCTCTCTCTCTCTCTCTATATATATATATATATATATATATATATATATATATATATAAATATATATATATATATATATATAGTCTTGATTGGCATCTCTCTCTCTCTCTCTCTCTCTATATATATATATATATATATATATATATGTATAGAGGTTTACTATCAAAATGTGGAATGGCATTTACACAAAATTGGGATGATGAAATATGTGCTTTCCAGTTTCTGTAATGCCGATCTGGAAATGTTCGAATCCTCATTAGCGAATGGTTGTGTGCATTCGCTAACATGGGAATGACGGTCTGATAACAGTGATGACAGATTGCACTACAGTGGGGATCAGGAAATTTTCTTCACTGTAGTGTGATCTCAGAGTTGGAATACATAATATGCAAGGGGTGTGGGGTGCAAGAGGGCTTGCACCCTTGCAAAAACATTACTGGTAACATGGAATTTCAACATTGGAACTGAACTTCTGGTGTTCGAATGTTGATTCCGTGGTTACCATTTCTGACATTTTCGTAATTCTGTATTATCAAATTTGGATAATGAATTTCATCAAAAAGTGGAAATTTGTTTTAATTTTCCACATTTTCATAGTAAACCTACACACACACACACACACACATATATATATATATATATATATATATATATATATATATATATACCAAATTAAAAAAAATGTTGCATTAGTAAATAGCATTAAAGTGTACCTTCTTGGAAAAATACATCTAAAATACAAAGTAAAGTGTACTGAGCTCAGTAGAATGCATATAAATAATGAATGAATATAGCTAATTGCATGTAGTACTGAACATAATGTTAAGTTACACATACATAGTGGGAATGCAAATAAAGCCCAGCCTTTAAAAAGAAATGGTGGGTTGTTTCACAAAGTCTGTCTCCATGTGATAAATAATACATGTGAATTTTGTTTTTTATGAATTACATAAATAAAACATTAAAGCAAATGTGTTAAACTGGATGATTACTGTATCATCCTGTTTTAAAATGCAAATAGTAAAATAAATGACCTGTCAATAGACCTAGTACATAACTGCAGTATTGAACCATCTTGTAGAAAGGTATAGCTGCTTGAAAATAACAGACCTACTCAATATTATGAATTACTACAGTCATTGCTTAATGTTTTACTACTTTTTGGATCTATATATGCTTGCTATGGCAGTAAGGTAAATACACATTCATTATAAATATTGATCTCTGCATATATTAGGAAATGTTTGTTTAGGTTGTATATCTGAAGGTATAAACAGCATATTTAAGTTATTTGTTCATTGGATTTGTTAGTATGTATATATGAGGTTTGGCAACAAACCAAATTGTCCTGGGACATCTTCAAGAGGGGTTAGAGTGATATATATTAGTGGGAGTTGGGTTGGGGAGGTGAAAGGGTTAAATGAGGGGAGGGATGATTGGGAGGAAATGAGATAAGGGTGGGGAGGGGCTTAAGGGGTTTAGGCAAGTGTAGCCGGGTAAGCAATCACATTTTGGCATGAACGTGCTACTGTGAGTTTTACGTCCATGATGACCTGTATGTACAGTGGTGCAGGTAGGCCAAGTAGAAGGTGTTTGGGTGGAGGCAATGGTGTGTTTTGACTGTGTTGGCTTTGTGTTAGTGAGATTCTCTTTCCAGCATTGGCAACTGAGGTGGATGAGTCTGGAAGCATTAGGGATTTATATGCATTTGGACTGGGGAGTTTGCTTAGAGGTTTTAGGTGTTTTGGCAGTTTTCCCACTTGTTAAGCAGTGGTTGCCATCCAGGAGCAGTGGTTGTTTCAAACATACTACTCAACTGTACCAATTTGGTTATTCTGTCCCATTTCTAAATTTTAAACCTCTAAAATGTGGTTCCTTTTGGCATGTTTGCCTATGCAGTTTTCACTACAGGAACAATAGTGTGCATGTTGCGGTCGGGAGGGCAAGCCCTTCAGCGCTTGCCCATCACTTGTTCCGAGGCTTTTCTTTCCCAGACTTAGAGATACAGACCTGTTCGTAAACCTGCTCTTTTGCGGTATTAAAAAAAAATACTAACTAAAAACGAAGTACTGGAGTTTCCCAGGCAATGCAATGCCCGCGAGTAACTGCTGCTTTCAGGGTATTAGCAGAGTGGCCTTAACTATTATTGGGGGAGTTCCTTTGTTGCCCTGTGTGGAATTCTGCTCACCGGAAACAGAATCAGGTGGTAACTGGGTACATAATAGGCCGGTAGCCCTTTGCTATATTTTGAGCGCGAGGAAGAATAAATGTCTGTTTTAATGATTGATATATATAGGTAGGCATGTATGAGTTGGTGGAGGAAGTGTTGAGGTTATCGCTCAACTGTACAGATTTTGCAGAATGTCCAGGTTTTGGCTGCATAACCTTGGTCTGGGTTGTTTGTAAAAAGAAAAAAATAATAATAATAATAATAATAATAATAATAATGTGAATTAGGGGCAAATCATTAAGACTGAAGTTGTGTAATAATGACACATTTGCATTTCATACTCATACCATTCGGAAAGTTCATGTTAAGCAAAATCACGTCTTCTATCAACTTTGAAAGAGCATTATTTAAAATTGTCCCTGTTGTGTGCCTTTGTCCCAGTTTTATTTATGGCTGTGCACAGATTTCTGGCTGGAAGAGGTAGTGCAGTATGCTACTGTATAGAGGGGCTTGACTATTCTCAGCTGGTGGGCTGTGAGGTAATATTGGAGAAGATCTAAATGCTTTTTGCTGTTAATTCCTTGCACAAGTTGCATTAAGGCAGAACCATTCATAGGTGGTGAATGAGGGTTTGGTCATAAAATGTTCAGGGGATTAATTGTTCTATTTTGGTTTGGGTTGATGAAGTGGCAGGATTTGTTGGCAGGTGATTCCTGCTCAGTTGGTTTGACCAAAAACAAGCGATGGTTTTACAAGTTTGGTCCGTGGGTTTGAAGCCTTAGAGGTTTTTTTTTCCCCAGCAGTTCGCATGTGAGCAGTAAGCCTGTAGCAAAAGGTGCAACAACGGACATCATTGCTTCAGACACATCAGTCATGAGGAAAATCTCATAAGATAATTGCTATGTATCTAAATTGTTAAAATTCATACCCAGCCTCTTGCTAAGTTTAAAGCAGTACTTCCATTGTGTCAACAGTTTCTGAGGATTAAGGGGCAGAACCTTAGTGTATAGATGAGTGATAGCTTTATAGGACACATGAAAAATAGCAGCAGGAGAAAGGAAACATGTGAACAGTGTGGTTTATAGGGATGGAAAGGTCTTTACAGATTATACAGACATGTATTTCACTTAATTTTACAGACAAACCTGGATTTTATGCATGAATTAATGTAATGGGGTTTAATTATTATTGGTACTGCTTAAATAAGGAGCAGATAACTTTATTTTCCACATCATGTTGGTTAGTGTGCCTCATTTGGAGATGGAAGGTTAAGAGCTAGGCAGATGGTTTTACAATATAAGTTAGCTTGACTTATACAGGGTGCTAATGGATGTGGTCTGGATTCACAAGGTTACCCGGGTTGTGGATATGGATAGGTCCCTTCAGGTGTGGGGTTTACTTTTAATATACTCCACTGGTTGTTAAATTTATCTTGTGTATTTGATAGGGTCATAGGAAGCATAGCTTCAGTTATGGCTGCTTTGACATAGATGGGAGTGATGGTGGTACATTCCTTCTGGGTAGGCAGGATGGGTTGTCCTTGAAGATGTCTTGGAGTGTGTGTTATGTATTTTGGATGTTTTACATGTCTTCTTCTTTCTTGCAGATGAGGTCTTGGAATGCTGCAGCTGTAATTTGGAATAGGTGGGTATAAGGTGGAGCCTTCTCATTCCTATTAGAGGGTTTAATTTTGTCCTTTTCTTTGCAGATGGTGGTGTGCTGAGTTGCAGTGGTGGCTATACAATGAATTCACAGATAATGGAAGCAGTGGCATGCGAGGAGGTTACACATGGGGAGCACAAATGGGCAACAGTTACTGATGGAAAATGGAATTTGAGTTGACATTGGTTGGTGACCGGAGGTGAGGGAGCTTGAAAACCTGTAGAAGCTGTTGAAGTGGAAGTTTCGGTCTCTTGAGTGGTGCACAATGAGATCACAGAAGGACTGCACAGCGAGCAGTGGTCCATGCCATGTCAGAAATGGTTTTGGAAGGTAATGGATGTTGATTTTGGTGATGTTTTTTGATTGTGGGAGTGGGGCACAATGGGTTAGCCAGTAATCATAAGTCTGTGCTAATGATGACACAGCAGGGTTGGAGTTTATCAAGGTAGGGTAGGGGCAAGTTGAAGGAGAGGCATGTTGAGTCATGGTAATCCAGGGAGAGGATTGTTTAAGGTGAGATTGGGGTTTTCACAGGTGGGGTGGAGACCAATCATAGGATCAAGGGTACTCTAAGGTCACTGGTTTAGGCTTGTGGTAAGCTAGCTATTTTAATTTGTATATCCAAAATGGAATCTAGCCAGAATTTTTGATATGGAACTATGAGAAACATGATTTTAGGACAGGATGGGGGACCTTCCTCAAGGTGGAGCTTTTGGGGTGAATTTACAGTTAGCAGTTCAGGTTACTGGCTGGTAGAGGTACCATGATCTTGATGGGAAGCTGATATGGTTCATAGGGCTGGGTAGGTGTTGGTAATGTTTCATGCTAGGTTAGGGTTTAGATGAGAGTACTACAAGAACCATTTCAATTATGACTGAAGGAATTTTGTAGGGATGGTTGGAAGCAGTGTAGTAGGAGGGTCTTGATATTTTGGGAGCAGGGAGCTTTGTTATATCAGTGATAGAAGCCTAATTGCCAATTAGTAATGAGGGTGTGTATGGTTGGGCATGTAGAGTACATTATTGTGGGGCATACACAAGTTTTCTAGGGGTTCTGGTTTTCTGGCCCTTAGTGTTAGGTCATTAAAGTTTTGGAGTTAGACTCTTCCCTGCAGTGATTGGTTTACTGCACATCCAGAGCTGTGTAGTTTGTTGGGCTATTGTGTTATGCTTTAGTTGACAGGGTCTTGAGTCTAGACTTGCTAAGGGTTTTCTTTGACTGAGTGCAGATTTGAGTTCAAGGGGTTATAGTTTCTGTGGCATTTGTTATGGCTATAGATTGTCATTCATGAAAGGTGGGGTGATGGTTAGTAGCTTGAAGGAAGTGGGCTAAAAGGCAATGTATTCTCTGGGAGTGGATGTTCCTGTGTGGTATAATGAGCTCACAGGTAATCCTACTTTAGTGTCATATAGGTGTTGGTATGTCAATGACTGGGTACTAATGTATTTTACAGATGATGGGTACACCAAATGATGTTTGGCTAACTATTCCCTTTATGGGAGATAGTTGAACATTTCTGAGTAGAGGGGAGGGGGAACAGCCTGGTCAGGCTGGTTGGTGGAGAAGAGGGACAGGCTTGTCCTCTTCTGTTACCCCTCTGGTGTCTGGGTTAATTTCAAGGATTTGGGAAAAGGAAAATGAGCAGCTGGAGGAAGCTTGCTGAATAGATAAGCAAACTGAGGTAAGGATGCTGCTTATTTGGTAGAAGGTAATTCAATGAATGGTGTATGAAGTGAGATGGGACGCTGCTTCATAAGTAAAGTAAGTGAGTACAGGTATGGATGCTGCATACTGGGTAAATGGGATATGAAGTGAGTATTGGATGCTGCTTCATAAGTAAAGTAAGTGAGCAAAGGTATGGATGCTGCTTACTGGGACAGGGTGAGTAGGTACGCTGCCCTGATTAAAATTATAAGGATGTTTATGCTGTGTTTAGAACCAACTATATTGTGTCTAGTTCTAATAAGTTTGGTGATCAAAGCTATGTTATGGAAGTTTTAATAAAGGTCATCAAATGTCATTTGGTGTGATGTGTTTATTGAAGGGGACCGGGACAAATGAGGTTTGGCAACAAACCAAATTGTCCTGGGACATCTTTAAGAGAGGTTAGAGTGATATATATTTGTGGGAGTTGGGTTGGGGAGGTGAAAGGGTTAAATGGAGGGAGGGATGATTGGGAGGAAATGAGATAAAGGTGGGGAGGGGCTTAAGAGGTTTAGGCAACTGTAGCTGGGTAAGCAATCACATTTTGGCGTGAACTTGCTACCCACCCACCGTCCCTTTTTATCAGTCAGGGTAGGCGGAGAAGACAGACAGGTTTTTGCCCTCTTCTGTCCCCCCTATGGTGTCTGGGTTCATTTCAAGGATTTGGGTAAAGGAAAATGAGCAGCTGGAGGAAGTTTGTTGAATAGATAAGCAAGTTGAGGTAAGGATGCTCCCTGTTTGGTGGAATCTAATTCATTGTATGGTGTATGAAGTGAGATGGGACGCTGCTTCATAAGTAAAGTAAGTGAGTACAGGTATGGATGCTGCATACTGGGTAAATGGGATATGAAGTGAGTATTGGATGCTGCTTCATAAGTAAAGTAAGTGAGCAAAGGTATGGATGCTACTTACTAGGACAGGGTGAGAAGCTACACAGCCCTGATTAACATTATAAGGATGTTTATGCTGTGTTTAGAACCAACTATATCATGTCTAGTTCTAATAAGTTTGGTGATCAAAGCTATGTTATGGAAGTTTTAATAAAGGACATCAAATGTCATTCGGTGTCATGTGTTTATTGAAGGGGACTGGGACAAATGTACATTTGTTAATTTTATTTGATGCCATTCTATGTAGAATGGTGGGGCTATTTGTTAAATCTTTATCAGAATTTATTATAATTTTGCAAGGAATGTTAATAAAATTTGTATTGGTTAGTAAATGCAGGCATGGCCTTATAGACAATGAATCTAGACTCCTTCTCCTTCTGCCTAATTACTGATGTTGTACTGAATTATTTGTATGGATATTAGACTAGCAGCTCACCCACTGTTCTTAAGTTATTGGTAGTGTATCGCAGTTTATAACCATGTACAGTGGCTTTATATGGCTATTACTGCAACTTGGCAAGCTTAAGAACCCCCCCCCCATGCTGTTAAGTGAAAGCACACGCCATTTAAGTGAGATTACAAAAAGTCATTCTTAAATGTTAAAATCGTGAGTAATTTGGGAGTGCAACCTTCCAAGGCAATTTTTTTACCTGACTTTATGGTTCCAGACAATGGTAAAAGAGATGTTACGTACCTGGGACTTTTCAACTTTCTGAAAAAAAAAAATGACTGCTTTTCTAACACTGAGATGATAATCCCTTTATCAAGAGCCACTCACCATTGTTAAGCACCACCCCCATCCTTTTAGTTTTGTTTTGGTCTTGCCAGTCACTTCAAAGGCATCATGCCCTTTGCCGGCAAGTAGTAAGCTCAAATGAAAATCTTTTAATATATTTTTTTTGGGGGGGGGGGGCGGAGTTGAGTATTACTTGACTACATAGTCATCTAGACCCCATTCTTTCTCTGGTGACAATTAACCCACAGGCCTAACTGCAGGGGTGTGCCTAATTTTATTAATTTAGCTACAATTCCATTATTCTGACCCAATCAGGCCAGATAGCTGAAGTTGCCATACCTTTTTTGTGCATGTTTTTTTCTGTACTCAGCCATTTTTTTAGTAAAACTAGTCTGATATACTCTTTGTTTTTTTGATATGTAAAATAAATCTTCTAAGACTATAATTTAATCTATCAAATGGCAGCTTGTTGACCTCACAAATATTCAGTGTCCTCTGTCCTAACATCCAATCATCTTAAATTTCTAACAAAAATCCAGTAACGTTCCATAACTCCTGTTAAATTTCTTCAGGCACTCCACTTTTATAGCATTTATTCACATCATTCCAAACACATCTGAATCCCATTCCCTCAGACAAACTTGTTCTACACACTCTAACATGCTGTATCAGCAACCATTTTCTATATTCAGCCAGCTTTTAGTAAAACTACTCTAATCTGCTGTCTCTTCTTTAAGTATCCAATAAATTCAATCAGACTAGACTGGAAAAGCAAGTTTATCTTTCCGTACTCAAGTCATTTTAAGATATCTTCTCTTTGCTTAATCTGCCAATCACAGCTGATGTTCATTTTGCATTTTCAATCTACTTACAGTTTCTACAGCCTTTCTTTCATATTGCCTGCGTGCAACTGGTCAAATAGTAACTTGTTGACCTCTCAGATACTCAATGTCTTTTGTTCTGATTCCATCCAGTTATCTTAAATATCTAGCAAAACCCAGTTCAGTAACATAACTCCTGTTAAATTTTCTCAAGCATGTCACATTTATAGCATTTACTCATATGATCTCACAGGTCTGCTGTATATTAGAAAATCATAAACTGCCTAAGTCTACATTTGCATTGTACCAAATACTTATTATTACTGTACAGATCGTGCATGTGATAACTACTACTTTCAGTGCAAAATATTGCATTACAGCTATGTGTTACGTGTATTCTTGAAGTGTTTTTCACTTGAACTTACAATTGTTTCTTAATTGATATAGCAGTTATTTCCTTTTAAATATAATCTCCTCAAATTTCTTATGTATAATTTTCCATGTATATTTTTATGTGGTTGTTTTCGGTAAACAAATGAAAAATAAATAATAAATACATTCCAAACACATACCTTCATACTCTGATACACAAAAAAACATTCATTGTTCCATATTTCTTTTTTTTATTCTTTACCAACAAAAAAGTTCTGCCTTTGAATTATAGAGGTGCATATGGCAGATGCTCAGTTGTTTTGCTAAATCTCTTACCATTTGAACCACATCTTTCCATTTTTGTGTGCTTTTTATATCATCCTTTCCTTAACTTCTTCTTTTCATATCAACACAATCACACTAACATGCGACACACATTTTTTGTAGCTTTTTTAACCAATACTCTAGCACACTTCTTTTAACCTTTCATTTCCCATTCCCATAGATCCACATAAAATAGTTTTGCACGAGTCTGTCACAGAATTTCCTTCTCCTATTCCATATTACTTCACTTTGGTGTTTTTTTGAGGTTTTAATTTTATCCTACATGTTTTAAATGACTGTCATGATCTATTTATCTTTCTTTATGTCTGACTGTCAGTTGTTCTACTTTCCTTAAAATAATGCTCGATTCCTGTCGCTTTCAGTTTTCTTTTTTAGACCAAAATTACATTCCATAAACAAATTAAAGAAACTGCTGGATTAACTTGATACATTCCACTTTATTCATATGATGTATATAAAACTGCTGTTCTTAAAATATCTATCCATTTTTAACATATGACCTTTAACAGTAGTTTACTTCTCTAGTTTCCATTGTTAAAAATAAAGGAAATGGTACCACAATAAATGTTAATAAAGGTAATAATAGTGTAGTAAGTAATCACACTATTTACAACATCTAATGTCTCAGTCCATGTCAATCTTCTTGGGACAGAATTTGAAAATTTTACCCCAACATTTACTTTAATTGCTGAGAAAAAAATATTACCTTTAAGTTGCACTTCTAGATGGCTCATATAAGCAGACATTCCATCATTATTTATTTTACTTATTTTAATCAGTATTTTATTCACATATTCCTTACATACTTCCAGTGCATTCACTACTGTGTAATCCTGTTTTTTAACCGAAACATAAATATCAACTGTACAGTTTTTAACACATGCATACTCTCACACTCTTATATTTTTCTTTTCTTAGAATAGCATATTTCAGATATTCCAAAAATGCTGTTTATGTAGGAGATATAAAGAAAAGGACTGTGTGGGAAATTGTGTCTCACCTCTTGCCTGAACACAAACTCTAGACCTAAGACATATTGTCTGTCTCTATGAGTACCAATCCTGTATATAGTTTTATTATAGATATAAGCAAGTTTTATGTATCGCTAATTCAAGTTAAGCATTCCTAGTTTTATATGATAATTTGATCAAAACGTTATCCTCCTGTATTAAAGCAACATATCTTGCACCTGCCCTCTATTTTCCCTTCTTAAACAGACAGTTTAGAATTCATGAGTAATACCCTGCATTCTTCTCTTATACACATCAGAATTTATATCTATTTCCCACGGTAATTTAATTTGATATCTAATACTTTCTGAATCGTCTTCATTTTTAATTTGAAATCTGAATTAAAACAAAATGAGTAAAAGTAGCTGCTTTTCTTTCCATTGGAGGATTTCAGATGGGAGGGCTTGGAATTAATGAGGGGAGAACAAATATTCTGATACATTATGAAGTCCTTGGTATTAAAATTATTTTCTAATTTGAAAAATGCATAACATTGTTTAGTGAAATTAAAAGAAATAGAACATAAATAAGGGCGCTGTTGGTACTGGACAGCAATAGATAATAAGTAACTTAAACACATCAGTTAAGCATAAAGGTGGAGTCTGTGTAGTTTCACAGTCTTTAGGAGGAGGATTTCAAGTCCACTCAATTTTAAACCTTACTTCACTTTTGTTTTTTAGTCACAGTTACTTCATGTCCAATGGTGATTATCTTTTGCAGATATCTAATGCAGCTATTGAGGAACACTATGCACTAAATTATGCAAATGTCTTCATGGGTGTAATTGTGAGCAAGTCTGTTTACCCTATTAGTCTTAGTTTCTTAGTTTTATTGGTGATTACAAGGATAACAACCCCTATGGGCCTTTTTTAAGCCTAGCCTTGCTTCTTAAATGTATCTGGCTGGCTGATACTGACGGGTGTTTTTTATGGGTTATATGTAGACTTGTGCATGAGTAGTCAAGCATTTATAGGCTGCCTCTATCTATTAAAGACATATGTGCCAAACCAGGGGTAAATTTCTGATTCTCCATCCAGTCGTCCAATTTAGGCTTGAATTTGGTTAGGGAAGAGCTCTACTTGACATGGACGGGAAGCCTGAGTCTGTTCCAGAGAAGGGGAAATCTCTAAGACACATAACTGCCAGCATATCCTTTTTATATTGCAGGCAAGGATGACGTCCCTAGAATGGGTAATTCAAATGATATTTGTTTTGCAAATGTTTAGCAAGAACATCAGAGTTGGATCACAGGATGCTTTCTAGACCAAGCATAGATCACCTTTCAGCAGCCTGTGGAATACTGAGTACAGAGACAGGTCCTTGTGGTGGTCTGCATAGGTCATGTTGTTTACACCCTACATTCCTTTTGTGAGGAACTTCTGTGGATATTTCTGCTCTTTTATATGTCAAATCAGGTGTGTACCAAAGGGGGTGCTGTACTCAATGATTGGTCAGATGAGAGCTGAGGACAGTGAAAGAATGACATCCTTGGACCTAGATGCTATACCCTTGCTTACAGGTTGTGCAACATAGAATGATTTTCTTACCACTACAGACACATGATGGTCAAAGGCCAGGTTGCTGTCTACAAGTATTCCCAGATCCCTGATACTGGGTCTAATCTTGGGGTGTACTGTCAATGTCATAGTTTTCAGGGGTAGTTGTCTTCTCAAAGGATATAATTATGCATTTCTTGCCACTGAGTTTAGACCATGGTTTTGGCACCATCTATTGGCCTGTGTCAGGCCTTAATGGAGGGCATTTGTGTCATTGATGGATTGTAAGACAGCAACTAGTTTGCAATCATCTACAATGGTCAAGACAGGCAGTATGCATTGTTTTTCTCTCTTTCATTGCTTTGAAGACCTTCTTGAAGAAGTCCACTGTAGTGAGTAACCATGACTTGCCATTGATAAAATCCAGCTGGGCTGGATCACTTGACTGAAGGTGTCTTAGATCATTGTTTAGCATTATCATGATAGTTTTTCCCATGACCTTGAATGAGACTAGTCAGACTTATGGGTCTGTAGTTACACAGGTCTGCAGATGGCCTGCCTCTGTGCAGAGGGATGACAGTTGCAGTCATTTATTCACTTGGCACAAAGTCTATATGGAGGCTACTATTAGATAATGATCCTAGTGGTCCTAATAAGGAGGCATCCATGGCTATTATCGGGGCCCACTGATGCAGTTTTCTTGGCCTTGGAGAGTGCATTGAGGACCTGTTCACTTGTAATACTGGGGTAATTCAGGTTAAGGGTATTTCTAGAGGAGTGTTTAGGGGGATGTGGGGTAAAATTGGAGCTACATATGTTGGCTGGTATATTTTCCTTGTTTTCTGGCTCGGTATATCTGGCTATGTATTGTCTTTGAAGTTGTGGACATAGCTGAAGAAAACCTTGTAACTGTCTTTGACCTCTAAGGCTATTTTTACTTAAAACTTATCTTTGGCAGACTTTAATAGCCCCATAAGTTGCATCATGAGCGGCGCAGTGGTGCAGCGGTTAACGTTGTCGCCTCACAGCAAGAGGTTCTCTGGTTTGATTCTTGGCTAGGGTGCCTTCTGTGTAGAGTTTGCATGTTCTCCCTGTGTTCGTGTGGGTTTCCTCCGGGTACTCCGGTTTCCTCCCACATTCCAAAGACATGCATCTGGAGCATTTCTCCCTGGGCCTCCACTGAAAACAGGCTCTGTGGAACCTAGTCGGACTTTCCCGGTCAACAGATGTTACATAAAAAATAAATAATAAATATTTAGATTGATGGAGTTTTTTTTTTCCCTTGCTAGGTACTTCACTTCCTAATTTTTACCCTGATTTTCTTTCTTTTGTTATACATCCTATGGATGCTAGGATTCCACTAAAGTGGCTTGTTACTGAGTTTGTCATGTGCTTTATTTGGATAGGTACAGCTGTATCAATGCAGCTATTAACATCATTGTACAGATTTTCTGTGAACAATTTCATATAGGCGATGGTATTCTCAGAGTTGGGAAGGGGGGCTTAGAATTTTGCCAGTATGTCATTTTATAGTAGGAGATTTGTTTTAGAATAATTCCTAAAAGTACCAGGATTTGCTGAGGTTCCAGGTTTTATTCAGAAGGTGATATTCCATGTTCAGTATATGGATGGCTAGTATTTCATGTGTGAAGGTAAGCATCAGGAATCATGTTTGTTTTGTGTTATTCATTTCTAATGATTTGGGACTTACACTCAAAGCTGAGGTATTGGAACCTTGATTGATTAAATGATTGAGTGAGTGATTGATTCATATTTGTTTACTGGGTTTGTGTACTAATCAGTACTGACCAATGTCAGTCCCAGCCCATGGGAAATGCAAAACATTTCACAAATAAAAAAGTCAGAAATGGAGACAATAGTGCAGTTAGGATTAGTTACACAGAATAACAGTATATGCACATTACTGTAATCAAGCAGGGTGTAATAACATATTCACATTATAATAAACAAGCAGGGTGTAATAACAGCCTCTGTACATTATAATAAACAAGCAGGGTGTAATAACAGCCTCTGTACATTATAACAAACATGCAGGGTGTAATAACAGCATATGTACATTGTAGTAAACAAACAGGGTGTAATAACAGCATCTGTACATTATAATAAACAAGCAGGGTGTAATAGCATCTGTACATTATAATAAACAAGCAGGGTGTAATAACAGCATCTGCACATTATAATAAACAAGCAGGGTATAATAACAGCATCTGTACATTATAATAAACAAGCAGGGTATAATAACAGCATCTGTACATTATAATAAACAAGCAGGGTGTAATAGCATCTGTACATTATAATAAACAAGCAGGGTGTAATAATAGCATCTGTACATTATAATAAACAAGCAGGGTGTAATAACAGCATTTGTACATTATAACAAACATGCAGGGTGTAATAGCATATGTACATTATAATAAACAAGCAGGGTGTAATAACAATATATGCACATTATAGCAAACAAGCTGGGTGTAATGTACAATAAGTGGGTCAATCTTCAGTAATAACTCTGTGAGGGGAGAACACAAGTGGAAAAGAGAATAGGAAAGTGCATTAGGCGATCTGTCTTGTGTTAAAGCAGTAGCATTGTGCCTGGACAGCGATGGGCTTTTTGAGTTCCATTTTGAATTTGGAGTAAGCATTGATCTCTTTTAGCTCAATGGGGACAGCTTTCCAAAGAAAATGTGACTGAGAGGAGAATGTATGTGCAGTGTTGTGGAGTTTGGATCTAGGGGTGTGGCTTCTTAGTCGTGTTACTGGTTATATGAGGATTATATTTCAACAAGTTTGTCTGCAAGGGGAGTACATTTTTAGAGAAGGGATCATTTTTAGACTTACGATCCTAATAGTAGGGTAAATATTTCTTTAATGGGTATTCATTTGGCATTTACCTATTGTGATACAGTGATGCTCATGGAGGGATGAGTTTGTGATCAATCTGGACATGCTTTTAGTGATTGTGTAGTTACTGATTAGTTATTTTGGTGTCACACTATCAGCCTAAGTCAAAGTAATTGCTATCGGCAAGTAATACAGGGACTCACGTCGGTCAACAGTTTTCTCTAAAACAGAAATCATTTTCCTCTTCTACTGAACTTTTTCACCATAAGGAGTTGGGTAACTACTACACAATTTTAGAGTATTATACACAATGATTTGAGAGAAATGTAGAGGAAGTATAACAGTGAGGATAGGAAAGATATTTTTTATCACTACATATGGTGCCTTTTGTCCTATCTTTATGAAAATTGTATTGCATCATTTTATACTAATGCAAACAAATAAAGAACGGCCATGTTACGTCCAAAAAGTTTATTTTAAAATCAGTAAAAAAGTTCCAAGTAATATACTCACAATCAAAGCTTTGTGGTTTGGAATTGTGTTGTTACTTGGAACTTTTTTATTGATTTTAAAATAAACTTTTTGGATGTAACTTGGCTGTTCTTTTTTTTGTTTCCATTGAAGGCAAGTGTATTACAGGCTTTAGTTTTATTAGTTTTTTCTGATCATCATTTTATACTATCACAGGACCTGGCCATCTCACAGACTGAGGCTAAGAATGTAGTTTTTCTAACAGGAAGAGGAAGGAATTTTCAAAAAAAATGATGATTTCAATTATAATGAACCCATCAAAAAACAAGTGCCACCTTCTCCCTTCTCTTGTGGAAGATGCAAGATTTGCAGTCACGTAATCAATTTACATGGTTCTAGGAGTAAATTATTACTCAAGAAGAATCAGTAATTTGCACCAGTGATAGCTCCACAATTCAGAAATGGTACATTGGACAAATAAGAATTAAAAAAAAAGTTAAAAGGGCATATTATAGAACATCTTAATGAAGTCAACAGAGAAGATTTGACCAATGTAGTGATAATACATTGTAATAAATTCAATGAAGAGAACTAAAGCTTTGATTGTGAGTATATTGGCTGTTCCACTTTTAAACAGAGGGGGCAGTTTGGAACTAGCCCTGTAAATGTTAAAACACAGGAACATAGGAATATTTAAGGAAAAAAAGTCTCAGGAACCATAAAATCTGGCCATAACCACCTTCGAGTAGACACACTTACAGGTTCTTGCCATGCTGGACAAGCACCTAATAGTGCTCACCTCCCATATAGAGCAGGGCCTTACATGATAACCCTGGTATAAATTTGTGTTTACCCATCCAATCATTAAGACTAGCCTTAAGGGTAGATAAAGCTGTACTTTACTGGACCTATACAGGTAACTTATTCCAAAGACTGGGGATATGCTGTTAGGAACCTAGCCCTACAGTGAATCTTGCTTCCTTGTTGGTATAGAGTTAGGTCCCTAATACAGGCATTTGTAGAGCCACCGACTTTGCAAGAAATAGGACGCAGGAATGCATCTTCTGTAGTTTGAAAAGCAAAACACAGGTTACCTCTGAGCAGTTCATAGGCTGCTGATTATAAAAAGAGATTTGCTAATCTATTGGGATAGTTGAAGGATTTAAAACATTTAACTTTATTGCTTAAAAATCTTTGGGGCATTTCAGGTTGGGTGATATGCTTGGATTTGTATATACCAAAGGCACATTCTATACATTGATGAGTCTGATAAGGAAAGAGTACAGTGATAGGATGACAGAAGGAGTTCCTGACTATTACAGAAATGTGATGGTTTAACAGGAGAAAGAGAGATCTGTGTTTTCCATGTATATGTACCCTAGTTTCTTGTGACTGTATCTGTTTAAAAAAAGAGTACCACTGTTAAAATATGATGAGGGAGAAGCTGTTTTGTTAAATGCTACTGTACTGCACTTTTATCACTTAGCTTTAGACTGATTTTGGTACAGTGTGTATGCACATATTCCAGCCTTTGTTGGAGCAATTTTGTATTAGTTTAATATCAGTGGATGACTGGTTAACAATAGCTGGCTTACAATCATCTGCAAACCTCATTTGGTTATAAAATATCACATGCCAAATTTTGGTGTTTTGAACATTAACTTTGAATGGTTAGTATTAGTATGAATAATGTTGAATTCATTATGCCTTGTAGTCAGATATTTGAATTTTAGATATGTAATTAAAACAGGATATATCTGTGTGTGGTAACCTGTGTGTGTGTGTGTGTGTGTGTGTGTGTGTGTGTGTGTGTGTGTGTGTGTGTGTGTGTGTGTGTGTGTGTGAAGATATTTGAAAATACCAAAATGCCACTGCAACTAAATACCAACACTCAGAAAAGAGATACCTAAGCACAACATTCCTTAATGCTGACATGTTAAAATCCTGACATAAGAATACTAACAATAAATACTCGCACTGTATATAAAACTAATTGCAAAAAAGATAACCACTCTAATTTTGTGATCGGTTTATATTAAAATTAAAATAAAGCACAATAGACATAGAAAAAAACCTAACAATACAATCAGACATAATATGCCACCTGCCCACCTTACTAATGTGTGCTGAACCTAACCCTAACCCAGACAGTGTCCTTAACTCCAACCCTGTACGCACCTTAGTGATGCATGTTAACATTACACTATGCCTGCCATGTTCCTAATCTGAACCCAGCACATTACCTTACAGAAATCCTTCCTATAACATTACACTACACAAAACATCTTGGAGACACAGCATGCACAAAAATTCACACAATCACACACACACACACACACACACACACACACACACACACACACACACACACACACACACACACACACAAAAAACAATGCATCTAACCCTTTACTTAAACTTGACTGTAACCCTAACCCTCAAGCACTTGCACAAACACATAAAATCTTGCCCCTTAATTAGTTATATCTCTATCCCTTTCCCACTAATACCTGCACACACACTCTCATCCCTCATCCCTCATACCATCCACTTACCTGTGTCAACAAACTCACCTTCTGATAAAATGAATTGTTTGTAATCTGATTTACCAATAAAGTTATATTACAGTTCACCTTGACAACAAAATGAATTGTCTGCAACGTGAACTGCAACTATAGATATACAGTAGATATAGCTAGAGATATAGATATAGACACAGATATCTATATTTATTTATTTATGTATTTATTTATTTGACATTTGTTAAACAGGTTAGTCTGACTGGTGAAGAAGCCCTTATTCAGTAGAGGCCTGAGGAGAAAAGCTCCAGACATATAAGACATAAACAGATATCTATGAGATTAATAAGGATAAAAAGAAACTTGTACAGTATACGATCAGCAAATAAACATATGAATTAAATAGCTGCATTACAGTACACAGTAAGTATACAGTTAATAGTTGGCACATAACCTACAAGTTAAAATATGGGAAGTACATAAGCTATAAAGATTTGACTGAGAGAGGGCAGGTTGAATTTTTAGCTGAAAGTCTGCAGGAGGAAGATAAATATTAGTGGGATAGTCTCAGAAATAATAATATTAAGAGAGCTATAGGAGGAAGAAAGAAGGGGAGGTATGAGTCAAGTAGGACTACTGCAGGGGCAAGTCCATGATCTAAGATTGTGATATTTTAGCATGTTTTTGAAACTGCAACTGTTTGTGACAGCTCTCAGGTCAGGGGGAAGTTTATTCCAGGTGCTGGCAACAGAATGACTATACAGTAGTTTACCAACTTGCTTCCTGGGCTTATAAACTTCCAGGAGATGTTGGTCTGTACTGCGAAGATATCGTTTGGGGGTATAGGGAGAAATTAATTTAGATAGAGCAGGGCATAGGGAGAGATTATCTAGTATAGTGTGTGTGAGGTGCAGCTGAGAAAGTAAGAATTGGTTTTGCACTTCTGGCCATAGAAGATTTTTTAGGGCAGTGCAGTGGTGGGAGCGGTAAGGAAGATTTACAGTGAATCTGACTATTTTATTGTAGGTGGATTCAAGTTTGGTCAGGAGGTTGGATTGTAGATTTGTGAGTATAGGTGCAGCATAAAAGAGAGTAGGCAGTAGCAAAGCTTGTGCCAGAGAACGTTTGGTGTCATTCGTCAGGTGTTTTTTTATTACTATATAATAGACCTAGTTTTTGATGAGTTTTTTTTTGATGGCTTGTAGTATATGGATGTCGAACTTTAATTGGTCATCGATAACAACACCAAGGAGTTTGGTGTGAGTTTCTATAGTGATAGTAGTATTGTTGAGAGATGTGACAGAGAAGGAGTTTTTACTATGTTGTAGAGATCTAGGGGGGAAGAGGAATAGTTTTGTTTTTATAGGATTAAGTAAGAGTTCATTGCTGGTTAGCCATTTTTCCACAGATAGAAGTGATTCTTGGGTAAGAGTCTGAAGGTGGGAGAGATTACTGGAGCAAGAAATTATACTGGAATCATCTGCATACTGGATAAGAGAAGAGTGAGGACAGGAAGTGTGAAGTTAATTTGTAAAGATGTTAAAAAGGAAGGGCCCTGGAATGGAGCCTTGTTGTACGCCAGTTTGAACAGGGAGGAATGGGGAGGAGGCTGATAGCCATCTGACAGACTGGAGTCTATCAGGGAGGAAGCTAGTGAACCAGAGTATAGTGGATTGTTAGAGATTAAGGTTTTTAAGTTTAGATAGCAGCTTATGGGAGACAGATTCGAAAGCTTTGGCTAAATCGAGGAACAGGCTTGATACCAGTTTGTTTTCATCACGAGCTTTGGCAATGGTCTGTGTGAAAGTTATGAGAGCTGTAGCAGTCCTATGATGGGGTTAAAAGCCATGTTGTGTGGGGGTTAGGAGTTGTTTTTATATAAGGTGTTCAAGGATTTGTTTATGTATACATTTTTCCATTACTTTGGAGAGGGGAGAAAGGATAGCAATGGGGCGGTAGTTGGAGGAGTCTGTAGAGTTCCACCTTTATGAAGGGGAATAACATAAATTATACAATGACTCCCTATTAATATTAAAAAACGTGCATGTTGATTGGCCAGCCTAACCAGCGTGTCCGTTGTAAATCCCACAATATACCAACAGAAAAATGTCCGGTTGCCTGGACTTTTTTCCGTTGATTTAAAGTGCCCCAAAACCTTTTTCGTTTTACAATTAAAAAAAAGAGAAAACAGAGCAATGGAGACTTTCTTTTCACAAGACAACCAAATACCAATGTGGTCCAAAGGTCTGTATGGTAAAAACAGCAATCCAGGAGAACAAAACCAAAACGACCACCAAAGCTGAGGCTTCCAGATTTTTAATAATCTTAAAACAATGATAGCAGCATGAAAAATGGATAAGCACTTTTATGTAGCAAACTACGCTTCATCAGATCCCAAATAACAAATCATAAAAGCACGGTTTATATATCATCTCAATAATAAGGCTATTAGACCATCAATTAATTAAACAATTAATTAAACAATAAAATCATTAAATTAAAATAAATTGAAACATAAAATAGTCATCATTTTTAAGACTTTTTAGCTTTTCTGTTATGTCTCGCTGCCAAATCAGGTTTTATACAGACAGCTACATTTAGTCCTGGATACAAATGTGCCTGAAGTCTCAAAATCCATTGTAATTCAAGCCTTTCTAAAAAATTATTCATATTACCCTTCCTGATGTTACTCCGTGAAAGCTGTAAAACCATGAAACTAAAGATGTGTGTTTTATATTCAGCAATGTGTTTTGCTAACGCATTTTGTAAATTGCTGTTTTTAATGCCATAAAGGTGACCATAAACTCTGTCCCTTAAGCATTTCACTGTCTTTACTATATAAAAACAATCGCAATCATTGCAGTTAGCTAAATAAACTAAATTCTGAGTTTGGCAGGTCGCATGAAATCTAGGTGTAAATTCATAATTCATATTGGGATGTTTAAAAACTTGAGACTTTGTGATAGCATCACACATCCTACAATTTGTACAAGGGAAGGTGCCAAGAGGCAACCTCTCTGGGCCTTTTCTACGTTTATCCTTACATAACAATTGTTTCAAATTCTTATTGTTACGGTAGGTAAAGCTAGGTGTCTGTCCTATAACATCAGCAGTGGCCCTATCTACCATTAGCAGATGCCAATTACGTTCAACTACATCTCACATCAGTAAGTTATCATTAGCATATTTGGTAAGAAAACAAACCTTTTTGCTACTTTTATTTCTGGCAGCCCTGACACTTCCATCTATGGAACAACCATGAGTGACAGTTGTGAGCACATCATCTCTGATAGTTCGTATCATTGTGCCAGGATAGCCCCTGTCGCTAAACAGGGACCCTAATGTATCAGCCTGAAGATATTGATCATTCTCATCCCTATATATTCTTTTAACTCTATTGAACTGTTCCTTAACAATGGCGGAAAAAACATGGCGTGGATGCATATTGCTATAATCAGGCAGACTGTATTTCTAACAAGATTTATGAAAAAGTGAGGTCAGTAGGCCACCCATATTACCTTTTTGAACAGTGACATCTAAAAAAATCAATCTTATCAACAGACATTGTCATCGTAAACCTTAGAAAACTTGTCATAGATTCTAAATAAGTGAACTCTGTCAAAAGACGAATTCCTCCATCCCATATTAAAAAGATGTTGTCCACAAAATGTCTATATAACCTAATATGTGGACTATAAGCACTATTAAACACATGCTGCGTCTCCCAATAATGAACAACTAGGTTTGCATATGAATTTGTACATGGGGTGCCCATAGCGACACCCCATTGGTATAAAAACAAATCCTGTGCATACAAAAAAACATTATTGGCTAATATCAGCTATAATAGCGTGCATATTAACACTACCTGATGATTCATCATATGGCATGTATTTATGTAATGCCTAACTGCTTCAATGCCATTGGGATGGAGGTAAATAACCTCTTTACATCATGTCACAAGTAAACATTCACCAATAGCATCATCATTTTTATAAGTGTCTAGGTCATCCAAAAATTGCATGGTGTCCCTTAGAACAATGGGAATGTCCTGTACCAAGGGTCCCAATATACTCTCAACATAAATAGAGAGAGTTTCAGTAGCCCACGAAACTCCAGAGACAATCGGTCTCATGGGGGGTTTTGTACAGATTTGTGTATTTTCGGAAGGCCCTTAATATATGGAATGACAGGGCGATCCACATTTAGATAACAATATAGAGATTCATCAGTCTGCCTACACATGAGTAAATCATATAGAATATCTCTAATATTCAAGGTTATAGCTTCATATTTTGAATCATCAATCAATTTGTAAGTCACATCATCATTAAACATATCGCGCATGGCCACATCATAGTCATTGCTATTTAACAACACCACAGCCCCACCCTTGTCAGCTGGTCTAATAGTGACATGTATATTATTTTATAATGCGTGTAGGGCATGTCTCTCAGCTAAATTGATATTAAAGAAACCATGCTTGTGTTCCTTGCAAAAAGTCTCATAAAAGGCTTTTTCACATATTTTTACAAACATTTCAACATGCGGTGGCAATACAGGGGTAAATAGACTATTATTTTTAAAACTATTAACATTGGGTGGAGCATCCTTAAACATGAGTCTAAGGGCAGCATTGCATGCAAACAATTTCAAATCAGTTAATGATCACATATATTCGTTCCAATAGATGGAATAAAGGTCAAACCTTTGTTCAAAGGTGAAAGTTTGGCATCAGAAAGTTCATAGTCAGATAAATTTATAACCAAGTCTTTCCTTCTTACTTCTTCATCCTTCTGTTCGAATCGATCCTTTCGCCTGAATACTTCCTTTTTCATCTCCCTCTGCTCATAGAGCAATATGATGGTTGAACTTGATGCTTCACCGGCAACAGTAAAAAGCATTCCATGGATTGAGACACAAATCGCTTTGGTCTAGCCCCAGCTGCAGAAGCATAATCAGCTAATTGATTAGGAGGTGAAGTACATTCTATATTCAACATTGGCTGACTAGTTACAGCCTGTGATGGAGCATTAGTAGAGGAAAAGTTCAAACTGATGTCTGAAACATTACTGCATGGGATATTGTCTGCCGATGAATCAGGTAATGGGTGATTAACAGATATAGAATTTGCTGATGTAACTGCATCGTGTCTCTCTACAACTTCAAGAGAGGCACTATTATTATTGTTATAATTATTGTTGTTAAAACTAAGCCACGTGAAGACATTGCTGAGACAAAATCAGTATGATCCATCTGCAGCTTGCGCTGCTTGAATTGTTGAAGTTTTCTCTCATAAAGAGAGATATTCATATAACATTGTCCAACAGCTCATTATGTTCTTCGCCAAGCTGTTGTGAAATTAGTTCAGAATATTGAGTTTCAGTTTCATCCTTTAATTTGTCCTCCACCGGTTTAAAATAATCAATAACTAACCTCATGTAGTTAAAACCCAATTCAAGGTTCAGTTGTTGCCATTGTTTTAAAGGTTCAGGATGAGAATCACCATAAGAAGGCATGCATAGAACTCGCATCCCTCTCGGAATGATATGAAAATGCAAGCATGCCTCCAAGTGTCTGCGCTGCCAGGTATATCGCTTCAGCTTGTATAAATTATCTTCAAAAACTCACATTTTAGTCTTAAATAACTGGAGGCTTACCATTTGTTGCGGCGGCATTACTTCTACACTAATGTCAAAATTCAGTGACAACAATGGATTACCATTTGCAAGAAAAACACCATTCCAGCTTATGGGAGACAGAATCAAAAGCTTTGGCTAAATCGAGGAACAAGCTTGATACCAGTTTGTTTTCATCACAAGCTTTGGCAATGGTCTGTGTGAAAGTTATGAGAGATATAGCAGTCCTATGATGGGGTTGAAAGCCATGTTGTGTGGGGGTTAGGAGATTTTTTTATATAAGGTATTCAAGGATTTGTTTATGTATACATTTTTCCATTACTTTGGAGAGGGGAGAAAGAATAGCAATGGGGCGGTAATTTGAGGGGTCTGTAGAGTTTCCACCTTTATGAAGGGGAATAACATAAATTATATAATGACTCCCTATTAATATTCAAAAACATGCATGTTGATTGGCCAGCTCAACCAGTGTACCCGTTGTAAATCCCACAGTATACCAACAGAAAAAGGTCCGGTCACCCGGACTTTTTTCCATTGGTATAAAGTGCCCCAAAACCTTTTTCTTTTTACAATTAATAAAAAAGAGAGAAAACAGAGCAACAGAGACTTTCTTTTCTCCATTGCTTCCATTTCAAAGCATTGATGCACTGGCAAGTCCCATAAACATGCGCAGTACATCAAAACGAAGAAGCAGTATACCACAACCGGCAGAAGAACAGTAATCTGCTGTTATACAAAGACATTATTTAAGAAAAGTAAGTCTTTTTTTTTTCTTAAATAATGTAATTGTATAATAGCAATAACTGACTCTGTGGTTGTGGTATATTGAAGATTTACCCATGGTTGCCTTTGTTTAATCACTCGAGCTTCGCCATCGTGATTAAACCACACCAACTGTGGGTAAATCTTCAATAAACCACACCCCGTTGTCAGTTATTGCTTAAATGCCTTCCACATTTTGGGCACAGTGTTCTCAAGAATGGATCGATTGATGAGTATGGAGACAGGGTAAGCTATGGTGTTTGCAGCGATTTTGAGAAATTGTGGGGGTAACTTGCCTGCAGAAGGAGAATATGGTTTAAGTTTAGAGAGAAGTGATTTGATATGTTCAGTGGGTGAGGGTTTCAGAGAGAAAGTGAAGGCAGAGGAGGAGTGAATGGGATGTGTAGAGGGAAGATTGGTATTGTTATTTCCAGTGAGATTTCTGATAGAGTCAATAAAGAAAGAGTTTAGAAGAGTAGCAGTGTTGAAGTCAGAGTTGTTTGGACAGGGACTAGGTGTAGCAGGTTTGCCTGGAAATAGGAGCTTATTGATATTGTTCCAAAATTGTCTGGGATTAAAGTGAGGGTTGTTTAATGGTTTTTGATAGTATTGTTTTTTATCAGTGTCTATGTGTTTTTTGGTAAGGTTCCTGAGTTGCATATAACTCTGGAGATAGGTTGGCAGAATTTTTTTTTTTCAGATTTTCCAGGCCCTATCTCTTTGTAGCTTAAGGTTATGAGTAGATTGACATAGCCAAGGTGAAAAGTTAGATTTTAGTCTAATTTTTCTGATAGGGGCCAGAGAGTTTAAAGTATTAAGGAAGATTTCATTAAATTTGGAGACGGCTTCATCAAGAGGTAGGTTGTATAAGAAGGACCAGTTAATGGAGGAATGTATATTATTGAAGGTATCAGGATTGAAGCTGGAGAGTTTGCGGCAGTCCTTAAAATGGTGGAGTCTATGGAGCTGGGGAGAATGTCTACGGACTAGGGTGGGAAGATGGTCAATGAGAGAATCTGGAAGAGTACAAGGATTGTGGTAGAGGTTTGGCTTGGCAGTAAGGATCCAATCAAGAACTGTTCCAGAGTTAGTATGTTTATTATACTGAGTGGGAGAAGAAATGAGCTGAGACAAGCCATAGAGGTTAATGCAACTATGGGGAAAGGGGAGTTGATATTGGCTCAGTCAATATTAACATTGCCTAAGATTATGGTCTCATAGATGATGTTATCAGAGATCCAAGAGATAAATTGTTCTAATATAGGAATGTTATTACCAGGGGAGATATAGATGGCAGCAACAGTGAGATTTTTGTGTTTATTAAGTTTACAATTAACTATGAGAATTTCAGCATGGTAAAAGTTGGAAGGTGGTATGGGGAGTGGGTAAAGTGAGAATTGTTCAAAGTAGAGAATGGCTACACCTCCCCCTTTTTTAGAATGACAATCAAGTCTGAAAATATTATAGCCAGGGTAAGGACTTCTGAATCAAAGATATATGGTTGTAGCCAGGTTTCAGAGATGGTGAGAATGTCGGGGGTATACTGAATGATCAGGGAGTGAAGAGGGTTCACTTTATTAGCAATACTTTGTATATTAGGAGAGATAATAGTTAGGGTTTTGGAAAATGGGAGGTTAGTAGAGTTGATGGAAGTAGTTGGAAAGGAGATGTTGGGTAGAGAAGGAGAAGACGGAAAAATGTTGGCAGTATCAGTATAGCTGTGAGTAGAAAGATTGGTGTGAGGCCCTGGACTGGGGTGAATGTCACCAAAGCTTAGTAAGTTAGAAAGGAATATTATCTTAGAGTTTGCAAGAGTGTTAAGTACTTTGGTTTCATTTTATAATGCAGACAAGTAAGTGGGAGGAGTTTAACTTTGTGCAAGTGGATAGTACAGTTAGAGAACAGAGAGGGAGCAATGGGGAAGTAGATAGACTTTTGTACATTGGGGTAGATATAGGGGAGAGCTGGTGATAGGATAGTTGTGGTCAAGGAGCAATGATATGAGGTAAAAAGTGATAGAATAAATAGGTAAGATGAGTAGAGGAAGAGTGAGAGCATATTGCCAACGGGTTGATAAAAAGTTGAGAGAGGGGAGGAGAAAGAGTAGTATAGATGTTGTGAGGCAATGTAGATGTGGGAAAGAGAGATAAAGGGGATGGGGGAAAGTGTCTTGAATGGAAGAAGAGAGAAAACAAATAAGGGATTTGCTTGTTGAGGTAAGGTAGGTGGGTGGAGCTGTAGAATAGGCAGAGTTAAGTTGTAGTAGGTGGAGGGTGGAGCTAAAATCTGAGGTAGGGGTGTGTTCAATTATGTTAAAGTATAAGGATAATGAGAGTGGGTGTGCGTGCGAATAGGGGTAGGATAGGGGAGTGAAGAGAGCCCCAGTGGAGTGAGGATGAATGGACCGGGCACAGCCAGCATTCAGGTAAGCTACAGAAAACATCAGCTAACCATTGACCGTGTGAACACACACACACACACACACACACACACACACACACACACACACACACACACACACACACACACACACACACAAAAAAAACTGTGTCTATATCTAATTTCTCTCTCTCTCTGTCTCTCTCTCCCTCTCTATGTGTATCTATGCCTATATCTATTATATATATATATATATATATATATATATATATATATATATATATATATATATATATCTATCTATCTATCTATGTATATATATATATATATATATATATATATATATATATATATACATACACAGATCTAGGATGTTTGATCTAGATATCCATCGAACACACTTTAACAAAAGTGCTTTAACCGAAAAAGAGCTTTCGTTAAAGCGTGTCAATAAAAATAAAAAAAACACTACATTTCCATTTTTGCAGGGGGGCTGTGCTCCCCACACCCCCCTACTTTAATATTCTCCCTCTGAGACAGCACTACAGTGGGGAAAAGGGAATTTTCCCTTATCCGCACTGTAGTACGGCCTCGACAACAGGCATACTTACGCAAAAGTGCTTCTTCAGTGAAAATCACTTTCACGTAAGTATGCTCGCGTTTAATGGATTCAGGCATTTTTATTTTTCGATCAAACGTCCTAGATCCATATATATATATATATATATATATATATATATATATATATATATATATATATATATATATATATATATATATATATATATATACATATATATATATATTGTGAAGTGAAGCACTGATAAGAGTTAATTGTTGTAGTCCTGTGGAGGCAATTTGCATTAATTGTAGTATAGTTTTATTGGTTAAATATTGATTTGATTGTTTAAAATGTGTGTTTTGTAATGCTTTTTGAGCTTCCCCAGAAGGTGAGAAGATAAGTGTCAGCAGGAGTATAATAAAGTTAACAAAGAAATAATGAAGATCTGCTGCATTTTTAGGTTCATAGATTAGTACTAGGCTAACTGCTCTTGTGGGCTCTTTTTTAGCCTAGCCAATTACCCCATGGGAGAATTAAAACGTGCACCTTGTGGTCTATAAGGCAGATGCATTAACCATTATGCCAACCTTTCTTCTTTTTTTTATGGTTATTAAAAGTCACTTTGTTTAAATTCTGCTTATCTTGCTAAAAATTTGTTGAAAATAATAGCCAGATACATTTCTAAAGAAGTCAGCATCTCACACTCTTTGTAAAGTATGAAACAGAAATTAGTTGATTTGCTAATATTATGGCTGTAGCTTACTGTTGGTCACATGGCTGCTTGGGAAGGCAGTATTTGTCAGCAGGGCTACTGATAATGTATGCTTGCATAGTGTAGGCCATTATTCTATCAGATCAGGCATTATTGTCTTTTAAGAGAAAAGTAAGTTTTCTTTACTACCTCCTCACTAAAATGTCAATTACAAAAACATGCATCTAGAGCTTTTTTCCCCAGGCCGCCGCTGAAAATGGGCTTTGTTCCAAGTCGGACTTTCCCAGTAAACAAATGTTGAATAAATAAATAAAGAAAGAAATATTAAATAAATAAATAAAATTACACTCCCAAGTGGCCTGCCATCATAAGATTTGCTAAAAAACATTGCCTTGTAGAGTGTAGAATTGAATACTCTACAGCTTAGGACCATCTCTGGGTTCCATCCAGAAATATAAGGAATTCATGTACAGAAAACCTGCTGCATTTATATTAAAAAAAAATAAAATAAAAAAACATGTTTGTATTTAGCACGCAAAGGATGAAACTGAACCAAATGAAATGTTTTTTGGGGGTTTTTGGTCTTTCAGTTTCTGGATATTGGCTTTTGTGTTACGTTTGTATTCAGATGTCTAAGTCTAGTAAAACAAATTCAAGTGTGAGTGTGACAGCTGTCATTCACAGTGATATCAGTCAAGTGGCAGTAGCCAATTACATCATATGTAGATTACTCATTTAAATAAGTACATGCATGTATTTGTTTTAATTGCAGCCAGGCTATCTTTATATTCTCTGATCATCATACTTCATGTCTTGGTTGCTCCGAAGATCCATGTATTCCCATTTTCTAGCCAGACATAGTATCCCTCATCAGTCTTTGGAAAGGATCTCCTTCCACATGAGGATACCTTTTGGTAACCTGTACTTGTTATCTAGGCTGAGGTGAAAATTGAAAGATAGTGGACTATCTTTCTTTGGGGCATTGATATAGATGCTTAACACCTACTGTGACAGCTAACATGTCCAGGATGCCATGTTTCCTCATCATCTAATATGTGCATTCCAATGCACATGCTTGCAAAGCTACTATGCATATGGGACTTGGTTATTGTTGATTTTTCATTAGCACTCCATACCCCTGCCCAACAAACACTTTGCTACCACCAGTGTCAGCACGACTGTGGATTGGACCACTTCTTTCTCCTATGATGGGTAAGTTAGCACTGACCAGTTTTCTCCTACTATGCCTTGCTGGCTCTTCAGTTTACAAGGATGTCAGCTGAATACATATCATCTGGGTCATAATGAAGGTTTTTAATCCCTACATAGACCTGTCAGATACAGTAAATATATGTCCTGGATTTCCTTAATAGTTTATAATTAAAAATAAACATAGTGAAATAGAGTCTAGACCACATTCCAGATTCAGCAAGTTTGATTACCAGCCTGGGAAGCAGAGTAGAAGATGGCCAAGTTAATATTACGTGTGTGTGGCCAATGTTGGCTTGCTCATCCTGGGTAGCGAAGTGAAAGTGGTATAAGCCCAACTACTGGAAAACAGTAGGGAGAAATCATAATGCTGTGTTCCCATGCAGTTGGACTTGGGAAAGTGAGTCTGTCCCAATGATGCATCCTCTCCAGCTGAGCTTTATTAATATATATCAAGACTTCCTATCAAAAGTGTCAGATCCAATAATGTAAGCCTTTTTGATTTGAAAAATAACTAAGATTCAGTTAAAACATCAAATCCTTAAACCCACTAATACACCTTTTAAACATGTTGTGCACCTCTGTCATGTGGGATCTGGGAAACCAATAATCCTGCTACTTATATTTATTAACTACAAGACTGCTGTGCTTGGAATATTGGGAAGGGGAGAGGGAAACTTTGAGGTACCATAATCCTTGATATAGTATATATCAGTCCACATTTGCACTCAAGAGTTTCAGTATTCTGAACAACAAAATTATGGTTGTCAGAATATCACCAGGCACCTGTGCAGAGGCATACACAGTAACTTGATTTCACCAAGTAATGCATCATGACTGTTGGTCAACAGGGGGTAGGTCTGTTACAAGTATCAAAAGTCAGCTCCTTCTGCACAAGATGATGGCCACTGTCCCTTTCTGTTGCCTCTCCCCGTTATTTCCAGTGGCAGAAATGAGAATCAGTAAATGGGTTCTCTTGGATCTTGGCTTGATAGCTGTGGAGATCATAGGGAACAAAATGGAGGCTTCATAATAACAAGTCTAAAGCAACTCCAGAAACAAGGCAATAATGTATTCAGTCATTATTACAGTCTTACTCCTGGGTATGAGGCATAGAAAAATATCGCACCTCAGGCATGTCACATCCATGCCAGTATCACCGATGAATAGAAATCCCTGGAAACTGATCACAGCCAGGAGGGTGGACAGTCAAACAACAAAACCCAATGTAGGTTCAGAACATATGCTGAAATCAAATGTTAAGTGTTTTGTCACAGATCAATCCTATTTTGAGTAATCTGTAAATTGAATGAAAGGAGACAGTGTGTGCATGTGTGCATGTGTGCATGTGTGTCTGTGTGCATGTGTGTGTATATGATTGCGTGTGTGTGTGTTTATGTAGGTATAAATGGCTGATTCAACTCCAGTAATCTTTTCTTGTCACCCTTTTGGAATTTAGCATTGTGTGCGTGTGTGTGTGTGTGTGTGTGTGTGTGTGTGTGTGTGTGTGTGTGTGTGTGTGTGTGTGTGTGTGTGTGTGTGCGTGTGTGTGTGTGTGTGTGTGTTTGTGTATGTGTGTGTGTGGAGGAGAAATAAGTGGAATACATTGCTATGGATGGAGCCTGTCCTAATTAGACAAATTATATAGTATAGTGCTGTCTTCAGTATGTACCTGTTCAGACACAGCACAACAAAAAGTGATTATTGGTCCAAAGACCCCTGGTTAAGACAGGCTTGAATCCCTATCTCTGTACTTATTGTCTTGTAGACATACATGGAGATCTATGAGTTGCTCTCTGTGGCAGTAAGGACTTAAGCCTCCTTAATTTCTTGCATCTATGCAAGGCAAAGGTAAGGATTTCAATCTTCACCAGCAGGTAAACAAAATGCACTAGATGGACAACTTTATTACTCAATGTTTATTCTATCTCTGGAATAAACTGCACTTGCATGTCAAGCAGTGAGGCACCCACAGATCCATTAAGAATAACTTGATGATTGGATGGGTATCCACAAAGTCAAACCTGGAATGACTTGCTTTGCCTTTCTAAAAGTGGAACATACATCCTGATAATGAGTGCTGGCAAGGTGCAAATCTTCTCATGACATACTCGCCTTGTAATTGCCATGATTCTGTGATCCTAATCAGGTATTCCTGGATGTGACCCTTTGTATAGGGAGCCTCTAGACTTTCCAGGAAGTCTAGTTTGCAGTAACACAAGTATAACATTGGAGGGCAAAGGATCCTCTGGGGTGTTGCAAGCAGACTTTTCACATATGCTGGGTCAGCCAACATGTAAACAGCTGGTACAATGATGTCAGGACATCATCCCTCCTCTTTGTTTAATGTAAAACTTGACAGGCTGCTGCTCTCCACCAGAGATGGCACAGACATTGCCTCCCCAGGCCTTCCATTCTGGGATAGGAGCTCTGGCTTTTGGCCACTTCATCCTATCTCCCTTAGCTGGCCCTGCCAGCAGCTCCAGTCCATTCCCAAACAAAGGTAATAACTAACGATTCATATAGTAGGACACTAGTGATTAGCTATGAAATCTGAAAGGCATTATTTGGAATGTAATGAAGCTGTATGATTTTGTTTAAATTATTTTTTCTTTCTTTGGTGGCCAAATACATTTTCAAAAAGAAAGCACAGCAATGGAGGTGAGTTTTGCCTTCCTATACAATAATTTAACTAGGGACCTTTGCAAGATGGAATACATGTTTATTTTTCTGTACAAGATGGACTGTATTTTTCTACTATGCTATCTTTTAGAAAAGCAGTATAAATGATTCAGTGCTTATTTGCCAAGGGAATGATTGGTAGGTACAGTCATTTTATATTGCTAGGTATAGCAACTGTTTTGGATTAGAGTTCAATTGACCTTTGAGAAGATTATTTATCTGGATATTACCTTATTTGGCATGAGCTGTTGTCCTGTTACTCCTAAACTTTGTGAAAAAATAGTGAATGCAAACACTTATATGGAACTACTTCTTGTCTTGGTGCCTTAGTATCCTCTTTCCCTTAGGTCCACTGCAATCTTGGCAATCTCCCAACTTACGATTGCCCACAAAATATTTTATCAACCCAACGCTACCCCTATACTCTTCAATCTCCTTATCCCCTATAAAAATCTGAATTCCCTACGTTCTTCTAGCAAACTCCTCGCAACCATTATAAAATCTAACAACATGACTGGTGACTCTCTGTTTACTAACACAGCAGGAAAAAAAATGGAGCTTGCTACCTACTGAACTAACCCTAATCACATCCTTGCCTCTCTTTAAACAAAAACTTAAAAAACACCTCAAAATTCACTGGTTATGCCCCTGTAGCAACCCCGACTAACCACCCCCTCCACCCTCTCCCACCTCTGTACTTTATTTCACATTCCTTACAAACTTCAAAACTTTTAAATTCTTATACTTGCAAGTAAGTATTGCACTGTTTCAAACTCTAATCTATATACTGCTGAATAATGTTCTACTAGAAGTGAAAACTTCCTTATGTATCTTACTGTGCTACATTCTATTGTTGATTTTCCAAGTATATATATTATTTACTGATGCTTTTTCAAGTGTAAATACTTTTATTATGTTATAATTCTTGCTGTATTTTTTTATCAATCCTTTCTTTTAACATGTAATTACATTTTAATTTTTTTTTCTATCTTGTTGGAGCTTTTCTCCAAGGGCCTCTACTGAAAATGGAAATATATCCAGCTAGACCAGCCCGGTTAACAAATGTAAAATAAAATAAAATAAATAAAATAAATCTTGCCCCCTACTGGAGACACTGGTGTACTGCATGTAGCACTCTAGGCCAATAATGTGTGCATGACTCTGACAAGTCATGTTCATACAACATCCTTCATGAGGCATAGACAGGAATCCACATCCTAACAGGAGAGGGCATTTTAGGCCCTCAAGTTGGCCAATGGGGAAGTGATTAGGTCAGAAAACAGACATAATGGCCATGTTATGAACTCCTCTCACCCTGGTGATGAGAAATGAATGAGCAGTAGTATTGACAGCCATATGGTCAACCAGCATGAGAAGGGCAGAAAAATAGGAAAACGTACCTTCAGTCTTTAAATAATAAAGTATACAGAGTCATAATACTCTTAACCTCACTAAGCATTGTTGCATCTTCATTAGCATAACTATCTGCCTTCCTGTAGAGGAAGGAGCTACCTACCTTCTAAATACCCTTATCCATATAAAAGGTATGTGCTGTGTTTCTCTTCAATTTCCTTTAGGTTTCAGAATGAGGGAACTTACCTGAAAGTACACAAAAATACACAATAAAGCAAATGAAAAAGCATGCTGTAAATATAGAGCAATAAAATGCACGCCCTTCCCTTAATAGGAACAAGCATAATCCAGAGTATTTAAATATCACAGCTATCTGTAGATTAATATATGCAGAATATAACTACTATAGAGATAATGGATACATATAATCAGCCAAAGCACCTTATATTTGTAATAAAAACTGTTGTGGGAAGGCATATATTACTACTATTTCCTAACTGAGATTCAAACAATGATGACAAATTTGGTATCTATTTCATCTGTGACATTCCTAGCTCTTAAGTTTAATACACTCTGTTAATATTACTATGGTACTGTTTGCACTAGCTTACTTTTTTGGTTGATATGTTTTATTAACTAGGTACTCCTTCTTTCTCTAAAGCCACCTGCTGCTCATACTGTTGGCTACTCTTGTCTTCCTATCAGTCCTCTCTCACCTTTCGTAACTTATATTCCCTACTTCTCATAACCATACAGGCTGTAATATATTCCACACACATTCATTTTAACAGCAGCCCCATCTAACAACAACTATTTATTTTTGTCCGGTAATCAACCTTTAATGTTTGGGGTGCACACTCATTTTTGTGTGATATCATGGATAGAAACACTGCTTTTAGTATGTAATGTCTATTTTTATATTTGACTTGATTCCTTCCCATCTCTTTCATTAAAACCATTTCCAACTTGGTGACTCCTCCAGACATTCATAACATCCATTATGTTATGCTACTTATTTAAACATGTCTCCTGCTGTTAATTCCTTAAATCATGACTGTAACATTTCAATGTTTTATTTAGCTGTAGACTTGTTGCCAATAGTAAGTACATTGCAATGTCAAAAACAAATATATTGCTGGAAATCTGAAGGAAACAATGTTTTCACTGAAAAGCTTTTTAATCAGATTAAAACAAATACAATAGGTTAAGCACTTTTGTTCACTTATAACAGCAAACTTCATCAGAACAATCAGCTATGCCCTCACTTCCTTTATGTATACCTCATACCTAATTAATAAAAAGCTTCAGTCAACTTAATAACTATATCTTTTTTGAATTTAGCTCTAAAAAAAGAGGTTAACAGAGCATATAGTAAAATAGATATATGGTTATAAGATGGGTTAAGTAACGGGACAGTTCAGACATGTTCAATTATTTGACAGTAAAGAAATCATTACAGTAAACTCTCAGTTAACCGGAACAGAATCAACCAGCACTTTCAAGCAACCAGAAAAAAAAATCAAAGAAATGCAGTACAATTTTCATGTGTTGTAATTTCTGTTTTCCCCCACAGAAACATACCTTACGTTTTTAGAGTTTTAGAGTTTTGACAAGGAAGATGGGAATAAATTCCCTCTCTTCCCAACCTGAGAACAAGTTAAAGCAAAAAAATAGTATAGGGTACAGTAACAGTCAGGCCTATTTTTAACAGGAACTCTCAAGCAACCAGAAACTACAGTTATTCGGCATCTACCAGTCCCAATGGGTGACAGTTAACTGAGACTTTACTGTAGTTCTGTCTATTTTTGGGATACCAAAAGTCCATAAGGATATTAATGATCCCTCTCTTAGATTAATTGTGGCTTCTGGGAGGTCTAAAACAGAACCATTGGCCAAAATTGTAGATATGCCCCAGGATTCAGCAAACTTCTGTGCAGGAATAGCTTATTCCTGCATAGAAGTAACTGTTCCCGTACAGCACGGCAGTGCCCCATGCATATTCATGAAGGCGTGCTGCCGTGCTGTTAAACGGACATGGATCTGTGCACTAGTGCAGGGGGGGGGGTCTGAGAGCAGTGCTGTCACAATACATATGCCCCCTGCACACAAGAATTGCCATTCGGCAATATAAAACGAGTGAGAGCGCTTGTAATACCCCTAACCCGTTAGGGTAAGAAATCTTTGTCAGAGCCATAAGGGACAATTGTCCCTACCAAGGCAAAAGCTGAAAGAATAAGAGATATAGCATAAGCACATAGCACACACCTCTCAACCCATCAGAGTAAGGAATGTGGACAAAGCCATAAGGGACAATCACCTCACAAAGCAGAAAGTTGATAGAATAACAGGTTCAGCATTAGCAGGGATATTCTGAAGGGTACAAATAATAAGACACAACAAATAATTTTTTTTTGTAAATGTGATAAAGTTTAAGCACAGCTGCGTTGGTGTGCCTGTTGCTTAGCTACACTTAGTCCAGCTTAAACAACGCAAGACGTTAAATAGCAAGAGATATCCAACATAATCAATAGTGTAGTGGTTAGAGTATACGCATTGCAAGCAGCCATTCTGGGTTTGATCCTGTAACCACTTTGCATTTTACATGTCAAAGCAGTACATAAACTTTTTTTCATATAATTAGCTACTAAATAACATATATTTGTTAACTGGAGTACTGTAGTAGGTCCAGATGTGAGGTGTCAGTTTAATAAAGTTGTGAAACTTCCATATAAACACAAGTGCCCCATACAGTATAGTCACACATGAATAAATGTAATGAAAGCACATTGAGGGATGTTAGGGACAGTAAACAAATTTGTAATATGCAATGAATGATGAATCAATCCCACACAGCAGATAGTTTATAAACTAAAAAATAAGCAATGTTAATCATTGCACAGCTTTGCTGACCAGGTGTAAGCATTGTGTACATATGAATACTAAGCAATGAATAGCCCAGCTAAGTGGCTTTGCCCATTGGTAAGCAATGCTGAACCTGCCCCTTTAAGCGCTGCCAACCTTAGTTAAGCAGGTTTACCCGTAGCTTAGCTTAGCTTAGCTCAGGATATTCAAAACTGTCCAATCACAACAAAGGGTGGGAAACTGGCCGTATTTAAACCCCGCAGGTGGGACTACAGCTCATAACTGATTGCAGCTTCCCACTGTAGGCAGTATGGCAGGTGCTGGTGAGGGCATGTGCTTCGGGCACAGCGCTGAGGCATACAGGAGTCCAAGGTCATGGTAGGACTCCTGGTAAAAAAACATGACGAGAGACTGCTGCAGGGCCAGTACCAGGGCTCCCAACATAAAGCAGAAGCCTGGGACCATTTCGCCCATGATCTCACCAGTCCCACTGGTATCCCTCAGACTGGTGAACAGGTCCAATACCACTATGCTGACTGGAAGCGGAGGAAGAGGGAGCTCTTGGATGAGTGGGTTCAAGACGCAAGGCAGAGGGGTGATGTCCCAGCAGTGTGTAAGTATTCATATAAATAACTGTTTATCAAAGTCCAGCCTGTGTATGTGATGGATAGGTATGCCTAACTATTTCTCTATTCCCTTTACAGCTACAGCTGAGTGGGCTGTGAATCAGGAAGCCCATGCCAGTAGGTTGCAAAGGCTGCGTCGCAAGGCTGGTGAGTAACAATCCTGCTTGTGGTAGTCAAACCAAATAAATATAAAGTAGTAGAAAGTCACCTGGCAGTATAAAAACTGTGTATGGGTTGTACTGAATAAACCAGACAATATGACAGTAATAGTCCCATATAGGTCATATTTAAATAAAACTGTAACTGCCTGGCGAAAAAGTTCTAAATCCTAGACTGGTTGTGTTTACTCTGGTATTGTATGGCATTTAGTGTTGCATTCTCTGAATAGTAGTGTTGTGTTAACCACTGTTACCCACACTGTGCTACATAATAAATATGTCTAGGAATATCTGTATAAGACTGTTGTAAATACAAGGTTAGATTGTACAACCAAAAAAGACTTAGACATAAAACTCTGAAGAAACAGGCGGCAGTTTCTAAATAGCTCACTCTGATGAAACACATATTGTTGTATTGTTAGCAGACACAGCCATGGTTTGAATCCTGGAAATGATACTAAGCTGTATGCATAATCATACCTCTCAACTGTACAGCTTTTTGCAGAATGTCCAGATAATTGGCTCATATTTTTGGCCCGTTCCTCTTTCTCCCTGGCAAATCACTGGGATGATCTCAGAATTGTAGTCACTAAATAATGACATAATTTGAGTTTCAGACTTCTAATCCTTCAGAAAATGTATATTAAAACAAATCCTGTTACTCTAGCAACTGTCTAAAAGTTTATAAGAGCAATAGGTTCATAGGTAGGTACTAGGCTATCAGCCCAAGGGCCTAAGTAAGCCTAGCCAACAAAGTTCCCTGGCTTATGCCAACCCAAGAAAGTTAATTTCCTGTGTCCCTGTTGAGCAGAGCCACAGAAGTGATCCCTGGGGTGTATTTCCTATGTCCCATCCACTTATCAAGATTTTTCTTGAAGAGTGTTAATGAGGAACTTTGCTTCACATAGATGGGTAGCTTGTTCCAGAGTATGGGAAGTCTCTGGGACAGGAATCTATCCCTCCAGCAAGCCCTGTTTATTGTGGTGACAAGGTTTAGGTCCTTAGACCGTGCAGCTCAGAGGGATTGGGATTTCTTTAGGTGTAGCATGTCCAACAGCTCTGGGTTTGACATAGCTTTATATGTCAGGCAGAGATCACCTCAGAGTAGGTGATATCCTACAGAGTAAAGCTGGAGTTTTTTGAGTTGATCAGTATAGGGCCTCTGTTTGAGGCCAGTAATACTCTTTGTGAGGTACTTCTGTGGCCTTTCCAGTTGCTGCAGATGTCTTGTGAGGTACATTCCAAATGGGGCATTGTACTCTATAATGGGTCTAATGAGTGTTGAGTAGAGGGGAACCCTTTTGTGATGAGGTGTGCTATGTAGAAAGATTTCCTGACTACTGTGGCAATGTGATTATCAAAGGAGAGACTACTGTCCACCTGCGTCCCAAGGTCTCTTATCACACATTTGGCGTTAAGAAGACTGCCGCCTTTGTGGTAGTTCATGGGTACAATGTTTTTACCAAAGGGGATAACAATGCACTTTTTGGCATTGAGCTTAAGGCCATGGCTGTGACACCAGTCATCTGTCTCAGCGAGGCCCTTCTGTAGGATGTCCACATCATTTGGGGGACTTGACTATAGCTCCTAGATTGCAGTCATCTGCGAACTTCGTTAGCAAGAGGCCTTCTGTGTTAGCCTGTACTTCAGAGAAGTAGATACCAAACAGGAGAGGTCCCAGGACTGAACCCTGTAGTACTCCATTTGTCACTGGTTTGAAGTCAGATTTGGAATCTGCAACTTTTGCAGTGTGGGTTCTGTCAGTGAGCCGGTTAGCAACCCATCTTGTGACATAGGGATTTATACCTAGTTTAGTGAGTTTAGCTATAATTCCAGAATGGGTGATGCTGTCAAAAGCCTTGGCGAGGTCAAGATAGGCTGTGTGAACCACCTTACCCTCGTCTACGGCTTTGGTGACTGCCTCAAAGAAGTTAACCAGGTTCAGGAGGCAAGATCTGCCTTTCACAAACCCGAACTAGGTCAGGTCCAGAGTTTGGAGGTTACCAATGTCTTTGTTTATGAATTCCATGATAATACCTTCCATGGCCTTGCAGGCGAAGCACGTCAGGCTAATAGGGTGATAGTTCCCAGGATAGGTGGTGGCTCCCCCTTTGTGGAGTGGTTTAACTGTTGCTGTGTGCCATTCAGTGGGCACAAAGCCTGATGTGAGGCTATGAATGAACATGGTGCTTAGGTGGGGAGCCAGTTCATTCTGAAGTTTGTGTAAAATGCAGCCCAGAATGTTGTCCAGTCCCATGGATGCTGTGTTTTTGGCTTTAGAGAGTGCTGCTTTTGCCTGTGAAGTTGTGATTACAGGGACTCTGCATTCTTCCTGTATAGATATGGGCCCTTTAGGGGGTGAGAGGGGGGTAAAGTTAACACTGAACCTATCTGCCAGGATGTTGGCAATATCAGTTGGTTCTGTAATTGTCGTGCAATTGTGCTGTAACTCAGAGCAGGTCTGGGTGTTGCCATTGAGATTCTTGGCATAGCTATAGAATGCTTTGTGGTTGTCCTTAGAATCAGTGGCAATCTTGTTTTCATATCTAGCTTTGGAGGATCTGATAAGGGATCTCAGCTTCTTGCTGAGTCTGACCAGGGAGCTCCTCCACTCATGGAATTTTACTCTCTTTTGCAACAATTTCTTCCTTCTGTTGTAGAGTTTGTTTATGGCAGGGGACCACCAGATTGGCTTCCTTTTTTTGGAGGATAGCGTCTTGTTTCTGTTTGGGATAGCATGATCCATGCACTCGTGTAAGTGCTTATAGAGTGCATTTGTGTAGGATTCAGCAGTTGTAATGGTATTGTCAATCTGCATGGGTGTCATGAAGTTTACCACTTCTGTCTTAAGAAGCATGAAGTTGGCTTTGGAGAAATTTTTTACCATGGTTTCCTTAATGGGGGGTGGGGGCGGGATGTGGATATCTAGGATGATTAGCTTATGGCCGGATCTGACCAACAAGGAGTTGACTTCAGATGTGGAACACTCATATTGGTAATGACTAGGTATAGGATATTGTTGCCCCTGGTGGGGGTGTGGATAAGTTAATCCAGAGCATTGGAATTTATGAATTCCAGAAAGCGATGAACGAAGGAGCAAAGGAGTTGGTACATGAGTAGTTTTCCCAGTTAATGGTGGGGTAGTTAAAATCGCCCAATATTAGGGTGTTTGCTTGAACCCTAATATTTTCCAGTATATCAAGAAAAGAGGAGTGGGAATCCTGGGGCATGGTGGGAGATCTGTAGCAAGCTACAATTTGGATTGCAGTTTTGCCCAGAGTTAGTTGCACTTGGATAACCCAGCTGCATTATGCTGAGCAACTAGCCTGGAGGTGTGTATATCCTTAATGAATATGGACACACCTCTGCCTTTGGTGTTCCGGTCCAGGTTAGATGGCCGAAATGTGTGGTATGAGTTATAGCTTGGTAATGCAGGAGTGCCCTCTGGAGCCTTGAACCAGGTCTCAGTCTCTGCACAGACATCGATGTTCTCCATTTTAAGGAGTGCCTCAAGTGAGTGTGATTTGAGATTTAGACTTCTAGCATTGAGTAGCATTACCCCCAGTTTTTTGCTTGCCTGTTCCTGTTATGGTGGTGAATTTGTCATTTGAAACTTGTCTAAAAAGGCAGTATAGGGGCGGCAAGAGCCTTTGCTAGTATCCGGAATCACAGGGGTGACAGGTGCAGGCCAACTCTGGCAAAGCATCGTGGTTTGTCGACCATGTCATCCCAATATTCAAAATATGTCCTTATTTGTAGCCCCATGTTGTCAAGCTTTGTTTAGAGTTTGTGCATTAAGAGATTGAGAGGCATGTGTATATTTTCACTAGGAATCTGGGAATATGTGTAGAAACAGACAGGCAGTGTTAACAAACATTCCCCCCACAGGTCTTTCAGATAAGAAAACTGTAACTGCCTGGCAATAAAGTTTTAAATCTTGGACTGGTTGTGTTTATTTTGGTATTATATGGCCTGACATGTAGCATTTACCAACATCTGAAATCAGAATAGTACTGTTGTGTCAACCACTGTTTCTCACACTGTGCTACATAAAAATATGTGTAGGAATGTCTGTATAAGACTGTTGTAATTACAAAGTCAGATTGTACAACCAAGAGAGACTTAGACAGAAAACAGTGAAAGAACAAACAGCAGTTTCTAAATAGCCCACTCTAATGAAACATAAATTGTTATATTTTTAGCAGACACAGCCATGGTTCGAATCCTGCGAGTGGTAGTAAGCTGTATGCATAATCATACCTCTCAACTGTACAGATTTTCCCTGAATGTCCAGATATTTGGCTCATATTTTTGGCCTGTTCCTCTGTTTCCCCTGGCAAATCACTGGGATGATCTCAGGGTTGTAGTCACCAAATAATTACATACATTTGTATGTTTGTCAGACTTCAAATCCTTCAGAAAATGCATATTAAAACAGATTCTGTTACTCTAGCAACTGTGTAAAAGTTTATGAGCAATATTCAAAATATGTCCCTATTTGTACCCCCATGTTGTCAACCTTTGTACAGAGTTTGTGCATTAAAATATTGAGAGGTATGTGCATAATGTTAACTAGGAATCTGGGAGTATGAGTAGAAACAGTCAGGTAGTATTAACAATCATTCCCTCCACAGGTCTACCAGGTAAGAGAAGTAGAATTTAGCTATAAGACAGTTGAAGTATACATTTGTGTACAAACATACCACTGCCCAAACCAAGCCCATAGGATATTGTAATAATACCTTTAAAGAAATTATTAGAGCAATGATCATTAAAGTTGTGATTACTGCAAGGATATACAAGTTTTTAATTGACATCTCTCTCCCCCTCCACCATATCTGCAACAATAATCTAAACACACAAATCAGTGGGTATGTTTACACCAAACCTACTGTTGGGACATGTGTCCTATTGCTCAACAAATGCTGAAATGTGTTTCTATTAATGTTCCATGTTGAAATACTATCATTGCTGGCCTGTTGCTATCAATGTAACCTGCATGCCGTTGTAATGGCCACTGTGGTTCCATATATGCATGTGTTCTGTTTGCTATGCAACTGTTCCAAATCAGTTGTTTTGGGTTAATAAGAATATCTATGCGTGCTGTTATAACTAATCCTGGAATGTGTTGGCTATTACTAACCCACATATGTTCTAAAACTGTAACACCATAGCATGTTTTGGAAGGTCGGTCCCAGCGGACCCACCTCTCCCACCTCATCTGGCCATTGCACCAGACCCCAGCACATCTGAGACCCACCCTGAGATGCCCACGCCCGCCAGTCCTGCACCACCTTTGAGTGGAACTGCCTCAGGGGATGGGGCTCACCCCCCCTGGGAGTGGGTGTAGACAGGATTCTGTCACCCAAAGCCAGGTCTGGGGTTTGGTGCATAGCGAGCTCTGAAAGGAGTTTGGAGATTTGCTATGCCAGCTTGAGGGCCACATGGTGCAATTGGAGGGTCAGCCTGCCTGTCCTGCTCAGCCCCCAGCACAGCCACCTTGGGGGCCGTGAAGGTGCAATGGTGACTGCCCATGGGTGAGGACCTCAGGCTGACTGTTTCCATTTGGGGGCTCATGAGTTTCCGATTTCCAAACACCCCTCCCCATCCAATGTGTCATATACCACCCCTGTATGCTGTCTTGTCTGTCTTCCTACCCAACCTACCTCCCCAAATATACCTACTACCCTTCCCCAACATTCCACTCTCACCTTAAAAAAAAAAAAAGGACAATCTGTTCCTCCCAAAAAATTTCACCTCATACATAGCTGTCCATTTCACACATGTGCCCACTGGACACATGTAATCTGGTCTAACTGGCTTCGCAGCACATTATTGTTGTCCTCATCCCTCTCTCAGGAGTTTGAGAATCCAAACATTCCTCCAAATTCAGTATATATGCACAGCTGTTGCTGTACAAGAAATGGACAGCTATGGACCTTCCCTACACCCATCCTGGACATCCCTAGCCACTTTTCCTATTGTCTTTCCCTCTTTGTGCCTCCTTTTCCACCACTTTCCTATCACCCCTTTTTTCTTTTCTTTTAAAGAAATTAGCACGGAGGTAAGCAGGTGTAAGCACTTTTAAGGAGTAGTAAGTGGGATTAAGCCTGTTGGTGTGGCACTAAGCAATGCCTACACAGATTAAGCAATTTTCTGGCTAACTGTCATATTTAACCAGACGTTAGCATTGCTTACCACTGAGCAAACCTGCGCAAACCTGCTTACAACTGCTTAAAAGTGCCTTAATCACTCTGTATCCAACAGCCCTTGTTCTGCCCAGCAACAAAGTAGTCAGCCCTGGCCAGACTTGAACCTAAGACCCTGTACACCATCATCAGAGCAATGTGCCACTACTCCAACATATCCGTACAACAAAACTTTTTTTTTTAATCTATCATTCAATACAGGTATAGAATAGTATGGAACGGACACTGTGGAATCAGCATGTTTATAATATATAAATATACAAATATAAATGAGCATGGTGATAGATGCATATGAAAAGTGTATACATCAGATATATGTAGCTGTACATACGAAATTACACATATAGAATATGTACATATATATCATAAAATAATATAATGTGTAGATATCAAACAAGAAATATACTGATATATCATATATATATATATATATATATATATATATATATATATATATATATATATATATATAAAAAATATATATATATATATATATATATATATATATATATATATATAAATATACCTATACAAGGACAAATGTATATTAACATTATATATATATATATAAATATATATCTAGGTACATATATAGCTATACATAAATATACTTATACAGAGATATCTATATATTCATATACATGCAGACATACATATATATATATATATATATATATATATATATATACATACATATGTATACAGATATAGATATATATGCATACACACACACACACACACACACACACACACACACACACACACACACACACACACACACACATGCATACATACATATATATATATATATATATATATATATATATATATATATATATATATATATATATATACACACACACACATGAAATATATACACATGAAATAAATTTATATGTATATATATATATATATATATATATATATATATATATATATATATATATATATGCATAACATGTACTGCAGTTATACCCAGCACCATACCTCCCCACCCCTAAGTGCAGGTGATCTGGACAAATGCCAACACTAGGGAAACAATGTAAATCCTGCAGGTATAAATGTAGAATGTTACTACAGGAACAGGGTGTGTGTCAGCATACATGTTCAGAAGGATGTCAGTTATGACACTGTAATGTTTGTCATCATATACTGACAGACATCCCTACATGATGACAGTGATTCACCACAGGAAGGAATAAAATGATACTGTTCAACAGACCAGAAATATAGTCAATAAACTTGGACAGTCTGTAACAGTCTGGCCAGTGTCAGGTATGCTCAGAACAGCTGAGTGCAGGAAAGTGTAACCAAGCCTGGCAAAGTGGGGGGAGCCCTGAAAATGTAGACATATCTCACATACTGGTGTAGATGAGCTGACACATGTGATGCAGTAACAGCCTGCTGTCTGTTCCAACATCTATTAAGTGGAATGGCAGAAGTCCAAAACCCAGTGACTTCCCAGGAGTTAGTCATGTAAATCTTCACATCCCCCAATGATGTGTTAGACATACACAACGCTTATGTGGGCCAGGCAACACTACACATCTGCCAAATATCTGGACATAACATCACATTAGGGAAAATACACTGAGCTGCTAGCCATGTCACCAAGCAATATCCAAACTATGAGCAGACTGACACAACAAAAAATCAATCTTGCTATGGGGAATACACATGTAATTGCAAATATACCAGGCTCTCCAGGGATGTAACAGCACTGAGAAACAGACACCAGTGTGAAAGTGCATACAGTATAAGGAGTGTGTGAACCAAACTGTCAGCATGTTTGATACTCACACACTACCCCTACATATAATGGTCCAATTCACAGTATAGTATGATGCCTGACTGTGTTATGGGGGATGTCACAGTCTTACCCTACAAACATGTAACACTTAATAGAGCACCAGAAACTGGATCGGCATGCAAAGGCGAATAGAAAAGGAAACATAACACTTACATCTACCCCCTCCCAAGAAATAACATATTCACAATAAACTGCTACACAATCCTGGCAGTCTGTCAACAATAGCCAGAAATACAAAGACCTCCCAACTGTACACACTCCCAAAGAATGTCCAGGCCTTGTCATCATATTTAAGGCCTCTTACACATAAAATGTCTGGCAGTTTGATACCTAACTGGGATGATATTACAAATGACATCACTAAGTAATGACATACCGTATCTCTATGCCTCTGATTGCATGATATATGGACAAGGTTTGACATACTCATGGACAGAGGCCTCAACACAGGTCCAGGATGGAGATATTCCTATTATAAACTGAGAAAGTAGCTGATGTAGGTCTAGTCCTATCATCCCCATCACACACAGTGCAAATGTGAACATCCCACACTCTGCTGTGTCCAGCCCTGAATCCTGCCTGTCTGTACAATCCCACTGTCTGCAACCAGTATAATGTGGCCAGTCACACTACCCTCCTATAGACAAATCACTCTTAATGGTACTTGTCTGTCACAAATAACTACTGACTCCCCTCTCCACCACACACAACCTGCTTGTACTCTCTTACAACTCTCCCCCATGCTGCCCATGACTCTGAACTGGTGTTCTCAAGTAATTAGACCTATCCATCTTCTAGAATGTACATCCTGCATTGTCACCATTCCTCTATCCCCCACCCCATTCACACACATATATTCTTACTTAGTCCTGTTGACCATCATTCCTCCCTGCTCTACAACATAACCCCACCTCCCCTGGGTCTCCTCAACCTGTCCCCTAATCTCACTACAGACCACAATGTCATCTGCAAACTGCACAGTCAACAGGGGCCCCTGTCTGATCATGTCTGTCAACTTATCCATCACCACTGCAAATGTGAAAGGACACACAGCTGACCCCTGATGTACTCCCACCTCCACCTTAAATCCACCTGTCATGCCAAAATCAGAAATCACTGCTGTTACACTAGCCTCCTACTTATCCTGTGGTGTCTGACAGACTCCTCTGGCACCCCTGATACAATACCACAACTACTCTCCAGGCAGCATGTCATATGCTCTCTGTAGGTGCACATAGACACAATGCAGCTGCATCTCAGCCTCAGTGCAGCGCTCCATCAACACCTGTGGATCAACATTTGCATCTGTACCACTCTTACCTGGCATAAAACCATACTGCAAATCATCAATCATCACCATGTTTTCAACCTAGCTGCCACCACCCTTTACCATTACCTCATCCTGTGACGGATCAATGTTATCCCTCACTTGTTACTACAGCTCTGCAGACCACCCTTGTTCAGATAAGCAGTACCCATACATATTCGCCAACATCTCACACATCCTCTCACTTTCCAAGATTAAATTAAACAATCCAGTTAAAAAATACCACTGCCAGGTCTCAGAAACATCTCCAGGCATCCACAGGTATGTCACCTGGAACAACAGCCTTTCCACTGTTAAGCCCCCTCATAGCTATCTTTACATTCTCCTTGATAATCTGTTGCACCTCCTGATTAACCATACTCACCTCAGCCAACCTACCTTCCCAACCCCATTTTCCTCATGGAACAGGCTTTCAAAGTGATGTTTCCATATGTTCTAAACACACTCCTAGCTTGTATGTTTTACCCATATTCCTTTATCACCCTTTTGTGCTGCATATCATCCCTAGCTATTTGCCTCTATCTATCCAGTAGCTACAGGCCCTATACACCATCTGTGCTGTCCAACATTACATACAACCCCAGACTTCACATCTGTATGTCAGACTCCACATCCATAGTCATGTGCAACACTCTCTTTGCCATGAAACACATCTCTTTATACTCAAGTCTACCCTCTACATCTGTCTGTCAATCTGACTTATTCTTTGACAACATCTTTCTCTGCATACTCCCCTGTACTTCATTCTGCCACCATGTCTGTAGGAGCAGACATCATCTGGGCAGCATGTCAACTGTGTCTGATTGACCATAGTAGGTCACAGGTGCATTAATGTAATGCTGAGTATGAGTACAAATAGGACACATCCACAGAGGGCAATTGGAAGGCCATGCCCACATATGTCTGTGGTCTCACAGGCAACTATCCAACCCACCCTGTAATGGAGGTCAGCCACAGCACATACACACACACACCATAGTTACAGACGACCAGCTTCGGACATGTTTAGGACAAACATCACCCCCCTGGCTCAACATCAGTATAGAAGGATATGCACACCACATGCAGCCCTACCCTCACCATTAAACAGGTGCAAACTGCCTACTTACACATAATGCTATCCATGTCCATACAATGCTGCTAGGTACTGGAGTATTATTTGATGTAATGTTGTGGCTACTGATACTCATTACTAGTGAGCTGTCTCTGTAAAGAACTATGGACAATGTCTGATGTCCTGTGATGTGTTTTCCCTGTTTGTGTCTTTCAGATGTGATGCAGAGGCTTCCAGCCAATGATGTCCAGAAGACAGCAGCCATAACTAAGGCCATCCTGGAACATTACCACATCCTCTTCAGTCGGGGTCACCAACACCAGCGAGAGAGGGCAGCCATCTGGGAAGACCTCACACAGAGAATGAACAATTTGGGGAACTGTGGCCGCACGTGCAAACAGGACAGGCACAGAGCAACTGACCAGATTCAGAGTGCATGGCAACCGGCTGCTGCGATGGTGAGGGACCTTTCTGCTACTGGTGGGGGGGGGCATCCAGAGAGGCCCCACTTACAGCAACTTAGGAGCTCCTTGCCACCATGTATATATGTATGGAGATGCATATATGTGGACAAATCTATACATAATACATACATATATATATATATATAGAGAGAGAGAGAGAGAGAGATACATCCACATGTATAGCCACAAATATGCATAGATACATATATATAGAAAGGTGAATACATACATACATACATACATATATATATATATATATATATATATATATATATATATATGTATAAATATATGTATATGTATACATACATATGAGAAATATATGACAGCTACAAACACATGCAATCTGAGGGTCATGCTGATGCACACTAGACATCTACATCTGAAAATGCACTCAATGGACATATTCCTTAAAATAGGGAACTATGCCATCTGTGCTGTAACAGAGACCTGGTTAAAGGCAGCAGGAAGCACCTCTGCAGTACCAGCCTATAACCCATTCCACATCTCTTGGCTGCAGAACTGTGACTGAAGTTCCAAAGGTGGTGGTGTTTCCATATTCATTAAGGAGGCACACACCTCCAGAGTGTTGACCAACTTAGGCATTACAGATCCTGCAGGCATAGCTAGTATTGGGTAGGATGGTGGTTCAGGTTGTAGTCTGCTATAGGTCCCCAAACATGTCCCAACACTCTCACCCCATGTCCCCAAACACCCTGGATGATGATATTGTTCAATCTAACACTCACATACTGGTTGACTTCAACTACCCCACCATTAACTGGGAAAGCTACTCATGTACCAATGCACATGCCCATTACATTGACCTGGTCCTTCCTAACATGGGTGACTGTTGCTTGACACCAATAGACAACTCACCCTTGTTATATCTGGACACAAATTAATCACCTTTGGAAATCCATGGCCCTCCCATGCCCCCCTGCACAGGTAACCACCATGAAAAGCCTTTCCAATGCTGAATATGGCCTCATAACAACAGAGGTGGCTAACCTCACAGCAGTCATGCAAATGGAGACTAGGTGCATGACAGCTGAATCAAACAACAATACTCTATGAACATGTACACAAATGCATGGGTACTGCCATACCTACTACAACCAGGATCTTCACCTACAATAAAAGGAAGCTGATCTGGTGGTCCCCTGCCACAGAGACACTGTACAACAGAAGGAGGGAACTGATATGGAATAACGTGAAGTCCCAAGACTGGAAATCAACATTTATCAGCCTCAATTGAAGGTTGAGATCCCTCATCAAATACTACAAAGTTAGCTGTGAGAACGGAATTGTAGCACACAGTGAAGACAAACACAAGGTCTCATACAGTTATGTTAAGAATCTCCATGGCAATAGCAAGATTTGTTCTGAGCTACTAGACAATGGAACCTCCCAGACTGAGCCATGAAATACTGCCGATATACTGGCTGGCATATTGAGTGCAAACATTGCCCCTCACTCCCCCAAAGGACCAATCACAATACCAGTACCCTGCCAGGCACCCAGTATTACTGCAGCACAGGTTAAAACACCACTGTCCAAGGCCAAGAATACAGCTTCTATGGGACCCTAGAATATCCTAGGCTGTGTTCTACATGGACTACAGGGTGACCTGGCACCTTACCTGTGTGCCCCATTCAAGCACAGCCTCACCTCAGGCTTTGTCTCTACTGAATTGTACACTGCTACAGTCACCACTCTCTACAAATGAGGTGTAACTACAGACCCTGGGAAATACCGCCCCACCTGCCTGACAAGTCTGTTATGCAAAGCTATGGAATGCATCATCATGCACCTAATAAACAGGGATATGGGAATCAGGATACCACACAATTTACCTTTGTGAAGGGTAGGTCATACCTGCTCATTCCACTTGGTCAACTTCTTGGTGTCAGTCACCTTAGCTGTGGATGAAGGCAAGGTGATACATACAGCCTACATTGATCTGGCCACAGCCTTTGATAACATTCCCCACTCAATAACTAGGTGGGAACAGAGGCACGAACACAGGGCTAGACTGGACATACTGGTGTCATACACTAAGGCAGTTGCAGATGTCACTGGGTTTGTGGTAACATCCTTTATGAGGAATATGACATTGGCAATACCCATAGATGTGTGTATTTACT
>NC_056732.1:153696641-153716641 GCF_019279795.1 Protopterus annectens
TTTGGGTTTAGCTCTTCTTGGAGTTCATGTAGAACACAGCCCGGGACACCATCTGGTCCCATTGATGCTGTGTTTTTTGCTTTGGAGAGGGTGGCTCTTACCTGAGCATCTGAGATGTCAGGGGGGCAGCACTCTGCTGGGATAGATATTTGCCCTTTTGGTGGGAGGGGAGAAGTTTGCGCTGAACCTGTCAGCTAGGATGTTGGCAATGTCTGTGGGTTCGGTATATTTTTTGTCATTTTGGACTAATTCTGAGCATATCTGGGAATTACCACCCAGGGTCCTAACATAACTAAAGAAAGCCTTGTGATTATCCTTAGTGTCCTGTGCAATTTTTCTCTCGAAGCTGGCCTTAGACAATTTTATGTGTGCCCGTAGTTTTTTGCTAATACTGATCAGTGATGCCTTTCCTTTTTGGGATTTTGCTCTATCATTTAGTAGCTTCCTCCTTCTATTGTATAGTTTGTTTATGGCTGGGGTCCACCAGACAGGACGTCTGCCTTTGGAGGATTGGGTCTTGGTTTTATTTGGGATCGCATGATCCATGCATTCCTGAAGGTGTTCATCGAATGTGTTTATAAAGGATTCTGTGGTCTGGGACGTATTTTCCACAGGCCTGGGGGCTTTGAAGGATTCCATCTCAGTTTTGAGGAGTGTGAAATTTGCTTTAGAGAAGTTTTTCGCTGTGGTTTTCTGGGCAGGGGGTGGGGTCGGGATGTGAATATCCAGTGAGATTAGTTTATGGTCTGATCTTACCAGTGAGGGATACACTTCTGGTCTGGAGCATAGAGTCCCCATGTTGGTGATGATCAGGTCCAGTATGTTTTCCCCTCTTATGGGAGTGGTAACAAGTTGTTCCATAGCATTTGAGTTTATAAATTCTAGGAACCTTTGGGCTAGATGTGTTGGAGCTAGAGTAATGCTCCCAGTCTATGTTTGGGTAGTTGAAGTCGCCCAATATAATGGTGTTTGGAGAGACCTTCATATTTTCCAGTGTTCTCAGGAAGGCCGAGTGGGGTTCCTGGGTTTGGGAGGGTGGTCTGTAGCAGGCTATAAACTGGAAGGCAGTTTTACCCACTGTTAGTTGCACATGGATAGTCTCTGATGCTTCGTGCTTTGCCACCAACCTGGAGGTGTGGGTATCTTTGATGAATATCAATACTCCCCCTCCTTTTGTGGTTCGGTCCAAGTTTTGGGGCCGAAAAGCATGGTATGAGGTATAACCTGGTAGTGCTGGGGTGCTCTCGGGAGCCCTGAACCAGGTTTCTGTTATTGCGCAGATATCGATGTTCTCCATGCTAAGGAGAGTTTCGAGTGCATACATCTTGAGGTTTAGACTTCTGGCGTTGAGTAGCATTACTCTTAGTTTCTTATCCCTTGTGATACCTATGGAGGTGGGTTTGTCTTTTGAGCCTTGCCTAAAAAAGGCACTATGGGGGTAGCAAGAGCCTTTGCCAATATCCAAAGCCCAGGGTGACAGGTGCAAGCCGTCCCTAGCGAAGCATCGTGGCTTGTCGAGCATATCATCCCAAGCTGACAGGCATTGACTCCCCTTTGAATGACACCAGTACTTATGCCAATTGTTGAAATTGATCATCTTGTCTTCATATTGTGGCATCATTCTTGGTGAGGGTAAGATGCTACTCAAGGTCAGGGTCATACCGGCCTGGGCTACATGCTCAGAGAGCTCCTTTATGTCTCTTTTCATGTAGTTCAGGGAGGTATATCTCAGGTCATTCACACCAGCATGGACAATGACTGAGTCATATTTGTACTTGCCTTGGAGTGACCTGAGTGCTTGTGTTATGTGGCGGATCCTAGCACCCGACAGGCTGCTCACCGTGACCCTCTCCTTGTTCAGCCTGGTGAGCGGGACGTCAGTGTGCCTGACGATAGAGTCACCTATTACAAGTGTATCAGGTGTGTTGTTTAGTCTTAAGGGCTGTGACTGTTTGGCACACTGGCTTTGTGAGATATGTGTTGCACGTGTTTTGTTTTGGGGTAGCGGCTGCTTGGGTGTCTGCTTTGGAGGGATATGAAGGTCTTCTGAGGGATATGAAGTCAGTAACACACATGGATGTTACCATTTACTGACTACAATCATCAGAGTATGCTAGTGCATTTATAAATCATAAAATGTGTGAGTGACACACCAAATCTAAGACTTCAAACTCTGGCAAGCCTGCAGATAGCCCTACAGGTGAAAGTTTTCTCAGACATAACACTGTCATGCCAGGCTTTAAATCATTCAGAACAGCCATATCCATACAAACCCTGTTAAACCAACATTATTTCAAATGTAGAACAGCAATACTTACATTCTGTCCCCATGTCTGGAACACCCCCATCCAGTTTGTTGGCCTGTCTCTACAGTGTTTGTTGTAACAGGTATTTCCAACTACCCTCTGTGATGCCGTTTGTCACACACCCACATGAAGTCCTGCTCAAAGTGAAGGAGAAGGGCCAACACCCACCTGCAGTGCTTACTTATAGGAGTGTGTTTCCATGCAATTGGCTATAGGAATGATACCACAGCTGTTCCACATACAATTAGCAGGTAGAGGAATCCAACTTCTGCACAGGCCATCAGCTGATCATGAACATTACCTACAAATGTCAAGCTCCTGCCTATGCAAAACAGATACATTTTTCCACATCTACCAGAGGGGGGGGGGAGAAAGAGAGAGAGAGAGAGAGAGAGAAAGAAAGAAAGGATGAGAGAAAGAGCCAAGCATGTTTGTGTATGATCTGTGGGTGGAGAGAGATATATGGGTATTATAATGGCTGCCTATATATACATTTATGGCTGTGAATTGTCTATAACAACCTCTATGGTGTTTGACAACTGTTGGTCTTGTAATGTGACATTGGGACATATGGGTCCTCAATATGAAAATGTAGCAAAAGCCACCCTGCAATGGATCCTTTTATTACACAATCACACCAACACAGGATACTGGTGGGTAAACTTACGATCTCCCATCCACTCATCAAGATTTCTCTTGAAGAGGGTCAGTGAAGGGCACTGCCTAACATGGGTTGGGATTTTGTTCCAGAGTGAGGCGAGCCTCTGGGATATGAATCTGTCCCTCCAGTATGTCCTATTGATTTCTGTGCTGAGGTTTAAGTCCCTGGAGCGTGCAGCTCTAAGGGATTTGGATTTCCTGAGGTGGAGCATGTCCATTAATTCTGGGTTGGACATGGCTTTATACGTCAGGCATAGATCGCCTCTGAGAAGGTGGTAAGCAAATGAGTAGAGCTGGAGTTTCTTTAGCCGAACTGCATAGGGCATCTGTTTGAGTCCCTTGATCCTCTTGGTGAGGTACTTTTGTGGTCTTTCCAGTTGCTGCAGGTGTCGGGTAAGGTACATCCCAAATGGGGCATTGTATTCAATTATGGGCCTGATGAGTGATGAGTAGAGCGGCACAATGACAGCTCTTGATCTAGATGTGAACCCTTTTGTGATAAGGTGGGCTATATAGAAGGTCTTTCTAACCACTTTGGCAACGTGATCGTCAAAGGAGAGATTACTATCTACTTGGGTCCCCAAATCCCTAATTACTTCTTCCGTACTTAATGGATTACCACCTATGTGATAATTTGTGGGCACATTGTTTTTCCCAAAGGGGATGACTATGCACTTTGTGGCATTTAGTTTCAGGCCATGGCTCTGGTACCAGTTATCCGTCTCTGTGAGACCTTTTTGGAGGATGCTTGTGCCAGCCGGAGAGTCGATTATGGCACCCAGTTTGCAGTCATCTGCGAACTTGGTCAGCCATAGTCCTCCCGTGTTAGCCTGTACTTCAGAGAAATATATACCGAACAAGAGAGGTCCCAGGACTGAGCCTTGTGGGATGCCACTTGTAACTGGTTTAGAGTCTGAAATGGCACCTGCAATTCTGACCATGTGGGTTATATCCCTGAGCCAGTTTGCATCCCATATGTGTAGTCCACTGTGTTGTCAGACATGTGCTTCATTTCTCTAAGTGTAGGAGCATGCCCAGCATGACCTTCTGTATTGAGTGTGTGAATCCGGGTGGCACAGTGGTGCAGTGGTTAACATTGTCACCTCACAGCAAGAGGTTCTCCGGTTCGATTCTCGGCTGGGGTGCCTTCTGTGTGGAGTTTGCATGTTCTCCCTGTGTTCGCGTGGGTTTCCTCCGGGTACTCTGGTTTCCTCCCACATTCCAAAGACATGCATCTGGAGCATTTCTCCCCGGGCCTCCGCTGAAAACAGGCTCTGTGGAACCTAGTCGGACATTCCCGGTCAACAAATGTTAAATAAAATAAAAAAAATCCATTCCAGGTAGGGTTGTACTCCAGTCCAGGGTTTGGTGTTCTACACATATAGCTAGCAACCTTTTTCTGCAAGATATCTGTAGATAGGTTGACAATATGGAGTCACAATGGGCGACAGATATGGGATACTGTAACTATTGCTGTCTGTGCTGCTTGTGTTACATGGTTGGTGTTAGCAGAGATATTCAGACATATGTACTGTTTTACACTGTGATGTATTATGTCATCAACTACTGACAGGTATACTTATTTACTCACAGTTACTTCCTGGGAAATACAAGATGAATGAAGCTGTGTCCAGTATTGTGATCTGCAGCCTACATATTCTTGCATACTCCTGCCATTCTGGAGGGGTAGCTACAGACACTTGCTGATGGGTCTGTGTAAATTGTCCAGCACCTTGGTACTATGGTGTCTGAGGATCCCCTTCTTGTACATATATCGACTTAACAGAATGGCCATATCCTGCTTTGGCCATACCTCTCAGCTGTACAGATTCACCCAGGTTACCCAGAGGCAGGGCTCATATATCTGGTCAGTTTCCCTTCACATTGTGGTTTATGAGCAGTTTTGTAGCTACCCATTACTGGGTTTGCAGGCAGGGGTAGTATGGGCATGCATCAGAGTTTCAGACTTCACACACTCCATGACGTCCATGCATCTACACCCCCACTCTGTTATTCTATCCTCTTCCTAACATTATGTGATTATTACTTCATAACTGTGCCTTTTGTGGTCTGCCAGTGATTGGCCAGACTACATCACTATTCCATACTACACAGCCAACTAATGTGCTGCTAACCTGTGTGTACAATTCTAAAGTTGTGTGCAGTTGACAGTTACATTTTATGTACTCTTTCTAGGGTACTTCCACCTGTGTACTGTGTGTATGTATGGGCCCGCATTCATGGTATGTCCATCTTTCAGATGGTGACAGATATTGACATCTAGACAGTGAGTATGGATGACTGCTGACATGGGTATTGCTGAGAAGCATTGCATTTGGCACTGCAGTTGTCGAAACATGGCCCTGTCAACCACAGTACTGCCCATAGGCCACCGAGACACAACCCTCCATGTCTACATACTGACCACTTCCAGATAATATTGAACACACAACAACCTAACACACAGACCCCTTGATATTGTACACATGCAACACTCTAGCTTTTAGATTGGACCAACTCAGGTAATCTGTGCTCCACTGATACTACTCCTCACACTTACATGTTACTGCATTTCTACTTAGGATTGTGGGGGGGGGGCACACCTGACAACTGTAAACTGTGCTATGACTGTACTGGTATGTCAGGTACTCTGTTGACTTCCAAATAATTTTGTATTCTGACCTATCATGCAGACTGGAGGCATATCAGTGGAGTACACATCTTAGGTTTTATTGACCTACAGATCAGTTTCAGACTTCTTAGCCTTCAGAACTAACATACAACTGCCAGACCTGTTGCAGTCTGTCTGTGTAGGTCTGGAGGGGGACTGTTCACCATTGCCATCAAATGGAGGCCTTAGCCCAGCATTTCTTTATGGTCATCTAAACCTGTCCTGCTGGCTGAGGCTGGTGGTGGGTTAATGAGCCTCACTGACATGCATGTCTGTGTCCTATGGACACACATTTGGGCCACCACATGTACTGTAGTGGGATTTGTCACCTAGTCTAGTACTGCCTACTTTGTTGGCACCAGTATTTGTTAGGGATTTCATGCTGCCCATATAGGTGTCCAGTATCTGCTGCCATCCCATTCAACCACCCGATTCCCTTGCATGCTCACATCCATACCATAGATACAAGTAACAAAACATACTACTCCATTTGGCAATTGATAGGAAGAGTGACTTATCTTGTTGCTGTGCCAGTATTGAGGATGGTGCTGGAGGGCTGACTATGTTGGATGCACATAGTACACTCCCTATACATGGTTAAGCACAGGTAGTGTCATATTTGGCATCCCTTTTACTGTATGTGCGAATCAGAGAGAGGTGTCATTCCCTGGGTCCCTACCATGCCAGTGTAAGTGCTATACGTTGCCTCTTTGCCAAGGCCTGGGCATACTAGGCATGACTCCTTCTGCCTACATGGACAGGCTCAGGTGGTTCCTCTTCCAAGTCCCTCTGTGCCTGTGCTGGCCTTGGCAATGGTGGGGGTCTTTGTGGCCTTGCCCTCTGCTGTTCCTGCAGCTGTTTCTGCAAGATCATTTTGTGTAGCATGGCACATACTATGAACATTTGTGTACAGGTAGCTGGAGAGTTCTGCAAGGCTCCACCAGATATGTCCAGGCAGAGGAACCATGACTTGATCATCCCAAACACACTCTCTATTATGATTCTGGTTTGTGCGTGTGGCTCATTATAGAGATCGTGTTCAGGTGTGTGCGCATTTCTGAGGGATGTCATCAGCCATGGCTCCAGTGCATAGCCAGCATCCCCCACTAGGTGGCCATATGGGATGTCTCCACTGGTAAATGACTGGTACAGCTGTGTCACATGCCAGATGTGGGAGTTGTGATAGCTTCCAGGGCTGCCAGCACACACATTCAAGATAATTTCCTGGGCATCGCACACGACCTGGCAGTTGATGGAGGGGAAGCCCTTGTGGTTTATGTACACCCTACCCCGCTCACCGGGTGGTGCTTTGATGTGTATGTGCGTGCAGTCTATAGCACCCACTACCTCAGGGTATTCTGCTATTTGGTGGAAGAGATGCTGGTCAATGTCTCATGGGTGATGGGGAAATATATGTGCTCACTGGCATGTGCTGACATGACATCCAGGAGCTGGTGGAGTACCCTGAATGCTGATGCCTATGAGATCCCCATGATATCCCCAGTTGCCCTTTGGAAGGTACCTGTGGCTAGTATTCATAAACCTACACATACCTTGGTATCCACTGGGATGGGTTTCCCTCTGTTGGTTCTGTGTGTGAGGTGGGGTCGGCACAGCTCAACAATTTTCTGTAGAATGTCCCTGTCCACCCTATAGTGCTCCACTATCTCCAGCTCATGTTGGCCCTGGTAGGTTACCTTAAGTCTGTACACTCTTCTCCTCCTCCTCACTGTGGGATGGTCATCAGCATTCACATCCTCACCACCCTCAGCCTCTTGCACATATTGATGTATGAGAGCAATAACAGCCCCTATCATTTTGTTAGTTTTGTCAAGTAAAATTTCTCCATCTGTGTACACTGGCTGTGTAGAGTTTGTGGGAAAAAGCAGAGTGAAAAGAGTTTGCATAGTTTATAGTAGTGTGCTGGGCTGGGCTGCTGCCTGTGTACTTGGCTGATTCTGATACATTTCACCTGCCAGCTATGCTAGTTCTCCTTGATTGTATTCCTACTGCTGTTTTCCCTTCCCATTGCCTTCCTGTTTAAGCCCAGAGGCACGCCGTGCTACCTAGTGCTCGTATGTGAACTGAGATGCTATTTCCTGTTTTTTTTTTGTTGTTTAAAACCCGGTGCTCGGTGTGCACACCCATTTAAGCAAGGAAAACAGTGCTCAACAATATGAGACACACACCCTTCCTTAGCTCTGCTTAGCTAAGACAAACACGGGCCACAGGGCTCCAATAAGTTTACACCAAACATGACACACTCCTTACTGAAGTCATCCTCTTGTCCTGCCTATATGGTTCCCTATTCCTGCACCAGCACGATTAGGTGCAGGCTTCCAGTAGGTAGAAATCTATGATTCAGTATAGGTCCCTTCATTTGCATACCCCAGTGTGCAGGTCCATAGTCACAATTCCCAAGCACACCCTTTCCCCTTGGCAACCAGTGCTCCCTTGTCTTCTTAACATTCTGCCTGCCATTGACTATAATGGCAAAATGCAGATTTCTGTTAAAAGGCAGTTTTTCCCTTTTTTGTTTTTATTTTCGGCATCCCTATGTTTGCAAGCCACTGCCCTTAGCTTAAACGGCCGAGATTGGCCAGAAAAAAAATAAAAGTTTTATTTTTATAAAATGTATGTGCCTTTTAATGCCAATGGCTTTATATTTGGCCATTGGTTTCTCAGTTCTACATAATACATACTTTTCACAAGCTGTCATGCCTCCATTTTGTCAGATGCAAAAATGTACTCGGCTACTAGGAAGTAGTTCCTGCTGACCCCAGGGGGGGTGATTACAAAAATTTAGTGTAACAGAGAGAAACGTCCTGGCAGATTAAGCTAGGAGCTGACAGAAAGTCAGGCTTAAATGATGCCATCAACATCAAATGTTTTTTGAAGCATCGGAAATTAACAAATAGAAAGTTTTAAATGACTTTGGTAATTTGTTTTAACTTTTTTTCAAAATTTTTAATATTAAACATTACTTTTCATTACTGGTTCACTGTTTCACATCTATAGTAAATGGTTTATTCGCAAACTGTGTATGTTTTTTAACTTCAGTGATTTTTTAATTAATTTTATGTTTTCACTGGTTAATTGATTTTCAAACAGCAGTGTGAGGTATAGTTAAGTTACTTGGTTAAGTACCTTTATTGTTTGTTCTGAAGAAGTCTTATTGAAACAAAACTGTCGGATAAAGCTTTTTATACGCTAAAGTATTCCACTTTTCAGTCTTTATTGACCATCAGTACCATTGTCTGCAGTTTTTTTGTGTTTTTTGGCTCTGGTTTCACGTTTTACTACTAATGTTACTACCTTCCTAAATATACCTACATTATTTGCCGACACTGTTTACACGCTCTGCATTTTGACATTCTCCCATTTTTATAATCATCATCTTTATTATTCCCTTTTCCATAATATTCTTCAAATTCATGCCTCTCTTAAACACAAAGCTAGATATGGTTGCAATATGTTCCAATAAATTAAAATTTCCAAATACTCCATTCCAATTCTTTAAAATACTATTTTTAATTTCTGTGTTCATTCCATTGTAAGTCAATAAAACTGCTGTCTTAAAATCTTCTCCATTACTATTACCTGCACTCTTATAACTTTTCCTCTTTAAAACTTTGTCAACTACTTTCTGAACAAATTTCATTGGATAACCATGAACTATAAACATTTTACTCAGTTGTTCCACCCAATATTTAAAATCATTATCTTCATATGTCATCCTAGACAGCCTCACAAATTGGCATTTAACCAAATTTTTCTTTTGCCATATCGGGTGGGCACTAGTTAAATGTAAATAACTATTAGATCAGTTGGCCTTTCAAAAATATTTGATTTAAATCTAATTTTCTCACAATCCTTGCTAAAATTAAAATCCAAGTAATTAATCTCCTTACAATTATAATCAATCATAAATGTTAAAAACTCTGTTACCCCATTAATATAACAATAAAAGTATCTTAATTAGTCAAACATACCTTTGCATAAAATTAATATGTCAACAAGGAATTTGATGTATGTTAAAATGTGTTCATAACAATTATTGTTGTTAAAAATGTAATTCTTTTCCCAATAACATAAAAAAATAACAAATATTGGAGAAGCTGCTGCTCCCATTGCCTATAATAATCACCTTCAAAGTATACATCATTTTTAACTAAAACCTTTTCCATCATTTCAACAACAAAATTAACTGATTTTTAGAGAATGGGCTTACTGTACATCAGTACTCTGATTGGAGAACTAATGTTTTCCAGTAGGGTATTAATGCACAAGTAATGCCCACTGAAAAACATATCCACTCCTTTATAGAAAAATATCAAGCCGCTGTGGAGCTCGGACTGAGAAAACAGAAAGGCCACCATTATTTTACACTTGCTAGACAGTACTTCTGCTCTTTAGTGAGTGTAAAATAAAATAAAAGTTTGTAACAAAAAAAAAACAGTGTACATCTGTTTGTGTGTGAAAGTGTATGTGTGTGTGAGTCTGAGAGAAATTGGTTGAGCTTCTATTTTACTCTCACTAAACGTGCTTTTGCTGTTTAGCGAGTGTAAAATAAAAAGCATTTGTGTGTGTTTGAGCGAATGAGGGAAAGAGGGCAAAAGTGAAAGAAAGAGAAAGAGAGAGTCTATGCGTGTATGAAAGTGAGAGATAGAGAGATGATAGTGTGTATGTGTGTTTATATTGCTGTCTGTGTGTGTGAGTGAATGCGTGCATGAAAGCAGAAGAGAGAGTGTGTGTGTGTGTGTGTGTGTGTGTGTGTGTGTGTGTGTGTGTGTGTGTGTGTGTGTCTGTGTGTGTGTGTGTGTGTGTGTGTGTGTGTGTGTGTGTGTGTGTGTGTGTGTGTGTGCGATGACTACTGACAGCAGCAGTAAAGAGGTTTACAAACCTCTGCACCTTTCAGCTGAAGAAATCTTTGGGGAACAAATGCTCTAAAATAGAAACTTAATTATTGCTCTCATAAAATTACAAAGCTGCTAAATAAAGGATTTACGTTAGCATGAATTTTCCTGAAGGAAAAAAAGTCTGTCAGATTAAGCTAGGAGCTGACAGAAAGCCAGGCTTAAATGATGCCATCAACATCAAATGTTTTTTGAAGCATCGGAAATTAACAATTAGGAAGTTTTAAATTACTTTAATCATTTGTTTTAACTTTTCTTCAACATTTTTAATATTAAACATTACTTGTCATTATTGGTTCACTATTTTATAAGGTAGTAACATTGTTATAGCTAACCACCCTATGGTAATTAAATGTAGGGGTAGATACAAATGTAATGCCAAAGGAGTGGTTTATGTTGCATAATGCTTATCAAATTATACTTTTTATGTAGGAAAAACAGAGGCAGAGTATTCAAAACTAGAATTTATTAACATGTATATGCTGTATGAATGAGGGATGAGAGAAATTCCTTATTTAAACACATCTTGAGATGTGGGAATTTTAAGAAGCATTTATTTTTTATTTAGAGAAGGTACCTCAGAATGTAAGAGGAAGGGATTAGGAAACATATCTTGAGAAAAAGGAACTGACTTGGCAGATGAAATTAAATGCAACAGAATACCCAGGGATTAATGAAAAAGTTCCAATTAGCATTTTGGTACTAAAATCTGGGCAAGTCTAGGTAAAGGGTATGCTGTAGATTTTAAGTAAAGGTTGTAAATCAATGTATAAAATTAGTTATATTTAAACTTTTTAAAGTTTTATAGTTATTTGTATAAGAGTAATGACTTTATTAAATTGTCTGAGTTTAATGTTTGAAATAGGAATGGTATATTTTGTTTTATAAATATATGCATATAATTGCATTTTTATTTAATAATAGCAAGGATTGATTGGTTGGTTGAAGTTTTTTATCAATTTGGTATGAGATATATATAAAGGAAGTGAGGGCATGGCTGATTGTTCTGATGAAGTTCGCTATTTAAGTTAACGAAATTGCTTAACCTACTGTATTTGGTTTAATTTGATTAAAACGATTTTCAGTGAAAATGGTGTTTCCTTCATATTTCCAACAGTATAATGGTTTTGGTTTAATTTACCTTGCAATGTAATTATGATTTTCAAATGTCTTTTAAATGCTTTGATTAATCTGTAAACTCATGATTGTAAACCCAGGGCTAAGCATGAAAATTGTCCAACTGGATCAGTGTTCTACCCTGGTCATCAACTATATAAATTAAACAAAGATATATCACTGTTGTTTTTAACAGTGAAACATTCTATCCAGTACAATAATTTGATTGTGTAAATGTATTGTTTTATCTATATATTCATTATTCCCCAGGATTCAGTAAGGTTCCATGCAGGAATAGCTTATTCCTGCATGGAAGCGACCATTTAGGAGCAGCACGGCAGCACGTCATGCATAGTAATGAAGGCGCACTGCCTCAGCTCCTAAACGGACACAGAGCATGGACAAGTGCATGCGGCATGTCTGAGAGCAGTCCTCTCACAATATACATACCCCCACAGTCAAGAACTGCCATTTGGCAATTACAATGAGTGAGATCGCTCATAGGGGGTTGCATACCTTCAACAGCATAAGTCAATGCAGAATGTCCAGATACGTGGCACATACGTCTGGCCTGTCCCTCATTTACCCTGCCAAATCACTGGGATGATCTCATCTGAAATAATGGCTAACATACGAGTGTCAGACATTAAATCCATCAGAAAATGTACATAAAAACAAATCCTGTTACCCCAGCAACACGCCCCCCCAAGTTTATGAGCAATATTTAAAATATAATAATATAAACACTTTTTTTTATCAAACAGATTAAATTTAACTGTAGGTGCGTGGGTTTTTCCATTGCTTAGCTACGCATGCTGTAGCTTAAATGGCAAAAGAAGATAAATACTAATATACATGTAAATGAAGCAGTGTAGTGGTCAAAACATTCGCCTTTTGAGCAGTCATTCCCGGTTTGATTCTCACTCCAGTAAATTCCATTCTCCAAGTCAAATCACTTTATGAACAATATTTTGTTTGTTGTATAACCTACTAAATAACATATATTTGTGAAATGGAGTACTGCATTAAATGCAGATGTGAGGTGTCATTGTAATAATGTTGTAAAATCCACAGATAAACATAAATGCTCCATACAGTATATGTACAGATGAATCAGGGATACAAATCGAAGGTATAATGTGTAATGAATGATAAATCCATAGAGTGTCCAAATCCACCACCTCCCAAGAACCATGTTACAATTCTGTCTAAATTAGTGTGGGGTTAAGCGGGAGTAAGCGCTATTAAGCAGTAGTAAGCGGGAGTAAGCATATTTAAGCAGCAGTAAGCAGGTTTAAGCCTGTTTGCATGGAGGTAAGCAATGTGCCTTAATAACCCTGTATCCAACAGCTGCTGTTCTGTCCAGCAACAAAATAAACAGGCTTTGCCGGTCTTGAACAAAGGACCCTATACACCATAGTCACAGTAGTTAACCAGTAAGCCCCCACAGCAGTACATAAGACTGAGGTATCACCAAACAGATCCTCACTATAGGAAAACCAAACTTAACATGTGAAAGGAATCTATATGCAGTTTTATGTTGTATAACCTACTACATAACATAAATATGTGAACTGGAGTACTGCATTAAGTCCAGATGTGAGGTGTCATTGTAATAAAGTGTTGAAATCCCCTAAGAAAACACAAGGACCCCATACATTGTACGTAAACATGAATCATGGATACCAAACACATATATAACATGTAATGAATAATAAATCAATGCCAAACAGCAAATAGTGTGCAAATTAAAAATTAAGCAACTATAAGCATTGCACAGCCTTGCTTCCTAGGTGTAAGCAATGTGTAGGCCAGCTAAATCAGTTTGCCCATTGCTATACCCCTTTAAGCAATGCCAACCTTATGTAAGCAGGTTTTCCCATAGCTTACATTTTCAAAACCATCCAATCATGGCAAAGTGTAGGAAACTGGCCCTATTTAAACCCCACAGGTGGAAATACATCTCATAACTGGTTGCAGCTTCCTCTTGTAGGCACTATGCCGGTGTGGGAGAAGGACTGCACTTCTGGGTGCAGTGCTGGGGCATCCAGGAGTCCAAAGTCATGGCAGGACTCCATGTTAAAGACCATGAACAGAGACTGCTGCAGGGCCAGTACCAATGTTCCCAATATAAAATGGAAGCCTGGCACCATCTCGCCTGTGACCTCACCAGTGCCACTGGCATACCTCAAACTAGTGAGCAGATAAGGCACCACTATGCCGACCTGAAGCGGAGAAAGATGGAGCTCTTGGATCAGTGGATCCAAGAGGCTAGGTGGACGGGTGATGTCCCAGCCGTGTGTAAGTATCAGTCTACTACCTATTTAAGAATTGCCAGCTCATGTATATTATGGATAGGTAAGGCTAAATATTCCTCTTATGTCTTTGACAGATGCAGACAAGTGGGCTGTGAACCGGGAAGCCCATGCTGTAGATTGCAGAGGTTGCGTCGCGAGGCATGTTAGTAATATTCTTGCATGTACTGTCATTAGAAATAAATCTAAAAGTAGTAGAAAGTTAAATGCCAGTATAAAACCTATATTGTGTATGGCATGTACTGAATAAACCAGACAATATGGCAGGAAGAGTCTCATATAGGTTGTATGTAAATAAAAGTTTAGCAGCCTGACAATAAAGGGCTAACTGCTGGACTGCTTGTGTTTACTCTGGTATCATATGGTAATGTAGTGTTGCAATCTCTTAATAGTACTGTTGTATTAAGCACTGTTACCCACATTGTGCTACATAAATAAAATGTATAGGAATGTCTGTATACAACTGTTGTAATCACAAGAGGTCATATTGTACAACTGAGAGACACCTAGACAGAAAACGGTGAAACAATAGACAACATAATCCAAATAGCACACTCAACTGAGATGTGAAGTGTTGTATTTTTAGCACACACACAGCCATGGTTCGAATCCTGGGAATGGTAGTAAGCTGTATACAGAATCATACCTCACAACTGTACAGATATTGTCAAAAAGTCCAGATAATTTGTGTAAGTCCCTTGCCTGTCAGCCTATCCCCCTGGCAAATCAGTGGGATTATCCCAGATGTTTAGGCAGAAAATAATGACATACAACTGATTGTCAGACATCATAACTGTCAGGAATATATCCATAAGAACAAACCTGTTACTCTAGCAACTCACCAAAATGTTATGAGAGTAATAAGCAAAGTATGTCCCAACTCCACCCCCATGTTGTGAAGTTATGACCAGAGTGTGTGCAGTAACAGAGTGAGATGTGTGTGCATAATAATAATGTGGAATCTGGTAATATGTGTGACAACATTCAGGTAGTGTTAACAAACATTCCCCCTACTGGTCTGTCAGACACGAAAACTGTGCCTAGAAATAAAGGATTGAAATCTTGGACTCGTACTGTTCAGTCTGGTATTGTATGGCAGTGTTAGTGTTGCAGTATCTTTGACTAATAAGGTATTACTCACCACTGTCATCCACACAGTGCTACATAATAAAACTGTCTAGGAAACCCTGTATAAGAGTATTGGAATTACAAGATCAGATTGTAAAACCATGGGAGACTTATAGAAAGAATTCAGAGAAAAGATACACAGCAAATATCTATATATCACACCCAACTGTGATGTACACTGTGTTATTTTAGCACACAGCCATAGTTTGAATCCTGGAAGTGGTAGTAAGCTGTATGCAGAATCATACCCCTCGACTGTACAGATCCATCTGGAATGTCCAGAGAATTGACACATATCTGCAGGCTGTTATCCTGCCCCCTTGGCATATCAGCATGCTAATCTCTGACATGTAGGCAGCATTTAATATCATATAACTGACTGTCAGGCCTGTAAATATTTGGAAAATGTCTATGAAAATAAACCTGTCTTTGTACAACTCACCAAAGGTTTATGAGGGCAATAGTCAAAATATGTCCCGGTTTCACCTGCATGTTGTCAAGACATGCCCAGAGTGTGTGCAATAAGAGATAGAGAGGTATGTGCATAACATCAACCTGGGATCTGGGAATATGAGTAGAAACCAGTCAGGTAGTGTTAACAAACAATACCTCCACAAGTATACCAGGTAAGAGGTACAGATCACAGCACTGGCTAGAAAAGTAATGAGGATATACAAGTTAATTGACATCTCCCCCCCACACCATATCTGCAACAATAAACTAAATATACAACTCAATCGGTATGTGCACTATTACATCTACTGTTGGGACATATGTCCTATTGTTTGATAAATATTGAAATTTGTTCTATGCATTTGCCATGTTGAAATACTCCCACATTGGTGGCATGCTGCAATCAATGTACCTGCATGCTGTTGTAATGGCCACTGTGGTTCCATATATGCATGTGTTCTGTTTGCTGTGCAACTGTTCCACATCTGGTGTTTTGGGTTAATGGGAATATCTATGCATGCTGTTATACCTAATCCTGGAATGTGTTGACTATTACTAACCCACATATGTTGTAAAACTGAAACACCATGGCATGTTTAGGAAGGCCGGTCCCAGCATACCCACCTCTCCCACCTCATTTGGCCATGGCACTGGGCACCAGCATGTTTTGGGCCCACCCTGGGACATCCTCATCTGCTGGTCCTGCACCACCTTTGGGTGGAACCACCTGAGAGGATGGGGGTCACCCCCCTGGGAGTGGGTGCGGAAAGGACACTGTCACCCATCGTCAGGTCCGAGGTCTGGTGCGTAGCGAGCTCTGCAGGGAGTTTGGAGATCTGCTATGCCAACTTGAGGGCCGCATGGTGCAACTAGAGGGTCAGCCTGCCCCTCCTACATAGCCCCCAACATAGCCACCTGTTGGACCGTGAAGGTGCAGTGGTGACTGCCCATGGGTGGGGACTGCAGTTCCACTGTTTCCACTAGGGGGCTCATGGGTTTACAACTTACAAACACTCCTCCCCATCCAAGGTGTTTACCCCCCCACATGTGTCATATACCACCCCTGTATGCTGTCTTGTCTGTCTTGTCTGTTATCCTATCCAACCTACCTCCCCAAATATACCTACTATCCCTCCCCAACATCCCACTCTCTCCTTAAAAAAAGGGCAATCTGTTCCCCCACAAAAATCTCGCCTCATACATAGCTGTCCATTTCACATGTGTCCACTGGACACATGTAATCTGGTCTAATTGGCATCACAACATATTATTGTTGCCCTTACCTCTCTCTCAGGGGTTTGAGTGTCCAAATCTACCTCCAAATCAGTGTATATGCACAGCTGTTGTTGTAGAAGAAATGGGCAGCTATGGACCTTCCCTATACCGTCCTGCACATCCCTAGCTATTTTCCCTACTGTCTTTCCCTCATTGTGCCCCTTTTTCACCACTTTCCTATCAACCCTTTTTTAATTTCTTTTAAAGAAATTAGTGTGGGGGTAAGCGGGAGTAAGAACTGTTAAGCAGCAGTAAGTGGGTTTAAGCTAGTTTGTGCAGGGGTAAGCAACGCCTACACAGGTTAAGCAGTTTAAAAGATGAGTATAAGAAACTTTAACTGGAAGTTAGCAGTGCTTACCTTCATGCAAACCTGCTTAAAACTGCTTAAAAGTGCCTTATCACTCTGTATCCAATGGCCCTTGTTCTGCCCAGCAACAAAATAAACAACCTTTGCAAGGCTTGAATCCAGGACCCTGCACACCATAGTCAAAGTGATTTACTACTAAGCCATGTCAGATATACATAACCTCATCCAACACAGTCATTCAACAGTACAGGAAATGTATTTATACATGTAGATGCATGTGTGTGTGTGTGTGTGTGTGTGTGTGTGTGTGTGTGTGTGTGTGTGTGTGTGTGTGTGCGTGTGTGCGTGGGGGGATATATATATATATATATATATATATATATATATATATATATACATATGCATACATCTATACATATATATGTCTATATATTTATATATAGTAATATATATATATATATATATATATATATATATATATATATATATATATATATATATATATATATATACAGATATATATCTATAGATATAAAAGAGAACATAACAAATACATATATGACCAAAGGCACCATTAATGGGCGTGAGGGGGCCCAAGCTAAATACCTCTTGTAAGTATTGATACTACCCACTCCCCCATAGCCAAACAGATCTGCCCTGCAACACAATACCAACTGTTGCAAGTCCCACCATACCCAAGACCCTACACAACATGGCCAGAAAACGATAACAGCAATCCAACCCACCTGTACGATGTTAGGATGGTATCAATAACATATCATGCAGTACAGTCTGGCTACCATAGGGAATTTACAATGTGGAAGCAATAAACATTCCAAATATACACATACACACACATATATGCAGATACATACATATATATATATATATATATATATATATATATATATATATATATATATGTATATATAACTACACATACACACACATAGATATGTATAGGAAGATACATATTTAGAGGGTGCACATCATATTGAACAGCCAGTATTCCTACAGTTGCCACCTTTTCAAATGGACAGTATATGATTCACTCATACAAAAGACAATTGTTGCCTGAAACGTATACCCACAGAGAAGTCAAAGGATATGACACCACACACAGGTTTGCATACATAAGAAATGTTTACTTGTGTACTATTACAATTGTATATGCCATGTTATGTAGCTGTTAAGACTTTGAAATACATACTGACAGAGTAATGCAACTCTCAAGCAGATCATTTTATACAGTATCCGAAAGCATAACATATGTTGCTGCCCGTGCCAAGGCTTTCAAGTAGTACAACAGTAAAGAATGAATGGGCCAGAGGATAACAATCAATCAAAAGTAAGTAATGCAGATGTATAGTTCAGCGTCCTCAAATTACAATCTGTACTCAACCCCTAGGGGGGAAATAATTAAATTGCCACAATGAGGATGTATTTGTTACATAACAATGCTTAACTGAAAACATCACAATCACACTGACAAATAGAACAGTCTGTATTACAGTAAGCACTAGGCCACCAATGTTCCCAAGATAAAATGTATGATAATGTACAGCTATATACCTTAAGGCAGCTTACTACCAATATCCCTCACATGTTGTAACAGCCTAGGTTATATATGGTGTATATCCCTCCCCCATAGACTGACTTACAGGGGCATAACACACTGTTACAAACACTGACCTCTGGACTGCAGAAGGGCACACATGTTTTGTGCAGCTGAAGCCCACAAATATATGGACCCTACCCCACAATATGTGTGGGGGCCACAACAGCACTGGAATGATGGCAGGAATGGCAACATTACATAATCACAGGCCACTACACAACAACCCTTACTGCATGTCATGTGGACAAAGCCTGGTATATAGGTGGAGGACAGAGGCTGGAACACAGGACCATATGTGAAATAGTGTTGTTATACACTGAGAAAGTTTCTGGTGTTACAGGATAGTCTGCAATATACCCTTAGTCAGGAATATGAAGTCAGAAACACAAATGGATAAAGCCATGTACTGATAGCACTCAACACACACAATGTCAGTGATATATCTGACACAAGACCTGTGTGGTGGAAGCCTGACTAGCTTGGTCTGCAAAGCTATGGAAAGGATCATCATGGACCTCATTAATAAATATATTAGGGACCTACAGACAATGGATCCTACCCAGTTCGGCTTTGTTAAGGGCAGATCCTGCCTCTTAAACCTGGTTGATTTCTTTGAAACAGTCACCAAGGCCATTGACGAGGGGAAGGTGGTCCACACAGCCTACCTGGACCTCGCAAAAGCCTTCGATACAATACCCACTGGCATTATAGATAAGCTCACCAGCTAAAATATAAACCCCTATGTCACTAGATGGATTGCAAACTGGCTCAAGGACAGAACCCACATGGTTAGAATTGCTGGAGCCATGTCAGACTCCAAACCAGTTACAAGTGGTGTCCCACAAGGCTCAGTCCTGGGACCTCTTGTTCAGTATATATTTCTCGGAGGTACAGGCCAACACGAAAGGACTGTGGCTGACCAAGATGACTGCAAACTGGGTGCCATAATTGACTCTCCAGCCGACACAAGCATCCTCCAAAAGGGCCTCATAGAAACAGACAACTGGTGCCAGAGCCATGGCTCAAGCTAAATGCCAAAAGTGTATAGTCATCCCTTTGGCAAAATCAAAGTGCCCACAAATTACCACATAGGTGGTAATCCATTAAGTACAGAAGAAGTAATTAGGGACCTGGGGACCCAAGTTGATAGCAATCTCTCATTTGACAACCACGTGGCCAAAGTGGTTAGAAAAACATTTTATATAGCCCACCTAATCAAGGAGTGATTCACATCT
>NC_056732.1:153721641-153754141 GCF_019279795.1 Protopterus annectens
TGGTATATTCCATGCACACATTTAACACACCTACCCATAATGCATACCGTGCATGTTCACATATTGTTTCTGTTAACTGCACTGCATCACGGTGGTCACCATGATGGTGTATCTGAAGGGTATGACAAACTCCTGCGATGTAACTAAAATCCTGTCATTGCAAAATGTGTGCACAGAGATGAACATAATGGTGGGAAAAATGGCATACAGTAGGGACATGTGTGAAACATCACCCTTATGCAGTGCTATAACAGTGTATATACCAGTATTACAATGGCAAATGTTGCAAATCTACACTATGGCATATCACAATACTGCAGTCCACAACCCTTACAGCCTGTTATGTGGTCCTAACATGAGCAATGAGTGTGTAATATGGATTCATATGCTAGGACAGCAAATATGGGGAATACATACCTTCACAAACACTGGAAGCATATGTGTGCACACACTCCAGATAAAATATAGTGGAAGCAGCTGTTGAGGTATTGACCACATGCATTTCTCATGGAAATGCACCTTCCAGCAAGTACAAATCCCCAGTGTCACACCAAGAAATGGTCTGCTGTCCAAGATGTTTGGCCATCAAATGTGCCCACTTACCTGCAACAGAGGCAGCCATGGCTTGCAAACATCTTGCATGCCATGTCATGGGACCCATACTCAACAGGTAGCACCCAGGAGTTGGACATGTAGCCATACCTCATCATTGCATATACCATGGCAAACAGTGCAGACAGTCATGTATGTAGCGAGGATGTATGGAACAGGAATAATGTAGAAAATAAACAGATGGCCATCCAAGACAAGTGATGTCACATGTAGCAAACCAGTCATGCAGGCTGCCTAGTAATATGCCCCAACACTGAGGGGGTTGCAGGAATGTCTAACAAGTACTATATGTGCAGTACCTTTCTCAGAAATTGCCTGGACTCTGCAAACGTGTGGCCCATGGGTTAGTGTAATCAGATGTGACAGTTGTACCACAGGAAACATCAGCCAGGCCTCTCTATGGGTAGCATATGCATAACAGAAGAGGCCCCCCAAAAAGCATGGGTTGCAATGTGTACTGGTGTACCAAGACCACGTTTGAAACCTACAGACAATATCATGTAAGATACATGTGCTGCACAACCAATACCTCACCCCACCTCAGGCCCATCATCCTCATCTGTACTGTGCCAGTGCCAGTGTACACCTGTATGTTTGTCATTCATTAGCTGGGACTAGGCTGTTACATGTGGTGTTCAGTGTTTCGGACACTGCAAACTGACACACATGTGTAGGCCATAGTTGTCAAGCATCTGCAAAAAGGCTGAAGGTTGGGAGAGTGTCATCATGACACAACAGTGCACTGCAGCAGGGATCCAAAGGATGCTATGAATGGCTGTATCTGTGCACAGTCAGGGTCAAGAACTGTGGAGGACATAACCCTGACTCCACAGCAATAGTGACGGCAGTGTGTGAACTTCAAAGGATGTGCACATGAGTTGACCTTGCAATCATTAGCGTTGGGAGACATGTGTAAGGCAGACTGACCATATAATGGCAAATGTAGATGGCCCATGCTAGTATACCCCGGCCAGGAATAGTGACTGCTATAGTACACATAACAGTAGTTGGAACAAACCATCATGATAAGGGCATGCACACATATACGCCCATGAAGTGTATGCATCTCAATCAGCATCAGGACAACTAACACATTTGTTTGGCACTGCATTTGATTGTGCAGGACATATGTCACATATCAGGCTCATGTAATGTTAACATATGCAGTAATGTGGTCCTATGGCATATCAAGGAAGAGGGTGTCATATCAATAAGGGTGTGTACACTCCCCATAGCCATGGTAAGGTTTGACAGTTGTCAGTGTAATTGTATTGTATTGTTCATACATGCACAACTGATGATGACATATCTAAACAAGACTTCAGGCATTCACAAATGACATCTGTCCACATATCATCCCAGGTATGTGTCAGACAAACACATAGGGGCTGTGAGCAGCAGAGCAGACATAACTGACACAGTAATGAACACTCAGCAATGGAGTGTACACCTGTGAGGTATGGTGCACAGTACATGGCAGGGTGCTGAACAAGTTCACAGCAATACTGTGTACATAGGTGCAGTGTTTTCCAGGGGAAGGGGCATCACCTACTAACACAGCCCATGCATCACACACATGTATACTGTTGCTAGCATAGATTGACTATAGCTGCACAGCATGCTATTAAGTACCATATGTTATGCATGTTGACAGATGGGTAATGGGAGGTCTGTGCATAATATCTTTGTGCAACCTCACCTGTAAGTGTGTGTGTGTGTGTGTGAGTGTGTGTGTGTGTGTGTGTGTGTGTGTGTGTGTGTGTGTGTGTGTGTGTGTGTGTGTGTGTGTGTGTGTGTGTGTGGGTGGTGGGGTGGGGGTTATTTTGTCTGGAAGTGCAATCTGGTGGAGTGGAAGGGGGTTGATGCATGTAGGATGCGCGTGTGTGTTTGTGTGTGTGTCCATGTATGCATATGTGTGATTGTGGGGTTATTCATGCATCTCGACTTCCCTTTGGCATTGTGCAGTACATGGACATGGACTGACACATGAGACGCCAGGAATATTTGTCTGATATGTAATTTCAGGGCAGCACTACAAATGCATTGGGAAATTACTAGACAGCACCAGTGAGTGTATCCAAATATTACTGTTGTCCATATAATAAGTTAATAGAGCAACAGAGCTTGCATCTACTGAGCAATAGTTATGTATGACACTCCAGTGCATGACATTATTGAGTGACTGTAGTAGCACCTAACATATGGGGGCCATGCTCATGATGTCTGGACAAACCCAGGGTGAACACTGGATGACAGCAATGAGTCCTTGTAAAACCAACTCCAATCAAGTCAAAGAGGTAATGGAGTAACAGGTCATGTTTTGTGATCACTTGTCTAGGCAATTAGAAGAATGATATGTTAATGATTGATATTAATGACTGTAAGTTTCTAAGTGTGATGCAGGATGGGGAACTTAAGGGAATAAACTTTGGACAGTCTGTAAACTCAGGGACAGGCAGGTATTATGGTGGAATGTTAGGGTGTGTTTGCGCGCGCTTGTGTGTGTGTGTGTGTGTGTGTGTGTGTGTGTGTGTGTGTGTGTGTGTGTATGTATGTACTGTTAAGCAATGATGTACAGGTCTTAAAGTGCATTTCTTGTTTTCCTCTCACAGAAGGCGAGGTGGGTCAGGGTCCCTCCTGCATGCAATCTGATGTTGGTGTCCATACAGACACTGAAAATGATGATAGGTGTGTTGAGGCACAGGCAGGGTTGTCAGAGGCTGAAAATGCACCATCGTTTGACATCCTCCTGTTATCCACCCCATCCCCGCATACAGTAACAGTGCCTATAGATACCCCATCACCAGTGGCCATAGCAGAGGGACAGTTGGTGGTTGGTGGCTGTGCACAGGACAGTGTGGTATCTATGGCTGCTGTGTCTGGACACAGCAACCATAGCCTGATGTCCAGCAGGGTACCACATAGGCAGATGTACAAGGGTGCTCATGGGAGGGCTGCTGGTCATCGTGCCCTTGGCAGAAGTGCCACATCTGGTACCACCAGACGCATGTTTCAGGCTGTCATGGAGGCGCAGGTACATATAGAATGGTACACCAGACAGGGTCTGACGCTGCAGAGGACTGCTTTTTCAGCTGTAAGTGACAACATTTAAGATCTTCCAGGTGCCCTCCATTATTATGCAGAGGTCATGGATAGATGGTAGGGTGAGATTGTGGGTCTCCTTGACTGTGGATTGTCCATGCTAGAGCATGTGGTGGGAGTGGTGTGACACCACATGGATGTAGGCCAGCAACACCAACATCTGGAGGTCGACATGGACATACAAGGACACTGAGCTGCTCCCATAGTAGCAGTACCAGCCCCAGCACTGCAGGGGGGGCACCATCCACACCACACCGCAGCAGGCCACATGCATGTGGCCCTGGCCAGTCCCAGGAGGGACCTGGTTCCAGCGGATATATGTCATCATCAGGGGAGAGTGCATGCGTACTCACACACAATACAAACACACCTAGGGCAACCCCACACCTTCACACACCACATCACCACGGCCATATCAGCAATTAAAACCCCTCACTCACACACATGGTGTCAAATGTATGGCCCGGCATAGGTCTCTAGCAAACCAACAACACACCCTGTGCATATAATGATACCTGTGCCACATCCCTATCATCCATAACATCGATGCAGGGACAGGCTAATATGGTTCTGATGCACACGGTGACTACACTACAGTGTACCAATGTACTGCTGTGTAACATGTTGTCAGCAGTAACATTTAATGCTTACATGTCAGGTAGTGTAGCTGTCCAGCCATGATGCATTATAGCTGTTAGTAATACTGAGTGATTCTGGTCTCTATAATGTTATCCATTTGTGTTGTAGGTGTCCATGTGTCAGCAGGAGGATGGTCTGCTGTCATATATCACAAGGGGTATAGCACTGTTTTAACACCTTGGCTGTGCCATATCCTGGGTACAGGTGAACACATGTCACAGGTCTGTATAACAGTTACTGCCTGTGCCACATGGCTGATAGGTCTGGGGGTGGTGTATACAGGTGAGTGCATGGTGGCTGCTGTTAGCAGCCCTTCTACAGTGGACAATGATAGTTGTACTGGGTGGTACACACCACATGTTTGTGTATAACACACACAGAGGCTTAGGTGTTGATGCACTAAACAGAGAATACTGTACACATGGATGTATGTACCTGTGCAAAGAACCCATTGTAGCCTATGCAATTCCACCAAGCCAGACTATGCAGAACAACACATTGTGGAATAAGCAGTCCATTAGTTTAATGTCATTGACGATGGTACCGGCAGGGTATATGCTCCCTTCCCCAATGTAGTGCAATCCTCAACATGGTAAACATATGTGTGCTGGTGTGGGTGGCACACCCCTACCCATTGGAAAGTGAGAGGTGCTGTAGAACCACCAATAGTGTGACAGACAAATACCTAACCTGTTAACATGAACTGTAAAGTATTACGGCCAGCTACATGGGGATACACTCAACAGTAACCACAATGATGTTGGCTGTGTCCACAACAGCCACACCCAGCTATATATACCAACCCCAGTATCACTGCACACCTACCTAAGTATGTAGTGCTACTGATGTGTGTGGCTTTAATTGCACACACCACTCAGCTTTTAGGATGAGATGTGTTCCAGGTTACATGTTACATGCAGAACATCCCCAGGCATGTACAGTATGGTAATGGGGGATGTAATGGTTGTATATGGACAATACATAGTGTGACATACCATGATATACACATTGACAAACACATAACAGTCAAACACACATCCAAGAGACCTGGGCCTATCAGTGCTAACTACCTTGTCAGTGTGTCCAATGTGTTACATGTAGGTTTCACACAGCACATGCATAACTGGGCTGGAAAGTGTTATCAGTTACCTGTATGGTTGATAGTGACAGTGATCACCATACAGTGGTACATGGGACATGTAGCAGGGGTACCATGGTGTAATGACAGTATACCCAGCACTCACACCCCACTGTGGATATTGTACACACTAGAACCTACGATAACACTCTGACATGCCCACCATCACACATTGACCAGGACTGCAATACAACCCTTTGTCCATCCCAAAAGTGCTACTACAGAGATATGCATCTAATGCACATGCCACAGGCATAGTATGGTGATGCATTGTCATGCCTCTCCTATGGGCAGCAACATCACTATCCCTAATACTGTGTGGCAATGCATATTGTAATAGGCATATGTGGCCTTGGAATGCTGTACCCTACATATACATATATACATTCATGCACACTTACACAAACTTGCCAGAACTCAGTGGGTATCCCATGCCTATCAACCCATTTGTACAACAATGTTGTGTTGGTACTGCAAAACCCAGGTATCCCTTAGGGAGAGGAGTGTAACAAGGTACATGTCATGTCCAGTACAGCAGCAGCCACATCTAACTATGCATATGGGTGGTGCGGTGGGTGTGAAAGGCCTCAGGATATTCCCAACTACAGGTCTACTAACACACAGACACTGATATTCTCAGTTATGCACATGTACACAATTTGTCAGTACTGGGGTGCATTGGTGCAGGTGGTCATAGGTGTGTACCAGGCTATTATCCATGGAGAGATGGGAAGTGTAGGGGATGTGTGTACCATGGTATCATGCTACCTGCCATGTGCCAGCAGGTCATCTATCAACAGACACCACTGTGATGACCTTCAGGGTGAGAGTGACATGCATCAGCCAATTCTCTGGGTGTCTCCTGCAGAGGGCAGGTGAGGTGCTCCAACTGACATGCATGCAACATGTATTGCATAACATGGTTAGTGTCTGTCTTGGAGACCTGTACCCAAGCATGTTCTCTTGACTGTGGTAGTGTAGTTGAGGTATCCATGGCATGTGGTGCATACAGGGTGTTGAGTCCTATCTGTGCCATTTATAACACAGCTGGGCAGACATGTCAGTGTCAGTCAAGCATAGATTGCTTGTACGTATCCATGATGGATACCTGACATTTGCACATCTGTAGAGGGACTGACAGACATCAGTTCACCAACTAGCTATGCAGTAGGATGAATGTGTTGACAGACATCTGACACCAATAGGTATGCCATTACTACATGATGGCAGCCCTCACTGACATGTGCTATACAGACAGTAGTCTACAGTTATTTTCCACAGGTCAGATCATTATCCAGTAGGAAATATATAATGTGACACAGCTCACACACCAGGAACATGACAGTAAGGACTCAGAGTCCATCTATGCATGCAGGGGTGTTTGTTTCCAGTACTACAGTTAGCAATCTACTGTTGCTTGGGAAAGCACTGTCAACAGTAGTAGTGTAATGATACACTACATGCCAGTATGACTGCATATAACCTGGGATACTACCCTTGTATGTAACACATTCACATGGATAAGAGTGTTGTACAAGTCATATATACTCAAGTGTCCCAGACAGGAGACTCACACCCCTTGCTACTGTAATGACAGCACATAGACGCATGTTATGTACATGGCATTACATACACTTATTAAATATGTCATTACCCTGCTATGTTATCAGACTGGGATATGAGCACTGGTTACCAGGGCTGAACCATGCTTAGCAGGTGTCAGCATTGCTTCAATATAACAGCTACTGGCACTGGTAAGCGAAGCCTACATGGTGTAAGTGCCCGTAAGTTTAACCGTACCTTAGCCCCACTTAGTTTCACACAAATCCATGCAAACGCACATAAAGCTGCTCAAAACTGCATTAACTGCTCTGTATCCAACAGCTCTTGTTCTGCCCAGCAACAAAATAAACAGCCCTTGCAGATCTTGATCCCAGAACCCTGTACACGATAGTCACAGCAGTTAACCACTACGCCATGACAGCTGTGAAGACAGTTGTTGTTTTTCCAATATATCTGTCAGTACACATATTGAATAGTATTGAACAATTGCTGTGACTTCTACAGTTGTATAGTACTTGTTAGTGATATTACTGTTGCATCACATATGTTGTTATATATAAATATACACATATCAGATACATATGGTGTGATACATCTGGGAAGGTGTACACAACAGTAATGGTTACATGTGACAAGGATATGGGTATATACATATACATCTGTAGATATATGTGTACATGTACATACACATATATATATATTCATATATATGTATTTATATACATATGTATAGTGCATCACATATATGGCCATACATAGATCTCTCTGTAAATATATATATATATATATATATATATATATATATATATATATGTGTGTGTGTGTGTGTGTGTGTGTGTGTGTGTGTGTGTGTGTGTGTGTGTATATATATATATATATATATATATATATATATCTATATGTGTGTGTGTGTATGCACATTATATATGTATATATAATTATATATATTATATATATATATGTTGATATATATGTAGATATCTATAACTATATGTGCATGTATATATCTATATATGTGTAGACATATATAGATGTGTATATGTATATATATATATATATATATATATATATATATATATATATATGTATATATATATATATATATATATATATATATATATATATATATATATATATATATATATATATATATATATATATGTATATCCATATATGTATGTAGATGTGCATATGTGCATACATCTATATAGATATATGGCTACATATATATATATATATATATATATATATATATATATATATATATATATATATATATACATATATGTTTACCATATGTCCAGAACATGGAGTGGAGTCATACCTCAGCACCAATAGTCTCAACCACTTAGTGCTAGGGGATGTCATGTATGTATTGCAGGTATGTATGTAGACTGTTGCTACTGTAACAGGGGTTGTCTTAACAGACATGTTGTGTGTAGGAGGTCACATCTGCTATTGACATGTATGCCATCAGTTACTGACAGACATCCTAAGGTCATCATAGTACAGTACCACTGATATCACAGTAATGATCCTGTGGACTACAGCAGAGATATGACCAATAAATGTGGACAGTCTGGCACACTCTGGTCAGTTCAGAGGTATACATAGATCCCGTTAGTGCGAGACATGTGGACCAAGCCTGACAATGTGGATGTTAACTGCCATGTACATGGGTATATCACATAAATACTGGACTACATATGCCCACACAGTTTATGCATTCACACACTCCTTTCTGTCCTGACACATAGTAACCAGTGGTGCAGAGGTCACATGGCCACATACTACCCACTAGTTAGTGACATACATCTGTATGGCATCCCACTGCTTTGTCAGAAATACATGACAGTTATGGTGGCCCAGCAGCAGTACATCTGGCAAATATATGGACATACCATCACTCTGGGTAATTACACTATGCTGCTAGGCATGTAACAAAGCACTGTGCAAACTACAGGCAGACTCCACAACACTGTCCTACATATCTTATGGGGGAATACACATGTACCTGCAAATATAGCAGGCTCTACAGGCATGTCACAGCACAGAGTAACAGACACCTGTGTGAAAGTGCATACCCACAACCAATGTGAACACAGCCACAGCCACATATGGTAAGCAAGCTTAATATTACAGTATATGGACTGTCTGATCAACACCATCCTTATATGTACCACTCACATTCTATCCCTACATATAGTGGGCCATGACACAGTGTGGTCCGATGTCTGTCTGTGGTATGGGAGATGTTTGTGTTTGGCCCTACAAACATGTAAGTTGATAGGGTACCATACTCTGGAGCAGCATGTAAGATCAGATAGAACAGGACCGAGAACAATGACATCTACCACAGTCTGTACACAGGCCAAAGTATGTATTCACAATACACATACTGTCGACAATCACCATAAGTACACAAACCTCACTACTGTACACACAACCACAGAATGCCCAGGTTATGTCCTTAAATATAACCCCTACTACACATAACAAGTCTAGCAGTCTGATATCTGACTGGCTTGTTATCAGGTATGATGTCAATAAATAATGGTGTACAGAACATATGCACCTCTTACTGCATGACATATGTACAAAGGTTGACAGACCTGTGGCTTGAGGCACAAACACTGGGCCACTATTGGCATGTTGCTGTGATAACCTCATACATTTACTGTTGTAACAGGGTTTGTTGTGACATATGTCCTATGAGGGATATGAAGTCAATAACTCTCATGGCTGTCACCATGTACTGACTAAAGTCCTCAGATTATGCTTCTGCAGTTCTAAGATAGGTGATCTGTGACTAACACAAGACACATAAGACTCCAAACACTGGCCAGTCTGCAGATAACCCTACAGCTGGGAGTTTCCTCAAACACATAACACTGTCATGACATGTATTAAATCATGTAGACCAGCCATATCCACACAAACCCTGTTAAATCAACATTACTCCAAATGCAGAAGAGCAACACTTAAATTCTGTAGTCATGTCTGGAACATCCCCCTCCTGTTTGTTGACCCGTGGCCTGTCTCCACAGTGTACGTTGTTACAGGTATATCCCACTATCATCTGTGATTCTGTTTGCCAAACACCAACATGAAGTCCTTCTCACAGTGAATGAAAAGGGCCAACACCCACATGATGTTCCTAGTTATAGGAGTGTGTTTCCATGCAGTTGGCTATGGGAATGTTACCACAGCTGTTCCACATGCAATCAGCTCGTGGGGGTCTGCAATTCGTGCAGAGAACATCAGCCGATCATGAGCATCACTTACAAAACACAAGCTGCTGCCTAAGCAAAGCAGGTGTACTTCTCCACAACCACCAGAGAGGGAGTGAGAGAGACAGACAGAGACAAAGTAAGACAGGGAGGGGGTGGAAGAGTAAAACCTAAGAATGTTTGTGTGACACACTTACCAGTATAGGGTTTCAACCCCCTGACTGACTATGTATTGTTATCACATGTCTAAGCAGTTATTGCATGCACCACAGAGCTTATATGTCTGGGAGCTGTCCAAAGGTATATTCGATGGTGAGTGACATCAGCAACAGTGATAAAGGAGGGATAAGGTAGGTGTAGTACATGTGTCTGTCCACAAGAACAGGTGTCAAGGTCATCACAGCCACACTCTCTCAGTGACTCACACACATTATCACAGTTGGCAGGGTCAGGATTAGACTTCCTAACTACCTGGTTTGCCACAATACAGTAATATGCAGGTATCACATGCACCACATGGGTTATCAGGATGATATATGGGCAAAGGGTATGTCAAGGTGTCTGACAGCAGAAGGCATGCTTCAGTAAGCCATTGAGAGGAGAAGTGAGTGTGAATGGCATCCAAATCATTATACTGCACACACAGACACATGTTTGCCAGTACTGACATGCATGGGTGCATTGCTTCATAGGTGTGTAGTGGCTGACTGTGCCAGAAGGCTGTACAAGGCTAGGTAAAGGGTATACATTGGCATAAGGCCACATGGCAATGATCTGCAGTGTGGCTCAGGGGTGTATTGTCTGGATTGGCCCACACAGGTGGATATTGTATTCAACATCCAGTCATTTGGGTTACTATTGTGGGTGGCCAGTGCTGTACATTGCTTGCCATGTATATGTTCTATATTCCATAACATGGACAGTGTCTTGGATGTGCACTCGTCCCACATGCATGTTCTGTGACATGTGGAAGTGTACCTGGGGTGTCTGGGGCATGTTGTCTAGACAGATTGTTATCATCAGGTGTGTCATTCCTGACCTCATTTGGTGAGAACTGGCAATGGACACCAGGTTCACCATGCACCGACATTGACAGCATGATACAGGTATTCCCTGGTGTCAGTGGCATCTGTCCATATAGGACATGTGTATAAGGCATGATATGTCCTTTGTGAGTTACATTTGCTGGCTCTTCAGTTGTTGCAGGCGTCCAGTGGGGAACATAGCAAAGGAGCACTGCATGCAATGATTTGCCTATTGTAGGGATGGGACAGAGTACTGTGTCCTCTGTAGCCCACTGCAATCACACCATGGTTACTATCTGTGGGCAATATGCAGGAAACTGCTAACATAGTGGTTATTGCCTAGCCAAGTGTGTTTATGTATGATACATGGGTAGAGAGTGCTCTCTGGGTAATACAAGAGTTGCCTATATTGTTCCTCAAGCCATGATGTCACATGTAGGGGTATGGATTGTCTACCCCAGCCTCTCTGCTGTTTGACATCTGTTATCCTTGTAAAGTGGACATTGTGACATATAATAGGCCCACCATATAAGAAATTTGCAAAACCCACTCCACAATGAGTCCTGTTGTTACACACTCACAGCTACCTCCACACTGGATATGTGTAAGACACACACACACACACACACACACACACACACACACACACACACACACACACACACACACACACACACCAAGTCTCACAGTTGTCATGTCTGGGATTAGAACTCCTACCTAACTAGTACTTCACACTATAGCATTACACAGTTATAGCATGTGCCACAGAGCTTACTGTGCTAGTCCTTCCCCAAAGGTGTATTGAAAAGTGAATGACATCAGCAGGCTTGCCAAAGTAGGGCAATGGAAGTTGTAGTGACTATGAATGGTCTCAAAAGCATTGATCCCTACACAGACAAAGAAACACACAAAGCTTTACACTTGCCATGTCTGGGATTAGAACTCCTACCTAACTAGTACATCACACTACAGCATTTCACAGTTTTAGCATGCACCATGGAGCTTATTGGGTTAGTCTTTCCTCAAAGGTGTATTTTAAAGTGAATGACATCAGCAGGCTTGCCAAAGTAGGGCAATGGAATTTTTAGTGACTGTGAATGGCCTCAAAAGCATTGATCCCTACACAGACACACAAACATTTATACTTGTCATGTCTAGGATTAGAACTCCTACCTAACTAGTACATCATACTACACAGACAAAGAAACACACAAAGCTTTACACTTGCCATGTCTGGGATTAGAACTCCTGCCTAACTAGTATATTACACTACAGCATTACACAGTTATAGCATGTGCCACGGAGCTGACAGGGCTAATGTTTTCCCAAAGGTGTATTTCAAAGTGAATTAGTGACTGTGAATGGCCTCAAAAGCATTGATCCCTACACAGGCACACACACACACACACACACACACACACACACACACACACACACACACACACACACACACACACACACACACACGCACACACACACTTTTACACTTGCCATGTCTGGGATTAGAACTATTCATTTATTTATTTTATTTTATTTTATATTTGTTGACCAGGATAGTCCGGCTGGATACATGTCCATTTTCAGATGAGACCCAGGGAGAAAAGCTCTAAAGATGGTTACATATGCAATCATCACAATGTACAGATAGAACAGGAATCATCATAACATTATACAAATATAACACACTTTACAGTCCAGTTAGATTTATACAGTCTAACAAACTTCTAGTGTGGCTTAACAAATAAAGATATTTGAGTTCCATTTACAGACATATTTTTAGTACACCAGTATTAATAAAGATTTAGTCATGCTTGGAGCAGGGCCATATCCATTGCAACTTGAAATACTCCTTGAGAGCTTTTTTGAATTGAGATAGGGTGGTATCTAGGGTAATGTTAGCAGGAAGTGAGTTCCAAATTTTGCCAGCAGAGTTGGTGAACAGGGAGTCACCAGCTGAGTTGTTGGATTTGATGGTTTGCACTACCAATCTATTAGATGACCAGAGTGATCTGAAGTTGGAGTGGGGATAGATGATGTTTTTCAGGGCAGGTGTATTTTCTGGTTGGTTAAGTGTTTTGTGAGCCCCGATGAGTTGATTATACTGAATCTGCCTGGGTAGCTCTAGCCATCTGAGATAATTTAGATTTTTACGATGATGCGTTTTATAGGGTAGACCAGTTGCAAATCTAGCTATGTTATTATAGCAGCCTGAGAATTTGTTAAGATCAGTTTTATTTAGGTTGGCAAGTAAAGGGGAAGCATAGTAGAGTGTAGAGAGTAGATGGGAGCAGGCAATGGAAGTCCTAGCATGTGGGATAAGGAATGGCTTTACCCTATATAGCGAGCCCAGTTTTCTGTTAATTGTTTTGATTGTTTTGTTGATGTGCACATCAAACTTAAGATTGTTATCAATAATAACTCCTAGGAGTTTTGTATGGGCATCTGGAGAGATTATGGTACCATTATTAATTTTAATCGAGAGAGATAGCGCCATGGATCTTTGGGTGGAGGTGAAAAGTAGGAGCTTTGTTTTGTTAGGAGTTAGAATCAGACAGCGAGTGGCAAGCCAGTTCTCTACTAGGTTAAAAGCACTCTGAGTTATTGATAGCAGCTCTGTTTGTGAGGTGCCAGTGCAGATCAACATTGAGTCATCTGCATATTGAATGCAGATGGCTTTAGGGAAGACTGTGTGGAGGTCATTAATAAAAATGGAAAACAGAAGTGGTGCCAAGATAGACCCCTGTTGGGTAGGAGGTTTGAGAGTTTGTTCTACTATAAGACGGATTGTTGTCTATTGTGCAGGTAGGATTCAAACCATCAGAGAGAGTGATTGCCTAGAGACATTGTTGCCAGGATGTTGATGAGAAGATGGTGGTTGACCATATCAAAAGCCTTGGACAGATCCAAGAAAAGGGCTGAAGATAACTTGTTGTTCCTGTTATAGTTTATTGCATTAGAGAAGGAGAGGAGAGTTGTGGTGGTACTATGATATGGCCTGAAGCCATGCTGGGAGTTAGCCAGTAGGTTGTTTTGGGTTAGAAAGTACAAAAGTTGTTTATGGATGCATTTTTCCATGATTTTTGCCAGAGATGATAAGATGGCTATGGGTCTATAACTGGATAATTCAGTAGATTTCCCACCTTTATGGAGGGGTATGACACAAGATATTTTCTAGATAGAGGGGACTGAGGCTTCTGATATAGACCGATTAATTAGAATGGAAATGGGGTATGCTATGGTATCAGCAGCTTTTTGCAAATATTCAGCTGGGAGAAAGTCCGCAGCTAGGGTAGTATGTTTTAATTTTTTGAGTAGTGAACGAATGAAAGATGTAAAGACTGGTTGAAACCTAAAGGAGGGCTTGGAGCTGGGAGTGCTATCCAGTGGGTTAGAGGAGTTAAGGGGTAATTGGCTAGCAAGGGCTTGGATAGTTTTAGTAAGGAAATTATTAAAGGTGTTAGCAACATCTGCTTGTAGTTTATCAGTAGAGGCTGAGGGAGGTGGAGTGGTGGTTTGACCTGGGTGCAGTAATTTATTTATCCCTGCCTAGAATTTGTTGGGGTTATTTTGGTTTCCTTGTTGGAGATGGAGGTAGTAGTTTTTTTTATCTAATAGAATGGATCATTTTGTCTCATTTCTTAGTTGTCTAAATTTGGTTTGATTTAGAGGGTCTTTTGCAGCACACCATGTTGACCATGCCTTGTTTTGGACTATGATTTTGATTTAGTTTATTTAGAGAGCCATGGATCAGCTTTTGTTTTTACCCTAGTGTAATGAGCGTGAGCATGAGAATTGATATGAGGAATTTATTGTTAAAGTGGGAGATAGCTTCGTCTAGGGGCAAGTGCTTTAGGGCAGCCCAGTTGCATGCCTTAAGTTCATCCTGGAACTTACTAGGATTGAAGCTTTTACTATTTCTTAGTGTTCTGTAGATGGGCTGATGGGAGTAATTAGATTTGTGCTTGCAGATAAAGGTGAGAAAGTGATTGCTGAGGTCATCGGTGATGGCTCCCCGATGAATACATTTGAGGGTGGCTATTGATTAGTATCCAATCCAGTATACTATCTTTTTGGTTACATTTCCCTATCCTGGTGGGGGTGGATATAAACTGTGTGAATCCATACAGGGTTACATGGGTAGTAGTAGATTGAGAGGAACACGTGTTCCAGTCAATGTTAAGATCTCCGAGCACAATGACTGGAACACGTGTTCCAGTCAATGTTAAGATCTCCGAGCACAATGATTTCCTGTGGATAGTTACTAGCTAACCATTGGAGAATGTCTTCTAGGGTATTGGTATCGTAGACTATATTTATGCATTTGTTTTTGATAATTTGTAGCCTGGTAGCAATTATTTCTGCCTTATTGACCTTGGGTGGTTGAATGGCGTCTGAGGTAACATTTAGTGTAGATTTGAAGAGTACAGCTACCCCTCTCCCTTCCTGGTAGAGTGATTGAGTCTAAGTATATTATACCCAGGTGGTAGAATTTCATTATCTGAGGTTGTTGGTTTCAGACAGGTTTCAGTTAGGCTTAAAATATCAGGGGAATGGACTTGTAGGAGGGCATGAAGATTATGCACTTTGTTATTTATGCTACGGATATTTAGTTGGCATATCAGGAGGGAGTTTGGGGACGTATTAATAGATAGTGATTCAACTGGGTTAGTTGCAATTGAAGTTACTTTATCTAAGGTGGCAGGGCCAGGGTTTGGGTGAATATCTCCATCCATTGCTAGGTTATTGTGTATAATTTCTATAAGCTTCAGGATTTTGTTTATACATTTTTGATAGTGTTTAGATGTTGAGCTGATGTATCTGGGTTTAATAGGCTGATAGTGTTTTGTGGTTAAGGAGTTGGTAATAGTTGTAATTAATGGGTAGCCTGTCATATTCGATACATCTGGTCTAGTTTGAGATTTTGGATGGTGAAATCCTAGGTAAGACTGATTTTCATAAATGGAGAGGAAATATGGAATTAGCATGAGGGATAGCAGAAAGAGTAGTGACATTGCTTTGTATGGTAACATGGTTGGAGGCTAGGTCAGTGTTATAGGCTTAGGACCCTCAAGATCTTGAGGTTGGATATTAACTACTGGGGGGAGGGGGGAGGGCTGGAGTAGTGTATGCAGTACAGTACTGATTGGTTCAGATACGAGAAAAGGAGGGGTGAAAGTGGGATGGGTTAAGCTGAATAGATGATTATTGATTGGTGCAGCTAGAGGGGGAGTGATGTTGTGGCTATAAAGCTAGCCACAGTGGAAGTGGGTGGAAATTGGGGGCAGGGTGGGGTGCAGAGTGAGCCTGAGTGCAGCGAAGGCAAGCAGAGCAGGGCTAAACCACACACAAGGAACCTGCAATTAAGTATGCTTAGGTTTCATAGGGTAGGCTTTGAATGGTTAAAATTACTGTGTAAATTGTAAGTCGGGTATGCCTTTTAACCTTTTTTTTTACTTACAATTTTTGTTTTAATTTTGGGGAAATCTCAGTATTTTGCTTCCAATTTTTAATATAATATATGGGAAAATGTTTGGTAGGCAACTAGTATTGCTACTGTGTAGTTTTAGGGGTTGGTACTGTAGTTGGGGCTAGGGAATAGTGCTATAGACCCAGGTCAGCGAATGTGATATTCACAGAGAGTTTTTAATGAATAATAACCTTAGCAGGGCTTTTGGCTGTTGGGCAGCTTAGAACAGGTTTGCTGAGTTATTCAGTAGGGCAACATCCTTCTTGCTGTAAGCCTTGCAGGACTGCTTGTTTAGAGGGATAGATCCTGGTGGGAAAGATAGATTAATAATAAATGAGAACAGGTTTAAGGCTCAAGCATTAACACTAAAGTTCTGCAGGTAATCAATGAAATTACATCAAAAGCTGAACTGGTTTCCCTGTATTAGTCTGTGTAGTTTTCAAATATTGGTTTTCCTGATGAGCATTCTATATTACATTACAAATGCAAGCACCGGGTCCTTAGATATTAGTTAAGCAGTGATATGTCCCCCCGAGCATACAAGCCTCTAAAACATTATGCTGTGGCTACTAAATACACAGACCAATGTGTTTGGCCGTCCATAGCATTATAAAAGTAATCCACAATTCTCTTTGTTTTACAAATACACAATGAGGTTATATAAGTTGAAAAGCCTCTAAACATTATACTTTAGCTACTAAATACACAGGTCAATGTGTTTGGCTATTTGCAGCTTTATAAATGTAATCTGCAAGTTCTCTTAGGCTTTAAAATTCAAAAGGAGGTTATACAAGCTCATTCCCTCCAGTAAAGCTCTTTTGAATGTGTACCTTTAACTCCTAGTGGGTGTGGCCTCAGCATTTAAAAATTTTAATTATCACATTACATTTTTAACAAATACCCATTGGCAGAGGTCATATATCAATACAATTGTGCTTGCTATCATGTATGCTTCAAGATAAAAATTTCCAATACCTTGTATGTAACATGGTTTTGGAATTATTGATGCAAATATGAACAGGCAATATTTGACGCCTAGAGGAGCAGTAGGGTGTAACTGCAGAAACACCTGGAGACGTCACTCGGCTGTAATGAGTTAAAAGCTGCTAAATCACTATTCTGTAGCAACAGATTTAACATTACAATATTGCAAGCCTAATAGACTCTAAACAACATTTCTGTAGCAAGCCTGCTAAATTCTGTAAAACAGTTTGCCATAGCTGTAGAGCTGATCAGCAATCACATCTAAGCAGTCTATTGCACTTTGAAAATTTCTGCTAGGCAATAAAGACAGTAGCAGCAATAATACTGGCAGAAAACATGTAGTAATTCAGAAATCACTTGAGTAAATACACAAATAACACTTAAAACATTAGGTACATACCACGAGGGAGAGGGCTGCTATTAGGTCTAGGAGCACTGATTTTTTTAAAAATGTCAGTTCCAGAGATGTATTTCAGACTTTACATACGTAGCTGTGATGGGGAAGGGGATCCCAGGTATGATAGGATAACCACACACAAGAAACCTGCAATTAAGTAAATATGCTTAGGTTTCACAGGGTAGGTTGTGTAAATTGTAAGTCAGTGGTATGCTTTTTAACATTTTTTTATTTACAATTTTTGTTTTAATTTTGGGAAAATCTCAGTATTTTGCCTCCAATTTTATATATGATACTTGAGGGAATGTTTGTTAGGCAACTAGTATTGCTACTGTGTAGATTTAGAGGTTGGTACTATAGTTGGGGCTAGGGAATAGCGCTATAGACCCAGGTCAGCAAATGTGATATTCACAGAGAGTTTTAAATGGATAATAACCTTAGCTTGTTGAGCAGCATAGAACAGGTGTGCAGAGTTATTGAGTCGGGCAGCGTCCTTCTTGCTGTAAGCCTTGCAGGACTGTTTGTTTAGGGGGATAGATTCTTAGTAGGGCTTTTGGCCATTGGGCAGCTTAGAACAGGTTTGCTGAGTTATTAAGTAGGTCAGCATCCTTCTTGCTGTAAGCCTTGCAGGACTGCTTGTTTAGGGGGATAGATCCTTAGCAAAGCTTTTGGCCATTGGGCAGCTTAGAACAGGTTTGCTGAGTTATTCAGTAGGGCAGCGTACTTCTTGCTGTATGCCTTGCAGGACTGTTTGTTTAGGGGGATAGATTCTTAGTAGGGCTTTTGGCCATTGGGCAGCTTAGAACAGGTTTGCTGAGTTATTAAGTAGGTCAGCATCCTTCTTGCTGTAAGCCTTGCAGGACTGCTTGTTTAGGGGGATAGATCCTTAGCAAAGCTTTTGGCCATTGGGCAGCTTAGAACAGGTTTGCTGAGTTATTCAGTAGGGCAGCGTACTTCTTGCTGTAAGCCTTGCAGGACTGCTTGTTTAGGGCGATAGATCCTTAGCAGGGCTTTTGGCCATTGGGCAGCTTAAAACAGGTTTGCTGAGTTATTTTGTAGGGCAGCATCCTTCTTGCTGTAAGGCTTGCAGGACTGCTTGTTTAGGGGGATAGGTCCTTATCAGGGCTTTTGGCCGTTGGGCAGCTTAGCACAGGTTTGCTGAGTTATTCACTAGGGCAGCGTCCTTTTTGCTGTAAGCTCTGCAGGACTGCTTGTTTAGGGGATAGATCCACGAGGGAGAGGGCTGCCGACTGAGTCTAGGAGCACTGATTTTTTTAAAAAAATAAAATGAATTAAAAAAAAAAAACTATTACCTAACTAGTACATCACACTACAGCATTAAGCAGTTATAGCATGCACCACAGAGCTTATTGGGCTAGTCTTTCCCCAAAGGTGTATTTCAAAGTGAATGACATCAGCAGGCTTGCCAAAGCAGGACAATGGAAGTTGTAGTGACTGTGAATGGCCTCAAAAGCATTGATCCCTACACAGACAAACACAAACACACAAACTTTTACACTTGCCATGCCTGGGATTAGAACTCCTACCTAACTAGTACATCACAATGCAGCATTACACGGTTAGAGCATGCACCACAGTGCTTACTGGGCAAGTCCTTCCCCAAAGGTGTATTTCAAATTGAATGACATCAGTAGCCTGGCCAAGGTTGGGCAATGGAAAGTGTAGGTCACAGGTTCATAGGCTGGTACTAGGCTATTGGCCCTATGGCCTATACATGCTTAGCTATGACAATTCCCTGGCTATGTCTTCCCACAATATTTGCTTCCCTCAACCCCTGTCTAGCAGGGCAACTGACATGATCCCCGTGGTCATTTTCCTATCTCCCATCCAATCGTCCAGGTTCCTTTTGAAGAGGGCCAAAGAGGCACTCTGCTTGACATGTATGGGCAGTCTATTCCAGAGTCTGGGGAGTCTCTTGGTCAGGAAAACATCTCTCCAGCATGTATTGTTCATTGTGATGACAAGATTTGGATTCCTGGAGCATGTGGCATCCTGAAGTTTTGTCACTTTGTCTAGTACTGGCTACTATGGTGACACCAGTATTTGTTACAGATTTCATGCTGCCACTATAGGTGTCTACTATCTGCTGGCATCCCATTCAGCCACCTGATTCCCTTGCATGCTCAAATCCATACCATAGATACAAGTAACAAAACATAGTGCTCCATTCAGAAATTGATAGGGAGAGTGACTTACCTTATGGCTGTGCCAGTACTGAGGATGGTGCTGGAGGGCTGACTATGTCAGATGCACATAGTATAATCCCTATACATGGTTAAGCACAGGTAGTGTCATTTGTGGCATCTGATTTACTGTATCTGTGAGTCAGAGAGAGGTGTCATTCCCTGGGTTTCTACCATGTCAGTGTATGTGCTATGCGTTGCCTCTTTGTCATGGCCTGGGCATACTGGGCACACTTCATTCTGCCTACTGGGGCAGGCTCAGGTTGTTCCTCCTTTGAGTCACTCTGTGCCTGTGCAGGCTTTGTCAATGGTGGGTGGCTGTGTGGCCCTGCCCCATGCTGTTCCTGCTGCAGCTGTTTCCGCAGGATTATATTGTGTAGCATGGCACATAAGATGACAATTTGGGTACATGTAGCTGGTGAGTACTGCAAGGCTCCACCGGATCTGTCCAGGCACCGGAACCATGACTTGAGCATCCCAAACACATGCTCTATTATGATTCTGGTCTGTGCATGTGCCTCATTATGGAGTTCTTGTTCAGGTGTGTGTGCATTTCTGATGGGTGTCATCAGCCACGGCTCCAGTGTGTAACCAGCATCCCCCACTAGGTGGCTGTAAGGGATGTCCCCACTGACAAATCTCTGGTACAACTGTGTCATATGCCAGATGTGGGAGCCATGATAGCTTCCAGGGCAGCCAGCACACACATTCATTATAATGCCCTGGGCATTGCACATGACCTGGCAGTTGATGGAGGGGAAGCCCTTGCAGTTGATGTAGACCCTATCCCGCTCACCGGGTAGTGCTTTGATGCATATGTGCATGCAGTCTATAGCACCCACTACCTCAGGGTACCTCAGGCCTACACATACCTTGGTATCCAGTGGGATGGGTTCCCCTCTGTTGGTTCTGTGTGTGAGGTGTGGCTGGCACAGCTCAACAATTTGCTGCAAGAGGTCCCTGTCCACCCTATAGCACTCCACTACCTCCAGCTCATGTAGCCCCTGGTAGGTTACCCTAGGTCTGTACACTCTTCTCCTTCTCGTCACTGTGGGTTTTTCATCAACATTCTCATCCTCACCACCCTCAGCCTCTTCTACATGTTGATTTATGATAGCTGCTGCAGCCCCTATCATTTTGTTGCTTTTGTTTGGTAAAATTTCCCCACTTGTGTACACTGGTGGTGTAGAGTTTGTGGGGAAAAACAGAGGTAAAGGTGTTTGCATAGTTTATAGTGGTGTGCTGGGCTGGCCTGGGATGCTTCCTGTGTAATTGGCTGATTCTGATACATTTCACCTGCCAGCTATGCTAGTTCTCCTTAATTACCTACCTACTGCTGTTTTCCATTCCTATTGCCTTCCTGCACACTGTGCAAACACAGTGCTCAGATGTGCATGGAGCTGCTATTTCATGGTTTACATTTTTTCCCTTTAAAACATGGTGCGCAGCATGCAAACCCACTTAGGCAATGTAAAGTGTGCTTGGCAGCTTCAGACACATACCCTTGCTTAGCTCTGCTAAGCTAAGGGCAAACCCGAGCCACAGGGCTCCAATAAGCTTACAATATGCTTGACATACCCCTCTATGAGTTCAGCTAGCTCTTAGGCTTGCACCATGGTCTTCATGTACCTACATGGTAGGGTGCAGGCTAGCCATGAGGGGGGATCTAGGATTCAGTATCATTCCCCTCATTTGCATAGGATTGCCTGCTAATGCCTAGTTACAAGTCTGACACTGAGCCTTCCCCCTTAACAACCATTATTCCCTGGCCATGTTGGCTTCTGCCTGACATTGAGTATAATGACAAAATTGTGATTTTGGATAGAATGCTTATTAAAAGTTTTTTTTTTTATTTTTGGCTCGATCCCATTTGCGCTCCACTGCCCTATGCTTAAGCAGCCGAAATCGGCTAAAAAAAAATAAAAGTTATTTTGCAACTGTTTTCCATGCCAATGGCCATATATTTGGCCATTGGCATGCTTTCCACATTATATACACCCTTTATTTGGAGCTGTCATGGCTCCGTTTTGTAGTTTGCAGAAATGTACTCGGTTACTAACTGATTACATTTCTGTAGACTACACTAGTCCTGCACGGCTGGCTGCCAGCTTCCTGGATAGCAAATTCACCTCATTTGCATAGTTTTCACCTGCAAATGGGGTAATTTGCATACAGGAGCTGTGTCCATGCAGGAATAGTGCAGGAGCACTCGTACATATCCCGGGAGCTTGTTCCTGGATCTCTCGGCAGCCATATTGCCTCCAGCAGCTCCTGCACTATTTCTGCATGCCGTTCAGAGCTTGCTGAATTCTGGGGATTATTTCTGTAACTCAACATCTACATTATATGCATGTGCATTCTGAAAGTGCTGTTCTATGTAAAACCGTACTTATACATTTTCTGTACATTTATGATTTTAAAAACATTTGAGAGAGTCTGATTTGTCTTTCTTTGCTCTGGCTCATGGCTGAAAAGTGCCAGGGACCAGTTATTTTACCTGTTTTTCAAAAAAAATGTAAGTAAATAAACAAGCAAATTAACAATCAAATAAATGAATAAAAATGCATTGGGAAGTGGAATAAGAGGATAAATTGCTGGTAACACAGCAGGTGACTGACAACTATTGATGCTCCTTTCTCAAACTTGTTTTATGACATTTGCTTAGCTGAGAACACTTACAATACAAAAATATGTGAATGATACAAAGGTGGGATAGTAATATATTAAGAATCACAAACAACCATTACAAGTTCTTTATTATGCTTTTTTCTGTCCCTGTGCTGTCCACTTTCATGCCCCCCACCATAGCTGTGCCCTTTAAATACCTACCACCTCAATGCAATCATTATCATCTAGGCAGCCATGAGGGATTTTCCATTTTATAGACCCTTCTCTAGTGACTGATGTAAATGTCTACAGATATAAGGGCCTGTTCCTTCCCCTGTAAGCATAAGCATTCCTCCTCCCATTCCACAAAGAATGCCACAGAGATGTGGTTTCATTGAATCAAGTGACTGCTGGCCATATGTTGTATGTTTACACTTCTGTCTCCAATAGATGCTGGCACTGCAGCAGACTGGACTACTTGCATCCTCTGAGAATGTGTAAACGGGGCATTGCTCACTCATCCCCACCATTTTTTTGGTACATCCAACATGCAAGTCATTGGCCAATCTCAGGTTGTTTTGGTCACAGTCAGGGATTTATCCTTTGGTATCACAAAGCTGACCTAACAGGTATAAGAATGTTTGACAAGTTATGTTTATGAAGTAATGAAAATGGGCTGAATATACATTTTGAGGAACTGGCCTATTTTACAAAAGGTTAACAGAGAACACAAAAGGAACATATAGCAGCATTTTCTTACCAAAACAATATTATAGCAAAGAGCATTTGGCCTTGAGCTTCACAGATAGCAAATGAAAGTTGAAAAGAAAAATTCATGTAATATCTGTGCAAAAGTACATCTGACAGGTTATGGATTTTTGTTTTATCTTCTTCCCTGTAGTTGGGCATCAACTGCCACCAGCACTTTTCCTTACTGACTGGGTCTACTAGACCTGCCTTAGCCTCTCAAGGGTGAAACTCAACCCATATCTGAGGCAAGTGAGGTGATCAAGGATGCTGGTACAGCATCATACTGCTACCATGGAGTATGACCTAAGTCCCTCCCACTCTATGGCAACCTTCTGAGCTCCAAAATTGCTGCCTATGAGGTATGCACGAGGTCCACAATTGCTCCCTATAAGATCTGCATGAGCTCCACAATTACTGCCGATGAGAGATACATGAGGCCCACAATTGCTGTCTATGAGAGATACATGAGGCCCACAATTGTTGTCTATGAAAGATGCATGAGCTCCACAATTGCCGCCTATGAGAGATGCATGAGCTCCACAATTGCTGCCTATGAGAGATGCATGAGCTCCACAATTGCTGTCTATGAGAGATACATGAGGCCCACAATTGCTGCCTATGAGAGATGCATGAGCTCCACAATTGCTGCCTATGAGAGATGCATGAGCTCCACAATTGCTGCCTATGAGAGATGCATGAGCTCCACAATTGCTGCCTATGAGAGATGCATGAGCTCCACAATTGCTGCCTATGAGAGATGCATGAGCTCCACAATTGCTGCCTATGAGAGATGCATGAGCTCCACAATTGCTGCCTATGAGAGATACATGAGCTCCACAATTGCTGCCAATGAGAGATACATGAGGCCCACAACTGCTGCCTATGAGAAGTGCATGAGGCCCAGAATTGCTGCTTATGAGAGGTGCATGAGGCCCACAATTGCTACCTATGAGGGGTGCATGAGGCCCACAGTTGTTGCCTATGAGGAGCCAATGAGCACTTCCTTTCATGCACACCCTCCTCACCATGTGGTATACATCTTTCAGAGCAGAGCTCACCCAGTTCTTGATGCTGCTATTGCAGTGAGCCTAGACAGCCTCCCTCCACAAGATGGACAAGGCATCATCAGCTGTTCACTCCTATTCTCTTCCCTGTATGGTCCAGACAGCACCTCTGACACTAGTCAAATTAAAGTTATCTTGAATGCAGTAAGGGCTTTATCCTTCTGTGCCATGTCGTGGGCTGACAGGCTATGAATTAAGCCATATAAAATACTATATCCCATATTGGCCTTAATTATGGACTTACCCCTTAGCTTGAAAAGACTAGTATCTAGTTCTCTGTTAACATAGAAATATATATTGTAAAGCATTTTGAAGCACTTAGAAAAAGTGTAAAGATTTTTTATGTGCAAGTAAGTGGGTTCATAACCATGAGTTATCAGCAATAATTTAAGGTTTAAACTTGCTTTTCTGCTTTCTACAAGTTACAGGAAATTAAAGAGGTGATTTGTTATTTTTGCATGGAGTCTTTAAGGCTGATTTTATGTTCAACATTAACATGACCGATTGCTATTGTTATTATTATTAGTAGTAGTAACATATGCTATTATTATTAATCTGACAGAAAAAAACAATATAAAGTACTATGGCAAGAATTATGTGCAGTTTATTGAATTAAATGATTTATAAACTGTATAGTAACTTTATGGTCTTCTTTGAAGAATTAAAATTAATAACATTCTAGAAACACGTAAAATGGCAGTGCATGATTAAACTGGAGATGGAGATTTTGATGTTCGATGATGACCAGCTTATGAAGATTTGTAACTTCATGACATGTGTGGCTAGTTATGTCTGTATGTATTTACCCAGTCGGAAAACTGTTATTCTGAGAGAAGGATAGAAGACACTGAAAACTCAAATACTACACAGAAAACAGTCATCATAGGTTTTTGCTTACAGAGAGTTTATGTTCCATCTTCACAGTCCAATGATGTGTACTCTAAAAGGAAGGAGATTACTGTGGGGTGCAATCTGTTTCTGCAAGAAGCTAAAGTTACTTTACTATGGGTTTTTAAGAAAAAATATTAAGATGTGAGCTATGTTTAGCTCTCTAAGTTAGTAATTATTATTATAGTTTCACAATATATACATTTTAGCTTTATATCCATTGGAATTCTATAACTTGCAAGTGTTCTTTGGTCGTGTGCAAAACAAGCATGTGCATTCTTATCACATGGGGCTGAATATAGAATACATTAACAGTGTAAACATGTTACATCATAGCATCATCATCATTTTAATCATTATTTTAATTTCTGAAATGTTCTGCCATTTGTGGAATTCATATAGAAAAAGACGGACAATTATGAACAAGCACTTCTAATTTCAGATGCAGCTACAGTTCCATAACCATTGTGCCTGGAGGCACAATTTAAGTACGGTTTAGAAGTAGATATCACATATGTTGTAGACAAAATGTTATTAGAAAATATTAGACAATTTCAGAGATAGACAGTAATATATTCATATGAATCACCAATACACCCACAGATGATTAAAAAGTACTAAGGAAGGCATGTGTATAGTGACTTCTCAACATGGTGGGAAATGCAGTACATGTATTCTGCATTATTTTTTATAAGAACCATCAAGAAACTACTGTGTTACTATCTCCAATATATAAGCATCAATGGAAGCTTACCCAGGCATTTCACTGTAACAGCCTATCAAGTCAACATTAAAAGTATTGGCCAGATTCAGCAAGCTCTGCAGAGAATCCAGGAAAAGTGCAAGAGCTGCTGCATGCAATATGGCCAAAGAGTGATCCAGGAACGAGCTCCCGGGACACACATTAGCACTCCTACACTATTCCTGCATGGACACCACTGCTATATGCTAATTACCTCATTTGCTGATGAAAACCATGCAAATGAGGTGAATTAGAGATCCAGGAAACAGGCAGGCGTCTGTGCAGGAATAGTGTAACCTGCAGAAATGTATTCGGTTACTAACTGAATACATTTCTGCACATTACAAAATGGAGGCATGACAGCTCCAAATAAAGCATGTATTCAATGTAGTAGGCATGCCAATGGCCAAATATATGGCTATTGGCATGAGAAATAGTTGCAAAATTATAAAAAAAATAACTTTTTTTTTTGGCCGATTTCGTCCGATTAAGCATAGGGCAGTGGTGCACAAACAGGATCGGCCTGAAAATAAGAAAAAAAGTTGGAAATAAGCTTTTAAACCCAAATCAGCATTTTGCTATAATAGTCAATGGCATGCATAAGACAACAATACTAGGGAATAGTGGTTGCTAAGGGGGAAGGCTGAGTGTGAGTGTGGTAACTATGAATTGGCATTTTGTTTTATGCAAATGAGGGGACTGATCCTGAATCACAGATTTCCTCAGTGTTAGCTTGCACCCAACCGTGTAGGTACAGCAACACCATTGTATAACTATAAGAGGGAGATGACCTCATAATGGGGAGTGTTATGCATGCTGTAAGCTTATTGGAGCTCTGTGGCCCGTGTTTTCCCTTAGCTAAGCACAGCTAAGGAAGGGGGTGTGTCTGAGGCTGCCCAGCAGTGTTTACATTGCCTAAACAGGTGTGCACGCCACACACTGGGTTTTAAACAAAACAAACAAAAAAAACAGGAAATAGCAACTCTGTTCACATCTGAGCACTGGGTATGCATGCCACACCTCTGGGCTTAAACAGGAAGGCAATGGGAAGGCAAAACAGCAGTAGGAAGGCAATCAAGGAGAACTAGCATAGCTGGCAAGTGAAATGTATCAGAATCAGCCAATTACACATGGAACAGCCTAGCACACTACTATAAACTATGCAAACACCTTCCAGTCTGGTTTATCCCACAAACTCTACACCACCAGTGTACACAGATGGGAAAATTTTACCTGGCAAAGCTAACAAAATGTTAAGGGCTGCTGTTGCTCTCATACATCAATAAGTGCAAGAGGCTGAGGGTGGTGAGGATGTGAATGCTGATGACAAACCTACAGTGAGGAGAAGGAGAAGAGTGTACAGACCCAGGGTAACCTACCAGGGGCTACATGAGTTGGAGATAGTGGAGCCCTATAGGGTGGACAGGGACATTCTACAGCAAATTGTTGAGCTGTGCTAGCCACCTCTCACACACAGAACCAACAGTGGAGAACCCATCCCAGTGGATACCAAGGTATGGGTAGGCTTAAGAATACTAGCCACAGGTACCTTCCAAAGGGCAACTGGGGATATCATGGGGATCTCACAGGCATCAGCATTCAGGGTACTCCACCAGTTCCTTGATGCCATATTAGCACATGCCAATATGCACATATATTTCCACAACACCCGTGTGGAGTTGACCAGCAATATGCATCTCTTCCACCAAATAGCAGAATAACCTGAGGTAGTGGGTGCTATAGACTGCATGCACATACACATCAAAGCACCTCCCGGTGAGCAGGCTAGGGTCTTCATAAACCGCAAGGGCTTTCCTCCATCAACTGCCAGGTCGTGTGCGATGCCCAGGGCATTATCTTGAATGTGTGTGCTGGCAGCTCGGGAAGCTATCCTGACTTCCACATCTGGCATAAGACTTAGCTGCACCAGTCATTTGCCATTGGGTCATCCCATAAGGCCACCTAGTGTAGGATTCTGGTTATGCACTGGAACTGTAGCTGATGACATCCATCAGAGATGCACACATACCCGAACAAGAACTCCATAATGAGCGACATGCACAAACCAGAATCAAAATAGAGCATGTGTTTGGGATGCTCAAGTCACAGATCTGCTGCCTGGACATATCAGGTGGAGCCTTGCAGTACTCTCCAGCTACATGTACACAAATGTTCATAGTATGTGCCATGCTACACAATATGATCCTGTGGAAACAGCTGCAGCAGGAACAGTATGGGGCAAGGCCACATACTGACACAGTAGGGACCCGGGGAATGACACCACTCTCTGACTCGCACATACAGTAAAAGGGATGCCAAACATGACACTACCTGTGGTTTACCATGTATACGGAGTGTGCTATGTGCATCTGACATAGTCAGCCCTCCAGCACCGTCCTCAATACTGGCACAGCCACAAGGTAAGTCACTCTTCCTATCAATTGCTGAATGGAGTAGTATGTAGTTGTATGTATGGTATGGACATGAGTATGCAAGGGAATCGGGTGGCTGAATGGGATGGAAGCATATAGTGGACACCTATATGTGCAGCAAGAAAATTCCTAACAAATACTGGTGCCAACAAAGTAGGCAGTACTAGACAAGGTGACAAATCCCACTGCAGTACATGTGGTGGCCCAAATGTGTGTTTATAGGACACACACATGCATGTCAGTGAAACACCCATGCCCACCACCAGCCTCAGTCAGCAGGACAGGTGTAGATGACCATAAAGAAAGGCTGGGCTAAGGCCTCCAATTGATGGCAGTGATTAACAGCCCCCTCCAGACCTACACAGACAGACTACAGCAGGTCTGGCAGTTGTGTGTTACTTCTGAAGGGTAAGAAGTCTGAAACTGAAATGTAGGCCAATAAAACCTAAGATCTGTACTCTACTGATATACCTCCATTTTGCATGTTAGGTCGGAATACAAAATGAAATGGAAGCCAACAGAGTACCTGAAATACCAGTACAGTCATAGCAAATGTTTAAATTTGTCAGGTTTGCCCCCCCCCCCACAATCCTATGTAGAAATGCAGTAACATGTACATGTGGGTTTAATAACAGTGGAGCACAGATTACCTGCGATGGCCCAATCTACAGGATAGATTGTTGCATGTGTACAATATGCAGGGGTCCGTGTGTTAGGTTGGTTTGTGTTCAATATTGTCTGGAAGTGTTCAGCATGTAGGCATGGAGGCTTATGTCTCAGTGGCCTATGGCCAGTACTGTTGATGACAGGGCCATGTTCCAACAACTGCAGTGCCAAATGGAATGCTTCTCAGCAATACCCATGTCAGCAGTTGTCCATACTCACTGTCCAGATGTCAATATCTGTCACCGTCTGAAAGATGGACATGCCATGAATGTGGGCCCATACATACACACAGTACACAGGTGGAAGTACCCTAGACAGAGTACATAAAATGTTGTATCTGTCAACTGCACACAACTGTGAAACTGTACACACAGATTAGCAGCACATTAGTTGTCTGTGTAGTATGGAATACTGATGTTGTCTGGCCAATCGCTGGCAGACCACAAAAGGCACAGCTATGTAGTAATGAGAGACTGCCTATGCCCCCGCACAAGACAGCATAAGGGGAATGTCCCAGGTATATCTATGAGTCAGCTGCAAGAAGCTTCCATATCACACATGCACTCAGCTCACCCCACCATCAGCCACGGGTTTATCACAGGTCATACCCTTGTTGGGAATGAGTACAGTATGATCCCACCTCTGTATGGGAATACCCACAGAATGCAGCAAGCTGAAGAGGTGTCCCATGCAGGTGTGTCCATAGCTGTAAGCAGCACCCTGCCTGCATACAGACCAATGGATTAATATGGACAGGAACTATTACCATTAACATCTCGCACACTTACCCTGTCACCCCAGGGGAATCCACTGGCTCTCAGCTTGGGAATGTAGGAGTGACAGAATGCACTGGCCTGCTACAGATGGCCTGCATCACTACCAAATGCCCTACAGTCCTCTGTCAAAGGCCTTTGCCTTACCTGTAGTACCAATGCATGGTATCTCATTGGGTTATAACTAACAACATAACACAGTCAAAAGAACACAAATGCAAGGCCATGTTGGCAAATCCCGGTAGCATGCCCACCATGTTCTACTGCATGAACTGTGGACCCACCCCTAAATATCACTGGGATGAAGGGACAACTACAGGGATACTTCTCAGATATCGCTCGCATAATGTTAGGAAGAGGATAGAATAACAGAGTGGGCGGTGCAGACGCATTGACGTCATGAAGTGTGTGAAGTCAGAAACTCTAAAGTGTGCACATACTATGCCTGCCTGCAAACCCAGTAATGTGTGGCTATAAACCTGCTTGTAAACCACAATGTGAAGGGGAACTGACCAGATATATGAGCCCTGCCACTGGGTAACCTGGGTGAATCTGTACAGCTGAGAGGTATGACCACAGCAGGACATGGCCAGTCTGTTTCATTGATATATGTACAAGAAGGGGATCCTCAACCACCATAGTACCAAGGTGCTGGACCATTTACACAGACCCATCAGCAAATGTCTGCAGCTAACCCTCCAGAATGGCATGAGTGTGAAAGAATATGTAGGCTGCAGACCACAATACTGGACACAGCTTCATTCATCTTGTATTTCTGAGAAAATAACTCTGAGCAAATAAGTATATCTGTCAGTAGTTGATGACATAATACATCAGAGTGTAAAACAGTACATATGTCTGAATATCTCTGCTAACATCAACCATGTAACACAAGGAGCACAGACAGCAACAGTTACAGTATCCCACTATCTGTCGCCCATTGTGACTCCATATTGTCAGCCTATATACAGATATCCCAAAGAAACAGGTTGCTAGCTGTAGGTGTAGAACACCAAACCCAGGACTGGAGTACAACCTACCTGGAATGGATTCACACACTCAGTACAGAAGGTCATACTGGGCATGCTTCTACACTTAGAGAAATGAAGCCCATTACTGACAACACAGTGGACTATACATATCTGTCAGTCCAAGATGTCTGTGCACACACACACCACATTGTACACCATTCATGCTTTGCACACACATTGGCTAGGAATATTCACACATATCCAAGGCCAACACACTATAATATGTCAAACATACACACGCAGAGATGTGGGGAAGAAAGAGACAGACAGTGACAAAGAGATTTCCATTATGAGGCCTGTCCCACCCACCACACATCCAATTGGCCGATATCACATGATGTGCTGATGTCAATCACTGTAGACATTGCTTTTGGTAGCCCTCAGCCCTATAGTGTCTGTGGTGCTTGTGATAACTGTGTAACATGATAGTGCAAATAAGTATTCATCTAGCATTTGTATACCCAGTCCTGTCAGATGTAAAGTTGTGTGTGACTGAGTGTGTGTGTATGTGTGTGTGTTTGTGTTTCCAGAGAAATGGTTTATGACCTATTCACACACTGCACTTCCCATTCCCCATGTTAGCACTCCTGCTGTAAGTCACCTTGAAATAACACTCTGGCAAAAACTTAGCCCTATAAGCTGGGTGGTGCTTGTGATACGTGTATAATACTGTAGTATAGAAAACTAGTTAGGTAGGAGTTCTAATCCCAGGTATAGCAATTGTGAAACTGTTTGTATGAGAGAGTATGTGTGTCTTTGATAATACCTGAATTTATGGATATTGACACTTACTACTCTCCCCTTACCCCTGCATTAGCACTGCTGCTGATGTTAGTCACCTTCAAAGATACGTTCGGACAGCACTCCAACATCTAAGCTCCGTGGAGCTTATGATAATTGTGTAATACTGTGGTGTAGCATGTTAGTTAAGTAGGAGTTCTAATCCCAGACAAGACAACTGTAAAACTCTGTGTGTTTGTGTGAGAAAGTGTGTGTGTGTGTGTGTGTGTGTGTGTGTGTGTGTGTGTGTGTGTGTGTGTGTGTGTGTGTGTGTGTATGTGTCTTTGATGATACCTGATTTTATGGACATTGACATTTACTACTCTCCCCTTACCCCTCCTTTAGCACTGCTGCTGATGTTAGTCACCTTCAAAGATACCTTGGCACAGTTCTGAAACATATAAGC